>NC_064252.1:51345551-51660730 GCF_003254725.2 Canis lupus dingo | reverse complement strand
CTTTAATCAATTCTCTTTCCCTTTCTGGGCCTCAGTTGCTACATCTGTAGACTGAATAACCTATAAACTAACTGAGCCATCACCTTAGGCTTATTCTCTTGTTCTATAAGTATTAGCATCTCATATGTTAGCTTTGTCTCATTATTATAGCTGACTCCCTTGAGGGAAGGAATAGAGTTGTGTGTGTCTCAGGAATCATTGTAGGCAGGGGGCTCTATGATGAGCCCTAAATCCATCTGTGGAGTATAGCTGAACTGACTTAAATTACAGTTTGTTGTTTGTTTGTTTGTTTGCAGAGAGATCTCACAGAATGAAGTCTTGGAAGTGATAGAGGCAAACGTGTTCTCCAACCTGTCCAAATTACATGAAATGTAAGCAAGATCCTGTGGGGTTTGCTCATGATTGTTGGCAATAGCCTTAAATTTTGTGTACATCCCTGGAAGGCTCTCTGCTCTAGTCTCTAATCTCTAGAAATTGTCAAAATTTGCCCAAAAGGCATGGTTGTGTCTCTCTGCCTGGCCATCCTGGTACCAGCCCATAACCTAGTCTTTTCCTGCTCCCTCCGCCCCAGATTTTTTTCAATGGTAGACCCAAGGACCTTGTTCTGCAACTGAAGATACCTCCATCTCATCCTCTCATTTAAAATTATTCCAGAGTTAAAGTCCAAAACAAACCCCACATGATATAGTTAAAGATAGGCAATCCTCACTTGAATATTGCCTATACCATATATCACCGTAAAATCTTGGCCAACATACAAAATCATTCCAAGACTTAGTTTTCTTATCTGTAAAATGAGAATAATAATAATAGGATCACTGTGATGAATAAAGGAGGTATATATAAATTAGACCTAACACATCAACTAGCATAGAGTCAGTATGTCATAACGATCCTTGGTTCCTTATTACAACCCAATTTGCCTTCTCTTTTTGGCATTCACATTTAACACACCTGTCAGTATTCATACAGGTACATTTCTGTTTCACACCAGCCTATAATTACAATAAATTAATTCACAGAATCATAAAATGTCAAGGCAGAAGAGACTGGGGACTATCTGGTCCCAATTTTTCCAAAGTATATTCTGTTTATCATTAAACACTCAGGAAATTATTGTTTTATTTTTAAAAAAGGTAAACAACTCTAGGGTCAAATAAGATTAGGAAACACTGGGCAAATAAAATTAGATTCACTTACTATAGGAAAACTCAGAATCTATAACATGCAAATGCATACTTAGAATCTCCAAGGAGGATATTTTATTGAGGATTTCTCAACCACTATTATTGAAAAGGTTTCTTCTTCTGGGGCATATATTAATATCTCACAAAATTCCCACAGAACATAGTTAGGAAAGCCACCAAACCACTTTCTTAATGTTACAGATGAGGATGAAAGACACAGAGAAGCTGCAAGACTAATCTAAAGTTACCCAGCCAAACCCACAGCAGGATAAGGACTTGAAAATAAATCCTAACATTATTTTTTTAAAAATATCTTAGCATTTGCCAAGCATATATATACATATACACATTCACATAATTCATATATTTGTTTAGAAATGGCACTTGGTCTGTCCATACTAGCAGACTACCCTTTCCTTTTCCTTCCTTCTCCCATTCTGCCTCCTACCTGCATTATTGCTCAATACCATTAAGCCTCTGTAAACGATGCTTTCCCCGGCTCTCCCCCATTGCCTTCCTGTTCCTTCCTTCCTTTCTTCTGTTTGGTCTCTCCTTATCTTAGTTGGGAAAAGAGTTTTGACCAGGGTCTCAGAACCCACAGGGAATGTCAAAGAAATGAACCAAAGGACAGCCAGCCCTCTGGACAGAATCAAGCAAGCATCCTTCTCTGTGGTTCACTGTGCAGTGGAGCTAATGGAATGGCTCTTTCATCTCTTCCCCGCATAGAGAGGTGCTCACCCCCATGTAGCACTGACTGTACTTAAAATAATTAATTACCTGGCACTTGGATCTGGGTAGCTACAGGTTACTGCAACATAAAAGCTAATGAAACAGGGAGGAAGTAATTAACACAGAGCATCTCTGCAAATATACATTGATCCAGCAAGATGAGGAAAGGGCAGCCTCTCTCTGTTGGAATCCAAATGTGAACATGCTCACCTCCAGACTATTGATCAGGACACAGAAAAAGCCAACAAGGGCAGAAGTCACCACATTTCAGGAACTGTGAGAGCAACCTGTCTATAGCTGGAAGGAAATCACCAGCACATTCCCAGCTACTGTGCTGGTTAAAATCAGAGATGTCCACTGCTTTTCATGTGACCTTTGTTTTCCTTTGCCTCTTTACTTTTTTTTTTTTTCCCTAAGTCTCATCCCTGCCCTCTTAGCCTCCTCAGACACTTACTGGTTTCAAGATGCAGTGTACTGAGTGAAAAGGACCCAGTCAACCAGTGCTTTGTTTGGCTATGATTAACAGGTCGCAAGAGGACATTAGTTATGGGAGAAAAATGGGTTAATACTTAGTGTGTACAGTTTGGTGTAGTAAAAGCACTGCATGCAGTCTCAACTTTTTGTTAAAATGATGGATGGATAGATGGATAAGTAGGTGAATGACTGATATACTCTTTGTATAATGTGAAAAATACTACAGCATTTCTTAATGTTAGTTCATGTGCATGTTCTTCTGTTTTGCAGTAGAATTGAAAAGGCCAACAACCTGCTATACATCGACCCTGATGCCTTCCAGAGCCTTCCCAACCTACGATATTTGTAAGAACTTTTATAGATATTCTGGTGCCCCCTCTATAAACAAATTGTGTATTCCTGTTTTAGTAAAATGTCCACTTGCTACTCCGGGGAACAACAGTTTTTTATAAAAGATGTGGGATAACACTTGCTGGTGGATTTTTTTTAAAAGATTTTATTTATTTATTCATGAGAGATAGAGAGAGGCAGAGGGAAAAGCAGGCTCCATGCAGGGAGCCCAATGTGGGACTTGATTCTAGGACTCCAGGATCATGCCCTGGGCCAAAGGCAGGTGCTAAACCGCTAAGCCACCCGGGAATCCCCGGCGGATTTTATTTTAGTTTAATAAGTGAGTTCCACTAATATAATTGCATTTTTATTTTCATTTACAAAAACAGACATCATAAGCCATGCCATTTGCATTAATGGAATTGTCACATGGACCTCTTGCAGAACTCAGTCATAATTTAGTGTTAATAAGATGCAGCCAGAATTTGTGCTAGCATTTAGCTGTGACCTCGACCTCAAAGACATCATCTCTTTGGTTCTGCACATATGCATTTTTTCTTTGATACATTACAGTGATTTATTTTGTGAGTTTTAGTTAATAATAGACATGGTATTGTATCAGAAGAGAGATTCCTAGTGTTTGAGCTCCATCCTTTGAGCCTGCCCCATCAGCAAAAACCCTGCTTCTTCCATTCAAATGGCTTTCAAAATAGCTGAGTGCCTGACAGAGCCCAGAGTACTAGGATAGGACCCCATAAAATGCCACATAAGAAGTTGGGCTAGAAGTAGGGCAGCCCGGTGGCTCAGCGGTTTAGCACCGCCTTTAGCCCAGAGCGTGATCCTGGAGACCCGGGATCAAGTCCCACATCGGGCTCCCTGCATGGAGCCTGCTTCTCCCTCCCCCCCACTGTGTGTGTGTGTGTGTGTGTGTGTGTGTGTGTGTGTGTGTGTGTGTGTGTGATGAATAAATAAATAAATAAATCTTAAAAAAAAAAAAGAAGTTGGGCTAGAAGTCACACTAAGCCCCTTCACTAGCTACTTTTCATAGGCTAGAACTTAATCTCTCAAAGTTTATTTCCCTGTCACAAGAATGGAAATAATAGTAATGATAGATATATATCTGTTACCTATAATATAATAATGTATCAACCCCACCCCTGCCAAAAAAAAAAAAAAGGTTTAAAGCAACAGCTATTTATTGCCTCTCACCTGAGTTGATCTGTGGAATGGATCTGCGGCCTGGACTCTTCGCCAGGCCTCAGCTAAGCTCACTTAAGTAACTACAGTTTGGTGGCAGATCAACTGGTGGCTGGCTGCTGCAGATGGTCTCAGTTGAGGTGACAGGTCTCCACAAAGTGATGCTCATTTCAGTAGGCTAACAAAGACTTGTTCTAATGGCAGTCTTGGGGTCCCAACAGAGAGCTAAAGCTTTTAAGCCTCTTGAGATCTACACCCTGAACTAGTACACTGTCTCTTCTGGAGCATTTTTTTTTAATTTTTATTTATTTATGATAGTCACAGAGAGAGAGAGAGAGAGAGAGAGGCAGAGACATAGGCAGAGGGAGAAGCAGGCTCCATGCACCGGGAGCCTGACGTGGGATTCGATCCTGGGTCTCCAGGATCGCGCCCTGGGCCAAAGGCAGGCGCCAAACCGCTGCGCCACCCAGGGATCCCTCTTCTGGAGCATTTTATTAGCCAAAGGAACTCATGGGGCCAGCCTTGATTCAAGAGGTAAAGAAATAGACTTTACTTTTTTTTTTTTTTTTATGGAAAAAGCTGCAAAGTCACAAAATAAGGTATGTCAATGCAAGGAAGGATAGAGAATAGAGGACATCTTTATAACCACTTTAAAGTATGTAAAAAGTTTTACACTATGCCTGTCACATGGTGAATGCTCATATTATTAGTAGCTGCTAGTGATACTTTGACTAATCCTCAATTTTTATCCATAAGAACTGGAGTTAGTAGGTACAATGAGCAACACTTGGCCATTGTATACAATACAGTCACTCAGTTCTGAGTGACTAAGGGAATAAAAGATATAACAGAACAGAGTCTATGACATGGAACTTCCTCTCCCTGACAGGAGCCCTGGAAAGGGTCTGAAAAATAATCAAGGTTGTCAATTCCTGAGTTACTGTCAGAGGCAGGGCTAGTTTCACTGCCCTTGCAGTCACATAGGGCTTGAGGCTCAAAAGCACCCCATACCCAGAGGGCCCCCCACTGCATTTAATTCCCTGCTGTTACTGTCTTGAAATGCTTAAACATGTTTTTAACAAAGAGCCCTGCATTTCATTTTGCACTATGCCCCACAAGTGTAGGCAGTCATGCTCAGAAGTCAGGGTTATGACCTCTTCTAGTTTCAGACTTGGGAGGCTTGGCTCCCCAAATGGACTTTGCTATACTGTCTGCAGAGGCAAACCTGGATTAGACACATAACAGTGGAAGAAATATGGCATAACAAAAAAGGCATCGGTCTTAGAATTTTTTTAAAAAGCCTATAACTTCATCTTCAACCCACTATTTACTCTTAGATCAATTGCTGGATCTCTGAGATACACTTGTATAGGACCCTCGAGTGAGATATATGAAGATATTACACGAAGTATGAAGTGTTCAAAAACGTTAATAAATGTACTGAGCATTTTATAGGATAATTATTTCTGGCCAACCAGAGTTTACCAGTCGACTCTCAGGAAAAGTCCAGTAAGGGCTGAATAAGAGTTATGGTGGTCACTAAGACCTTCAGCTTTTACTTACACTGTTTGTCATGAGTTTAAGAAGACAAGTTTGGGAAATGCCCTTACATTTCATGGAGCAGTACAGAAAAAAAAATTATATATGATGGCAGAAGGTACTGATTTCCAGGTGGGATACTGATATTTATTAGGTAGATAGCAAAGTTTTCTAAGCCTCCGTTTCCTTATCTGTAAATAGGGTAAGATTATGTCTGTAAAAAACATTTTGAAAATTGTTTTTCAGTATACAAACTATAAATAACTATACAAACAAGAATGCCTGGGTGGCTCAGTCAGTTAAGTGTCTGACTCTTGATTTTGGCTCAAGTTGTGATCTCAGGGTTGTGAGATCAAGCCCTGCATTGGGCTCCATACTGGACATAGAACTTGCCTAAGATTTTCTCACCCCCTCTGCCCCTCCCCCTTCCTGCTCCTGTGCTAAGAAAGAAAGAAAGAAAGAAAGAAAGAAAGAAAGAAAGAAAAGAAAGAAGAAGAAGAAGAAATAATAATTATACAAAGAAAATTATTAGTGCCTACTACCCAGTTGGCTTCTTTCAATCCTTTTTGCTTTCTTTCCCAACTGTCATCTTCCCTTCTTTCTCTCCCTTTACACTTAAAAATAGTCTGAGTGGAATATGGGAGCCACAGAATCTTCAATAACAGAATAAAATCACGTTAGGGCATGCAGGTTGACGGCCACTCATACGTGAAGTGAAAAGTACTCCTACAGAGAATAGAGCCAAGAAGAAAACCATCCCTTCAATACATATTCCATTGCCCTTGATAATAACAGCATGAATAGTAGTCAGAACGCTGGGCTGGGAGTAGGTGAATAAGGTATGAGGAATCATTGCCAAGTTTTAAATCAAGAGATCCATAATTAGACCCATCATTGGGCCACACTTTGTGGTCAACACCATTCACTCTTATTAATGAGGACCCTCAGCCTTCCCTCTAGGGGATTAGATCTGGGGAGGAACTGGGAAGATGTGGGCATAGAAGGCATAGCCCTAGGGGGGAGGAATGGAAACTTTGACCAAATAGAGGGGCCAGGCTATGACTTTGACGCTGGAAGAAGCTAAAATCTATGCCATCAGTCATCAATCCAGCCTCTGCTTTGTGTCCTTTGCTCACTCTGAAGGGTTGAATAGTCAGTCCCCAGTCCCGCCTGGCTCCCCTACCAGTCTAGACAAAGCTGTAGGTGACCCATTCCAGCCACATCCTTTCATAAGAGGAGGTTACTGTTCTCAGCGCATTTGAGAAAAGAATTTGTATGCAGTTTGGAGGAACTGTGTCATTGTCAAAGTATCCTCCTTTATTACTCTGAAAAAAATATTTATATAATTCTACAGTGTGTAAAATTCTTTCACATCCACTGCCTTGCTGATCTCCCCCAGGAAGTTAAGAGGAAGAGTTGTCCATCTTAAGTCTTTTGACTTATTGCCAAGAGTGGGCTTTTCAAGAGTGGGCTTTTCTTCCTTCAGATGTGGCATATGGTGACCCTGGGAACCATATCAACTCTGCACTCCAGAGGCACTTCTACCAGCAATACTTCTATTCAGGGCTCAGACTGTGGCCCTTTGAAAAAGTTTCCATACTGATAAGGGATCTAAATTAGTTGGACCTCTAATCTGAAAGAGTCTATAATGGAAACAAAGCCCAGTAAAGCTTCCTTTTCCTTCCATGCTTATTTGTGTCTGAGCAGCAGTCATAAATGGCCTTACAATCCAGCAGCCAGGTAGAGGTGGATGGCAACGATTTCAGATACTCTTTGGGATGATGAACTACTTGCTTCAAGGCAAAGGAGAAACACAAAATGGATGAAGGAATCCAGAGGGAACCAGGAGGATTGAATAGTTGTTTATTTTCCTGAAGCCAGGATAAATGTTTATTATCACAGCCACCAAAGCAGGAAATTACAAGGGGTTAGGGGTAAGTTTCCATTTGACTTGAGCATCCTAATTGCCACACACACACACACACACACACACACAGAAATGTTGTTCTGAAATTTTCAGCATTGATTCCATTTCATGCTCATCATTTGATGGCACAGAATTCAAGACAACTAGAAATCAACATTCTTCATCACTGCCTTCATACCTCACTGAGGAACCTAAAGTGGTTAGAAAAAAACTCATGAATAAAGAAATGTACTTTGACTAGAAGAATATACATCAAAGGATTCATCTGGGTGCATTTTTTAAGTCAATATTGTATTTGCAGGCTATATTTCTTTCTTTGCTGCTCTGCCTTCCTGGAGCTGACCTTTTGTGTATGAAAGATTATCTATTGATCTGTAAATAAGGTTTACACAATATTCTCTTGCCTTTGCATCCTGTCAATGTAATTCTCAGGCAGCTGGATGTTGCTCTTTACTTCTCAATAAGCCCTAATTCCATTTTAGCAAACCCTTCACACAGCTGGGTAGGGCCCCTCCCCAACTGACAACCATCTTCTACTCACAGGCAGGCTTGTTAGACCCTCCTTAGGATCCCTGTTAACAGCAGCCACACCATCTGCTTTCTCCAGCCAGGAATAATTCCAGGAGAGTCTTCATTAGAACTCACCTAAGCAACTCAGGCTGTTTCTTCCCCATCCCTCCCTTAAATCCCCCACTTTCTGTTCTGTATTCCTCCCTCATTTTATTTAGTAGGAGTAATGAAAATAGCTTCTCTGATTATAAAAGTTGAACCATATGTTGGACATCTCAAAGAACAGATACTAGGGACTCAGGCAGCAGCACAGAGTAGTATAGAAGTACATGGGCTCCAGAGCCACCTGTCTAGGCTTAGGTCTTGGCTCCTGCCCTTCCTAGTTGTGTGACCTTAAGGAATGGTTTTATTTCTCAATCTCAGTCTTCCTTTCTATAAGCCAGGAATAACATTAACCTGCATCTTTGTATTATATTAAAGAAGTCATTAAGAACAAAGACTGATGTTTAGGAAATTCTTAATAAGTGTTAGCAATTCTTATTAAATTCTTGACCCTGTTATTTACTAGCTAAGAGAGTCCACGTAAGTGACTTCATCTATCTTTGTTCCACAGTTCTCCCCTAGGCTTAAATTTAAAAAAAAAACAAAGAAAGAAAGAAAATAAAGTAATATTTACCTTTTGAGATCATTGGCAAGGATTCATTTGAGATGCTGATGACAATAGTGATGATGGTGGGATATTCTGCCCCCATCAATATTCCTAACGTTTTTGAAAGCTTTTTTAACTTTTTCTTTCAGAAAGGATCCACTGACCAGTATTCAAATGTGGGAATACATAATTCTTGCTTCTCAAAGGAAAAAAGCATCCTTCTTACTGAACTTCTGATGTATCTAGAAAGGTCTTCCAAACAAGCAAAACTGCATTATCTTTCAGGGTTCTACTGGAGAGCTCCTAACTCTGCCTTTTAATGTTTATTTTCAATACTCGTTGTCCGCAATATCCCTTGCTGTCTCCATAAAAATTAATTCCAGTTCTTCACACCACCAGCTGGTCAACTAATGCTTCCCATTTTTATGTTGATTTACAATTTAACACCTTTTGTTATACTTTCTTGCATTTGAACCTCAGAGCAATCCATGAAGTAGGCCGAGTAGTAAAAGTCCATGCATTTTGTAGCAGTAAGCTGGCCTTGCCTATAGACCCTGATTACAGGGCTCTCCTGACAGGAATGTGCAATACCTCTATACCTCTATGAATTGGAATATTAGGGGTGTACAGCCAAGTTTGGCTCTCTTTTCTGATGGGAAAAGGACCATCTGAGGGTTCAGTTTTAGAAGTATGGCAGCCACATACATAGTGGAAAGGATTGGTTCCCCTTTTCTCCTCCATCACTTTGGATATGAATTGGCCAATAAATAAAAACTCATTCATTCAATCATTCAACAATCATTTACTGAAGTCCTACTATATTCTAGGCTTTGTAGCAGTTACTGGGTATACAAAGGATGGCAAGATAGATGAAGCCTCTGCCCTTATGGAACTTATATTCTAGTTGAAGAAACAATGCTGGATAATGTTAGGTGTTGTTAGTGGTATAAAGAAAGATAATGCAGGCCAAGTAGAGAGTAATAGTTTATAAAGGGGGTGGTTGAAAAAGGATGGAGGGCATGGCCTTGTGAGAAATATAGGAGACATCTATGGACAGCTCTCAAACTGCTCAGTCTTTGGTGGAGAAAGGTTAGCTAGCATCCATTAATCGCTGGGAGCAACACATCTGTAGAGCTGTGTGGTACTGGTCATAAATGAGAGGACTGACCCAATACTTTGGGCTGCAGTAATCAGAGCACTTAGCTGCAACTTAAGGGATAAATAAAATTTGGAAAGACAGAAAAGAGGGACTTCCTGTGGCAGGGAGGGGTGGGAAGAGATGAGCAAATGCATATAAGGTGAAAAGACCATGAAGTAGGCAGAGGAGGGGGAGAAACTAAGTCCCAACTCAAAAGAAGCTACACACTGAGGAGTAGAACTGCATTAGGATAGACTGGGTTTGGTAAGATTCGAAAAAAGAAATTAAAAGAGGGGAGTTCAGGCCTACTACTAAAGAGTAAGCTCTAAGATTTTGAGCAGCAGAGCAACAAGATGACAATTATTTGGTCTGTAGATTGGCCAGTAGGTACAGACTATACACTCAAGGGAGACCTACTAAGGGGCAGCTGCTATAATTCCAGGGTACAGTAATGGTGGCACCTGGAGGACTGGGGAGACGTGTTCAACAGGGGACACAGTTCTAAAAAGAATCATTGCTATGTGATTTACTTCTAGGTCAGACATGGACCCAAGTGAGGACAGTGATTTTTGCCCCTCAACCCTAATAACCCCCAAAGTCTTCCTTCCCCCATGCCTCGCCTAAGTACATCCCACATAGAACCATCCTGCATATGGGGCCAGAAGTCCTTTTACACAGGGGCTGGTGATTATTGGAAAGGAATTATTAGCTATCTCCCTGGCTGTCAATGTTGTAAGGATCTAAGGATGTCGTCGTGACTACAAAAATGGGCACAATGGAAATTATACAGTTGCTTTTATCAGTTAGGTGTCTAGCTGAGGCAACTTTGCTGCCATTGTCAATGCTAGGAAAATAGGGTCAGATTTTTCTTCTGAAATGATGTTCAGGGTGAGGTTGCTGCCCGAGCATGGCAGCTCAAGGAGGGCAAGAACCTTCTCTTAACTGATCATCAAGAAGGTGAGGTTTTCATACTGCTCACCTCTTCTCCTCATTCCTCTAACCTGTTGACTGTGTTTTCTCCTACAAGCAGCTTGTCTTTTCCATCAGCAAGACTATTACTTGATCCATCAGTGTACATCAACATGTTTGGGTCATGATGTTCTTCTTTCTAGAGGAATTTCCATTTTTGTAAGAGAGGCCTAGAGAAGGCAGTGTGAAACCCAAGAATTGATAATGATAGACTCCAGGTTTGGAGGTTTCTAGAGGGAGAGATAAGTCCCATGGGATCCACTCCAAAGCACTTAGGTAACCATACTCAATCCACTTGCAGAGTCTCTGAATTATATTTTCATAGTCTATACCTTCTTGTGAGGTAAGCATGTCCTTACCTCATTAATTTTTAAATAAAGCCTGAATGTCATCACCTGAAGTCAGATGTGAAGACAAGTCTAGAGAGGGTTCACAGAGAAACAAGTCCCAAATGAGCTGCGTGAAGCTCCGCCCCTATTCTTCCTCAATGGTTCCCATTTCCCCCTGATAATGAGGACTGATCCTTTTAGGATCAGTTTCTTCATCCACAAAATGAAAATAATATGCTTCAAGAGGTTAAAAAGAAAAGAGGAAAATGGACTCTACGTCCTCTAAGTCTCTTCTCTCAAGTGCTTAGTGTCTAAACTATATATTCACAAATCTGGGGCTTCCAGTGTCACTGCCGATCCGTAGTTCAGCATATTCAGATTCAGCATGAAGAACCTTGTATGGAAGGAGAAATTCTCTCTACCAGAAAGGAAAATACAGCATCCTGCCAAACACTGTATTTCCCAGATCAGGCTCCTCTTCCACACAGAATTCATGTAGACCTTTTAAATGCTGAGATCCTTTTGGTACGTTAAGAACTTAAACCAGCTATAGATTTACTCTTAAGTTAGTAACAGCAGAAACTCAACTCTTGGAACTAAAGGATGGCCATAGGATGCATCCCATAGGATGAAACCACTTCAGTCCCTCACGCATGAGCGCAGCCAGCCTCAGCAAAGGCCAGGAGACACCAGAAGTGGGGGTCAGCAGACAGCACCTGGCAGTCTCTGGAGCTGGCTTGGGAGGGCCAGATCCCTGGCAAGGGCTCCCTCAGGCACATGCAGGAGAGACAACTCCAATGGCAAACCTGAAGGGCATCAGGCAAGGCCCCACCTCCATAAAGAATGAACTGCTGCCTTATCTTCCACCACTGCAGTCTCAATGTTGGGAGGTTTAAAGAGTGTTTTTATCTTTTGCAGACTCTTCTAGATTTGCAATTATCCCTAAGGGAGGCCACACATTAAGAGATTAGAGCTAACACAGGAATCTCCCTAAGGATTGGGAGCAGCCCCTGGAAGCCGGGAAATGCAGAGGACACTGGGCAGGGCAGGCAGGACAAGAACAGGAGGGAGGACGACACAAGAGAAGTCTAGTTATGAGATTCTGTGCTACTCTCAAGGTGGGGACCAGGTTGTCCTCATAGCTAAATCCCCAGATCAGGGCACAAAAAATGCACTCAACTCTGCATTTTTTTCTTTTAGAGGATGCTTGCTGTGCAGGTCTCATGCACCTGGTTTTTATCTCCCTCTAATCCTTGTTGAGGGACCCATTTTTTCCTTACTGCTCTCATTTACCTCATCTTTCTCTTTCACAATGTGTGTTCATAGGTTGTCAGCTAAGAACAAAAACATGCAAACACAGGCATGTTCTAGCAGAATGGCCCTGCTCCCAAACTCTTGACATGTCCCTCTGGTAAGATGTCCTCCCCAGGCATGAGTACAGAAGCAATGCAGCCCAGAGGACTCACCAGCCAGCAAGCAGATCAAGTGGCTCAGGGCTGGGAGCAATGAAGTGATGTGAGAGGTCACCATCTGATTCTGGTGTCAGAAAATCCAGAGTAAGGGCTGTGTTTAATTAATCTCTGGGCACCCACAGGGCACACAGGGTTTGCACATAGTAGGCCCTTAATGAAAATGCAGGTCTGAGTTTTAAACTGTCTGTATGGATAATGGAAGGGAAGCAGCTGCTGTTTTCAGAGGAATGTATTAGGACATTCCAGAGTGTGAACCCTGAAGTGACAAATGCTCTAAGGAAGAATATTTTCATCTCCAGTAGACATTACAAAAATGTTCTACTGGAGGGAGGAGCAAGATGGCGGAAGAGTAGGGTCTCCAAATCACCAGTCTCCACCAAACTACCTAGAAAACCTTCAAATTATCCTGAAAATCTATGAATTCGGCCTGAGATTTAAAGAGAGACCAGCTGGAATGCTACAGTGAGAAGAGTTCGCGCTTCTATCAAGGTAGGAAGACGGGGAAAAAGACATAAAGGAACAAAGGCCTCCAAGGGGGAGGGGCCCCGCGAGGAGCCGGGCTGAGGCCGGGGCGAGTGTCCCCAGGACAGGAGAGCCCCGTCCCGGAGGAGCAGGAGCTGCACCGACCTTCCCGGGGGAAAGGGGCTCGCAGGGAGTTGGAGCAGGACCCAGAAGGAAGGGGATGCCCTCGGGCTCCCGGGGACACTAACAGAGCAACTGCGCGCCCAGGAGAGTGCGCCGAGCTCCCTAAGGGCTGCAGCGCGCACGGCGGGACCCGGCGGGACCAGGAGCAGCTGAAGGGGCTCGGGCGGCGGCTCCGCGTAGGGGGCTGCGCGGCCCCGGGAGCAGCTCGGAGGGGCTCGGGCGGCGGCTCCGCGGAGGGGGTTGCGCGGCGGCGGCCCGGGAGCGCGAATCCACCAGCGCAGGCTCCGGAGCACAGGGCGCCGGGACACAGCCCAGGATCCCGCCTCCCCCGGGACAGGCAGAGGCCGGGAGGGCCCAGGACAGCAAGGACGCTCCTGCCCCAGCTGAGCAGATCAGCGGCCCCGCCCGGAGCCTCCAGGCCCTGCAGACGGAGTTCCTGCCGGAGCTGACTCCAGGTTTCCAGAGCTGCCCCGCCACTGGGGCTGTTCCTCCTGCGGCCTCACGGGGTAAACAACCCCCACCGAGCCCTGCACCAGGCAGGGGCACAGCGGCTCCCCCAACTGCTAACACCTGAAAACCAGCACAACAGGCCCCTCCCCCAGAAGATCAGCTAGACTGACAACTTCCAGGAGAAGCCAAGGGACTTAAAGTACACAGAATCAGAAGATACTCCCCTGTGGTTCTTTTTTTTTTTTTTTTTTTTTTGTTTTGTTTTTGTTTTTGTTTTTGTTTTGTTTTGCTTTTTGATTTGTTTCCTTCCCCCACCCCCTTTTTTTCTCCTTTCTTTTTCTTTCTCTTTTTCTTCTTTTTTTTTTTCTCGTTTTTTTTTCTTTTCTTCCCTTTTTTTTTCTCTCTTTTCTTTCCTTCTTTCTCTCCTCTCTTTTTCTCTTTTTCCCAATACAATTTGCTTTTGGCCACTCTGCACTGAGCAAAATGACTAGAAGGAAAACCTCACCTCAAAAGAAAGAATCAGAAACAGTCCTCTCTCCCACACAGTTACAAAATCTGGATTACAATTCAATGTCAGAAAGCCAATTCAGAAGCACTATTATACAGCTACTGGTGGCTCTAGAAAAAAGTATAAAGGACTCAAGAGACTTCATGACTGCAGAATTTAGAGCTAATCAGGCAGAAATTAAAAATCAATTGAATGAGATGCAATCCAAACTAGAAGTCCTAACGACGAGGGTTAACGAGGTGGAAGAACGAGTGAGTGACATAGAAGACAAGTTGATAGCAAAGAGGGAAACTGAGGAAAAAAGAGACAAACAATTAAAAGACCATGAAGATAGATTAAGGGAAATAAACGACAGCCTGAGGAAGAAAAACCTACGTTTAATTGGGGTTCCCGAGGGCGCCGAAAGGGACAGAGGGCCAGAATATGTATTTGAACAAATTCTAGCTGAAAACTTTCCTAATCTGGGAAGGGAAACAGGCATTCAGATCCAGGAAATAGAGAGATCCCCCCCTAAAATCAATAAAAACCGTTCAACACCTCGACATTTAATTGTGAAGCTTGCAAATTCCAAAGATAAGGAGAAGATCCTTAAAGCAGCAAGAGACAAGAAATCCCTGACTTTTATGGGGAGGAGTATTAGGGTAACAGCAGACCTCTCCACAGAGACCTGGCAGGCCAGAAAGGGCTGGCAGGATATATTCAGGGTCCTAAAGGAGAAGAACATGCAACCAAGAATACTTTATCCAGCAAGGCTCTCATTCAAAATGGAAGGAGAGATAAAGAGCTTCCAAGACAGGCAGCAACTAAAAGAATATGTGACCTCCAAACCAGCTCTGCAAGAAATTTTAAGGGGGACTCTTAAAATTCCCCTTTAAGAAGAAGTTCAGTGGAACAGTCCACAAAAACAAAGACTGAATAGATATCATGATGACACTAAACTCATATCTCTCAATAGTAACTCTGAATGTGAACGGGCTTAATGACCCCATCAAAAGGCGCAGGGTTTCAGACTGGATAAAAAAGCAGGACCCATCTATTTGCTGTCTACAAGAGACTCATTTTAGACAGAAGGACACCTACAGCCTGAAAATAAAAGGTTGGAGAACCATTTACCATTCGAATGGTCCTCAAAAGAAAGCAGGGGTAGCCATCCTTATATCAGATAAACTAAAATTTACCCCAAAGACTGTAGTGAGAGATGAAGAGGGACACTATATCATACTTAAAGGATCTATTCAACAAGAGGACTTAACAATCCTCAATATATATGCTCCGAATGTGGGAGCTGCCAAATATATAAATCAATTATTAACCAAAGTGAAGAAATACTTAGATAATAATACACTTATACTTGGTGACTTCAATCTAGCTCTTTCTACCCTCGATAGGTCTTCTAAGCACAACATCTCCAAAGAAACGAGAGCTTTAAATGATACACTGGACCAGATGGATTTCACAGATATCTACAGAACTTTACATCCAAACTCAACCGAATACACATTCTTCTCAAGCGCACATGGAACTTTCTCCAGAATAGACCACATATTGGGTCACAAATCGGGTCTGAACCGATACCAAAAGATTGGGATTGTCCCCTGCATATTCTCGGACCATAATGCCTTGAAATTAGAACTAAATCACAACAAGAAGTTTGGAAGGACCTCAAACACATGGAGGTTAAGGACCATCCTGCTAAAAGATAAAAGGGTCAACCAGGAAATTAAGGAAGAATTAAAAAGATTCATGGAAACTAATGAGAATGAAGATACAACCGTTCAAAATCTTTGGGATGCAGCAAAAGCAGTCCTAAGGGGGAAATACATCGCAATACAAGCATCCATTCAAAAACTGGAAAGAACTCAAATACAAAAGCTAACCTTACACATAAAGGAGCTAGAGAAAAAACAGCAAATAGATCCTACACCCAAGAGAAGAAGGGAGTTAATAAAGATTCGAGCAGAACTCAACGAAATCGAGACCAGAAGAACTGTGGAACAGATCAACAGAACCAGGAGTTGGTTCTTTGAAAGAATTAATAAGATAGATAAACCATTAGCCAGCCTTATTAAAAAGAAGAACGAGAAGACTCAAATTAATAAAATCATGAATGAGAAAGGAGAGATCACTACCAACACCAAGGAAATACAAACGATTTTAAAAACATATTATGAACAGCTATACGCCAATAAATTAAGCAATCTAGAAGAAATGGACGCATTCCTGGAAAGCCACAAACTACCAAAACTGGAACAGGAAGAAATAGAAAACCTGAACAGGCCAATAACCAGGGAGGAAATTGAAGCAGTCATCAAAAACCTCCCAAGACACAAGAGTCCAGGGCCAGATGGCTTCCCAGGAGAATTTTATCAAACGTTTAAAGAAGAAATCATACCTATTCTCCTAAAGCTGTTTGGAAAGATAGAAAGAGATGGAGTACTTCCAAATTCGTTCTATGAAGCCAGCATCACCTTAATTCCAAAGCCAGACAAAGACCCCGCCAAAAAGGAGAATTACAGACCAATATCCCTGATGAACATGGATGCAAAAATTCTCAACAAGATACTGGCCAATAGGATCCAACAGTACATTAAGAAAATTATTCACCATGACCAAGTAGGATTTATCCCTGGGACACAAGGCTGGTTCAACACCCGTAAAACAATCAATGTGATTCATCATATCAGCAAGAGAAAAACCAAGAACCATATGATCCTCTCATTGGATGCAGAGAAAGCATTTGACAAAATACAGCATCCATTCCTGATCAAAACTCTTCAGAGTGTAGGGATAGAGGGAACATTCCTCGACATCTTAAAAGCCATCTACGAAAAGCCCACAGCAAATATCATTCTCAATGGGGAAGCACTGGGAGCCTTTCCCCTAAGATCAGGAACAAGACAGGGATGTCCACTCTCACCACTGCTATTCAACATAGTACTGGAAGTCCTAGCCTCAGCAATCAGACAACAAAAAGACATTAAAGGCATTCAAATTGGCAAAGAAGAAGTCAAACTCTCCCTCTTCGCCGATGACATGATACTGTACATAGAAAACCCAAAAGTCTCCACCCCAAGATTGCTAGAACTCATACAGCAATTCGGTAGCGTGGCAGGATACAAAATCAATGCCCAGAAGTCAGTGGCATTTCTATACACTAACAATGAGACTGAAGAAAGAGAAATTAAGGAGTCAATCCCATTTACAATTGCACCCAAAAGCATAAGATACCTAGGAATAAACCTCACCAAAGATGTAAAGGATCTATACCCTCAAAACTATAGAACACTTCTGAAAGAAATTGAGGAAGACACAAAGAGATGGAAAAATATTCCATGCTCATGGATTGGCAGAATTAATATTGTGAAAATGTCAATGTTACCCAGGGCAATATACACGTTTAATGCAATCCCTATCAAAATACCATGGACTTTCTTCAGAGAGTTAGAACAAATTATTTTAAGATTTGTGTGGAATCAGAAAAGACCCCGAATAGCCAGGGGAATTTTAAAAAAGAAAACCATATCTGGGGGCATCACAATGCCAGATTTCAGGTTGTACTACAAAGCTGTGGTCATCAAGACAGTGTGGTACTGGCACAAAAACAGACACATAGATCAGTGGAACAGAATAGAGAATCCAGAAGTGGACCCTGAACTTTATGAGCAACTAATATTCGATAAAGGAGGAAAGACTATCCATTGGAAGAAAGACAGTCTCTTCAATAAATGGTGCTGGGAAAATTGGACATCCACATGCAGAAGAATGAAACTAGACCACTCTCTTTCACCATACACAAAGATAAACTCAAAATGGATGAAAGATCTAAATGTGAGACAAGATTCCATCAAAATCCTAGAGAAGAACACAGGCAACACCCTTTTTGAACTCGGCCATAGTAACTTCTTGCAAGATACATCCACGAAGGCAAAAGAAACAAAAGCAAAAATGAACTATTGGGACTTCATCAAGATAAGAAGCTTTTGCACAGCAAAGGATACAGTCAACAAAACTCAAAGACAACCTACAGAATGGGAGAAGATATTTGCAAATGACATATCAGATAAAGGGCTAGTTTCCAAGATCTATAAAGAACTTATTAAACTCAACACCAAAGAAACAAACAATCCAATCATGAAATGGGCAAAAGACATGAACAGAAATCTCACAGAGGAAGACATAGACATGGCCAACATGCATATGAGAAAATGCTCTGCATCACTTGCCATCAGGGAAATACAAATGAAAACTACAATGAGATACCACCTCACACCAGTGAGAATGGGGAAAATTAACAAGGCAGGAAACAACAAATGTTGGAGAGGATGCGGAGAAAAGGGAACCCTCTTACACTGTTGGTGGGAATGTGAACTGGTGCAGCCACTCTGGAAAACTGTGTGGAGGTTCCTCAAAGAGTTAAAAATATACCTGCCCTACGACCCAGCAATTGCACTGTTGGGGATTTACCCCAAAGATACAAATGCAATGAAACGCCGGGACACCTGCACCCCGATGTTTCTAGCAGCAATGGCCACGATAGCCAAACTGTGGAAGGAGCCTCGGTGTCCAACGAAAGATGAATGGATAAAGAAGATGTGGTTTATGTATACAATGGAATATTACTCAGCTATTAGAAATGACAAATACCCACCATTTGCTTCAACGTGGATGGAACTGGAGGGTATTATGCTGAGTGAAGTAAGTCAGTCAGAGAAGGACAAACATTATATGTTCTCATTCATTTGGGGAATATAAATAATAGTGAAAGGGAAAATAAGGGAAGGGAGAAGAAATGTGTGGGAAATATCAGAAAGGGAGACAGAACATAAAGACTGCTAACTCTGGGAAACGAACTAGGGGTGGTAGAAGGGGAGGAGGGCGGGGGGTGGGAGTGAATGGGTGACGGGCACTGGGTGTTATTCTGTATGTTAGTAAATTGAACACCAATAAAAAATAAATTAAAAAAAAAAATGTTCTACTGTGGTTTAATCATGCGTTTACCCATTGCAAACACCCTGCAAAAAATGTTGCATTCAAGTAGTGGGGAGCTCCTCCTTTACCAGTCTGGGTTTTAAAGATAGCGGTGCAAGGAAGAGAGCAGGATATTTGGTGGACTGCAGGGAAGAAATCAGGTGAGCCTCCTAATAAAGATCACCCATCAAGGTCGCTCTGGACAAGGAACAAACCACAGGAGCCAAGTGAACACAGATTCACTTGCCAAGACACCAAGAAGAGCCACAGACCCATGTTCCAGCCTGGGTCCTGCCAGTGAGAACCTGTAAGCAAGCAACCAGACCCTTCTGAGCCTTAAACACAAGGAAGAGCAAAACAATGTTCCTCTCTCTGTCTAAAAGCTGTTGAGAAGAAGGAAAAGAAAGGGAGAAGATGAAACAGGGTATAGGATTGCTTTTAAAGCTTAAAGCAGCAACAAGAGCAAGACTTGCTTACTTGAAGAGGCCCTTATGGACGGTATGGGGGTGGGTAACAGGAATCCTAACTTAAAAAGCGCTTGCACTTGGTATTAAATAATACAGTCTTACAAAAGCCCTGTGAGATATTTTGATAGTTCCATTTTACGGGTCGTAAATTTGAGGTTCACAGATGATGACTGAATTGCCAAAACTCACAAAATGGGATTACAAAATGATAGGGGGACACAAGAAATAGGGATAGTGATACTTATTGAACACCTATTCATCTCATCTTCCCACCTCTCAAAAATAGTATGCATGAATTTTTCCCAATTTACAAATGAGGATTTCAAAACTCAGAGATTAGGTACTTGATAGAACAGAAGCCAGGAATGTCTGACTCCAGCCCAGTTCATCCCACTTTCTGGCACACCACGGCGGGGAAGGTGTAGAGCATGGATGAAGCCAACAGAACATACTCAGTGTTCTGAGCACAACACTGACACCTTATTAATGTTTGCCATTTGGAACTTGTGATCATCTACTCAGGCTAAGTTGAAGTGTACCTAAGAAATAGCTTCCTAAATAATTAATGTTAGAAATGAGTTGCAAGGAAGGGTGCAAACTGTTTAAAATATTAACTCTTTTGCGACTCCCCTATGCATTTTAATAGTAACTGCTTGCCACAAATCGGTAGTTTGAATAAAATTATTCTTACATTGGCATCTAAGAAGGTCCCAAAAGCTTTTCATTTGGCAATGCTTTGTTGGCAGTGAATCTAACCTAGAGAGATCTTTAGATTTTAAAAGTCCTCATGTAGCCAATGTGCTATAGTGGAAAGAACATCACAGTAAAGGCAAAGGAGCCAGAGTGCCATGTTCACCTGCCATTTCTTCTGCTTTCTAGCAGACAAGTCGAGGAAACAACTTTTGAAAGTTTCAGTTATCTATAGAATGTAGCTAATAAGACTACCTTTTTTTTCTAGAGTGTGGGCAGGACTAAAGGACTTCAATACAGGAAGGCCTTTACAACGTTGCCTAACACTTATTAAGGTAGTTGCTAAGTTTTAACCACGATTCTTTCTGGTTTGAATCTAGAAATACGAGTGTTTTTGGTCTTTTGGGGGTTTCTCGGAGGAGGATTGTTTTTGTTTGTTTGTTTGTTTGTTTGTTTTTTAAGTGATGACTTTTTCTTGTAATTTTTTTTTAAAGATTTTGTTTATTTATTCATGAGACACAGAGAGAGAGAGAGAGAGACAGACCGAGAGACAGAGACACGGGCAGAGGGAGAAGCAGGCTCCATGCAGGGAGCCTGATGTGGGACTCGATCTCGGGTTTCCAGGACCAGGCCATGGGCTGAAGGCGGCGCTAAACTGCTGAGCCACCAGGGCTGCCCTTGTTTCTTTTTTATACTGTGAGCGCTGCCTCCCTTATCTCTAAGACAAGAATCATAATTATGCTCATCTCAGAAACTCACTGTCAAGTCAAACGAGATAACATGCATTAGCTTTGTCAATCATATATGCTACATAAGTATAAGGCAAAGATCTTTTCCAGTCCGTCCTCTGAGAGAAGTCTGGGTCAGAACTGTGACTGCATAACCCGCCCTTAGGACTTCTGTTACTTCCCAAATAGCAGTCCTCTGGTCTATTGCTACTTTAGCCAGCCTCTCACTTGGCCCAAGTCAGAAACTGGTCACTATGTCCTCCAAGTAGGAGGAGACTGCTAAGAAACCTGCAACATGGTCTTCAAGTCATTTTCTCAACCTACGTGAAGCAGCAGGCAACGTCCACAGTTCCTCATAGAGAGGGCTGGGAAGGGTATATTCACAATCATCCCCAGAAACCCTTCTCATAAGATCTCTACAGCATTTTCCTGTTCAATTTTCATGAGAAGCTAAGAACCAAGCAACCAGAATGTAGCATCTCTCATCCCTTGGTATCTCAGGCAAAACCAGCTTGGATATCCTCTTACACTGAAATATGCCCTTACCACGGATACAAAGCTCTAAATTAAAACTACAAATAACATCAACAGTGAGAGCTAGCTGCACATTAGCCTGTCATAAACTTTAATTTTTTACATGCAGGCCTGTTTTGTCTAATATTTATCTTCAGTTTAGTTCCCTTGATTCAGTTTGCCACTAGACCACATGATTTCTTTCTATCCAGATATGGTTATGTGTAAAGGTCAATTGTTGAGCTGAGAGCAAGAATCTTATTCTGGGGCTAACATATTCTAAACAATTGCAGAAGAGTTATTCAGTCTCTTACCCTACCTCGCAAGGTGATAATCTAAAGAGGGCACCCTCAGAGCTCTAAAGATGGAAGCAGAAAGTGAGCCAAACTTCACTAGACACAATGATCCCTCGTTGGGTTCAGCTAACTTGCTAGAGTGGCTTATCAAACTCAGAGAAACATTTTTCTTACTAGATTACCAGCTTATTAGAAAGAAATAGAACTCAGGAGATGCATAGGGCAAGGGTAAGGAAAAGATTCAAAGCTTATATGCCCACCACTCTCCCCAAATCTCCACATGTTCACCAACCCAGAAGTTCTGCACAAGGAGGGGGGACAAGCATGAAATAT
Organism: Canis lupus dingo; assembly: GCF_003254725.2. NCBI lineage: Eukaryota > Metazoa > Chordata > Mammalia > Carnivora > Canidae > Canis > Canis lupus. Next base: position 51,638,682 of record NC_064252.1, on the reverse strand, counting down.
TTATTATAAATTACAGTCACACCACTCATGAAGAAACCCTTCCGGGCATTTAGTTGGACACCTCTACAGAGGTAAAGAACCAAGTGTTTAGTGATACAGTCCATTCATTCCTCTGTGGGTAACTTTCATAATGAATGACTATCAGTCATTATGCTAAGCCTGATAATGTTAACAGCACAAACTTTTAGAGTCAGAAAGATGTGAATTCAACCTTTCGCTCTGCCTTCCTTATGTGCGGCTTTGTGAAACTTACTGGAGCTCTATCAGCTGAGCCTCCTCCGTTCTGATATGAGGATGGTAATGATACCTGTCTCCTAAGGTAGAAAAGAGGAATAAATAAAACAATCGATGTTAAGTGCTTAGTGTGGTGCCTGGTGCATAGGAAATGTTCAATAAATGTTGACCATTATGATTATTAATCCTATACCTATGTAGAGCAACACAACACAAATCTATTACCATTTCCACCTGACAGCCCTTCAGAATTACAGGCTTCTCTTCCCAAGCAAAATATCCTATACATTGGACAATATGGTCTTGATTCTTCACCCCATCGGGGAGAAAATAAAAAGCAAGGACACATCCTTATTGCCTTAATGTGTACATTACTAAATATACACAAAAAATACTTTAGATCATGAAACAAAGATGAATAAATGACATGCTTTTATATTTACATCTTGTCTCATTGCATAACATTTTATATGGCACAAAAAGCCTATCTGCTCTAATTATAATAAAAATATTTGAGAGAAAGCAATGTCATAGGATGTGCTTCGTTATTTTTTAATCTTTAGTTTAACACTGGAAAAACAGCGTCAGTGGCTGTTAAATCTGATAACAAATATCATGAAAAAAAGTAGATCGCATGGAAGACAAGTCTATAGCTACACTCCCTGAGTCATCATACTCAGTGGTTCAACCCTACACTTTTACACTAATGTGTTTATGAAATTCAGCTAGTAAATTTTCTTTCCTACTGTCAATCAGATGTTCCTACGAACTACCTGGAAGATATTGCAGTTTTATACTTTCAGTGAGTGTGCTCAAAATCCAATGAAAAAACTCAAACAGGTTAGAAAGTTGTATTTCCATTTTTTTAAATGTGTAATATGAGAGTTTTCATGAATGATGACAGGCATTATTTTCAATAATAAATTAACTATTTCTATTCTTTTCTTCTAAATGGTCTCTACATATCATAGATTTCTTTCAAATGCATTGTTTTCCTCCTCATTATTAATACATCACCTTTCCCTTAGAGAGACAAATCAAATGTCTCTAATTTAAAAAATTATCTGCTCTGTATCATTATTTCTGAAGTCATTTGTTATCACAGAAAATAGCAACCAATTTGGATCACTTGTATTTTGGTTAAAAATGTCTAAGCCTTCAATTTTGTCAACTCTTCTCGGTAATTTTCCTTGAGATGACCAACAAACCTCTAGATAATAATATAATCAGGACCCAGAAACTAAACTGAACCAGAAAGGCAAGAAGATTGACTCAGGCACATTTACCATAAGTAGCCAAAGGAATTTAGAGAAAGGGGGCAAGAAGAATCTGGGAAATTAGCTGTGGCTTTCTGGTGTTGCAAAAGAGCACAAGGAGCCTTGGGCAGCAGATAACAGATGAGCCTGCTCTGGTGTCATGGACATCCCATAGGGACAACATTGTCCCACAGGGACAACACTGATCTGGCTGGATGTGCAAATGGCATTTCAGTACCCAAGAGAACTAGAAAAAAGCAAGACATGGTCCAGGTCCTAGGGGAACTTGGAAATCATGCAGGGTCTCCATTCAACTGGAATACAAGGCTGGAGCAAGACCAAGAATGGTCCCTGAACACAGTGCTAAACTTTCCTGTAGGTATATCTTATCATTTCCCTGGGTACAAGAGGAAGGATCAGAGTCCTAGAGACTCCAACTAATGCTCTTAAGGCCACACATCTTAAAAAGTGTTATAGGCAAGACTGGAATCCAGATCCTCTAGCATTGGAGATGCTAGTTTCAAAACCTTTGCTCTATGCCCTAAGAATAGGACCAGAGCCTGATTATTAAGGTCAAAACAGAATATACAGCCACATTAACAGGGCTGAGCTCTTTAAAATCATGCAGTTGGGCTCATTAAATTCCCCCCTTATTGCTAAGGAGTCTATTTTCCATTGAGGTGAGCTTACGCTGAATATGAGTTAAATGGACCCGGTTTCAAAGGTATGAGATGAGAGAGGCGGGAAACTAGGCTTTCTCTGTCTCATGTAATTCCTTACACAAAGTCATTGTACAGAGAAACTGAGGCTCTAAAAAATCAAGTGAGTTATTCAGTATCATCCAGCTGGTAAGAGGAAAGGCATGCAAGCCCAGGATATGTAATCTTAAGTACAAATCCCTTTTCATTGTACCACAACTTCTTACACACTGCCATCTAACTCCAAGATGGTGGGATTCTACATCTTAACCAATCTTTATTTAGTGATTCAGAGTACACATTAGCTAGCATCTCATATAGTGCTGACGTATGTAAAGATACAAATTCCCAATTGGTAAGGGTCTGCATTTAGTAGAAATGTCAGCATCAGTGAGCTCAAGGTACGAAGTCTTTTCACATATTAAGCACAGACTACTCTCCTTGTCCATCATTGGATAACTATCTTCCCTCAGAGTGGTCAGGAGAAAGAAGTTCATTTCATCTAGGAGATTAAAGAATGCAATTAAAAATATAAAAGGGGGGATCCCTGGGTGGCGCAGTGGTTTAGCGCCAGCCTTTGGCCCAGGGTGTGATCCTGGAGACCCAAGATCGAATCCCACATCAGCCCCTGGTGCATGGAGCCTGCTTCTCCCTCTGCCTATGTCTCTGCCTCTCTCTCTCTCTCTCTGTGACTATCATAAATAAATAAATAAAAATTTTAAAAAGCTTTAAAAAAATATAAAAGGGGGTGTAAGACTCAAATTAGGTGCAAACAAATTCTCTATCTTGGAAAACCAATTAGAAGGTAGAAAAAAGAGTTCAAGTTCAAACACTCAGCCTTAACTTCTAGAAAATGTGCTTTGGCAAAAATTAAAGACCCTCAACCTGAACACAAAATTGACAGTATACCCTTCCTAAATTCAATTTGCCTAAACCATCTCAATGGGCCCTCCAGTCCCTGACATGAACTCTGTTTCAGCCTCAGTTCACAAATTAAAAGAGCTGATTCGCACAGCCTTAGAATTGCTATCATTCCCTGCCATAGTGGATTTGAGGTGGAATAAAGAACTGCATTCTTGGTTAGCATGTGTGATGGAGAGGGTTTTTCCTTCCTGACTTTTCTCAGTTCAGTGAGTTATGCGTAGGGTTTGTTCTGACCACTACTATTAAGCTCCATTTTTATGGGATAGTGAAAACATTGGCCACCTCTGCTCAGAGAGTCCTCAAGTCTTACTTCCCCTTTCAGCACCTTAAATTGACTTCCAGTCACTTACCCATCAAGTCCACATTCCCCTACGTAGTTGGAAAGGTCCTTGAGACACTGCCTCCTCCTTCACCTTCAGTTTCATCTTCCTCTGTCCCCCCATACTCCTCCTGTGGTCAAGCTACTTGCATTCACTTCTCTTGTTCAGGCCAATAAAGGTCTATACTCACTCAGAAATCTAGTTTTCTTTCCTTCCAACAAGAAGTCTTCCCTGACTGTTCAATCCACATTGTTCTCTCCTCCTCTGAACTTTTAAGATGCACAATAAATAACATACAGTTTAGCACTAGACCAGTCTGAGTATTTCATCTGTACTAGCCTGAACTCAATTCACCTGCAAGCTCTCTGAAGCCAGGGGATGGTCTTCGGTGTCCTCTCTTTGATGGGACAGAGGTTGTATGGAAGGAAGGCATATGGTCCAAAAGAATGCAAGTAAGAAAATATACAGTGTTAGAGTAAACAACTTACCAGCACTCTTAAAGATTAATAGAAGCATTAATGATGTTTACAACAATGAATCTGAGAGCTGTGAGGTCACTTGTTCATAAAAGGCAACTACAGTGCTTGTTTGGCAGCATGTCTACTAAAAAGCAAGTGTATTATTTTGTTACATGACAGCACATAGTGGGAATTGTTCCCAGCAATAGAAGGGACCTCACTAAGTTTAACCTGACAGAAACAGTGCCCATTTTCATTACTGTAACCTAAAGATTAGCAACAGTTTGGCATAAAAGGTGTTAACACCTGCTCAGAATGTGAAACTTGCTGTTGAGAGGGGATAACTGTAAGCTTCTCTTTAGAAGATCCTTTTGCAGAACTTAAATTTGCTGACATTTTACCCTCAGGCCCTACCTGTTTTCCAAGATAAACCACAGTTGAGTGAATCAAAATAATTTTGCAGCAGTCATTTGACCAAAGCAAACCCATTGAGACACAGAGCTCCTAGGTAATTACCCACTTCCAGCCTCCATCAGACATGAATTTATTGATCAAAGGGGAAAAATGAATTGAAAACTAAGTGTTCATCTGAACTCCATTTCCTGAGTTATTCTGGGGTTATGGAGAGTCTTAGCTATGGAGTTATCACCAACAATCCATCTCACTAGATGGTCACTAGATCTTCTTAAGTGTCTTAAACCTAGCACTACTGGAATCATTTTAGCCATTTTGCTGTGTATTTTCTATAAAAACCAAGGATTTCAATGTGCAACTATAGACATTTATAGATATCCCTTAAGTATTGTGGCTTCAGAAGCTCATGCTATTGATATTAAATAATGTACCATTCTCACTGACAATCAAATTCTTCCCTCATTCAATATTGTAAAAGTCATACTCATTCATTAAGAGAGTGAGCCAGGTTGCTGTCCATATAATGTCAAATCCATTAGGTGTCATGAACACGGGTAGTGAATGATTTCTTTTATGTGCTTATCTCTTGACAGCACGTAGCATATTACGTGGCCTGATAAACATCAAGCATATTATATGTGCCAACCACTGTGCCAACATTGAGTCTTCAGGAAAAATATGATTTTTGCATTCATGCCATTTATAATCTAGTTGAAGAAACTGATAATAAACACAAAATGTATATTTTAGAATTTTGATGGTTGCTATAAAGAAAAAATGCTAAAGACAACATGAATATACTGGGAAGAAATCAGGGGCCTTAATTTCAATTGGCAGTCAGGGAGCTCTTCACTAAAAAAATGATATTTGCAACTGACCCCTGAAGTATCAGTTGAGGGGGACCAAGTAAGGAGTGGGTGGTGAGCCTTCCATATAGAGCCTGGGAACAGGGTCTTCCTGGAAACAGGGAAGAATTTAGAATATCTGAGGAACTGAATGAAAGCCACTGGTGCTAAAGTGTATTGGGAGGATGGAATGAAATAAGTAAGGTCCAAGAGTAGGTACTAAGAAATATAAATTCTATAATGGAAATGAACTAAAGAAAAGCAGAAGACTAAAGCAATCTTATTTACATTCATTTAAAAAAAAAAAAAAGAATGCTCTGGATGCTGTATGAAGGATGGGTTAGAAAAGGACTAGGGCACCTGGGTGACTCAGTGGTTGAATGTCTGTCTTTGACTCAGGTCATGATCCCGGGTTCCTGGGATTGAGTCCCATATTGGGGCCCCTGCTGGGAGCCTGCTTCTCCCTCTGCCTATGCCTCTGCCTCTCATGAATAAATAAAATCTTTAAAGGAAAGAAAAAGAAAAGGACAAGACTATGCGTATGGAAGCAGGAGCCTATTACAGAGATCTAAAGGAAAGAGAGTGGTGGTTTGTCCTAGAATGGTATTGGTAATGATGGAAGAAACTGTATGAAATCAAGAAATCTTTTGGAAATGAAATTAAAGAGGAGTTTGAGATGCATTGATATTTGGGAATGATGGTGAAGAAAATCAAGTTTAACTGTCACATTTGTAATAAACAATTGACAGATAGTAGGGCTATTTATGAGGAAGAATTGAGGAGTAGTTTGGCAGAAGGGGTGAGGGAACATAGTTTGTTATGTCAAATGAGACATTTAGAAGAATATATAAAGTAAACTTTAATTGGAGATAAACTATAGCTGTCAGAAGTCAAGTATGAACCTATGAATTGTCACCATACTGATAGAACTTAAATCCATGGGAAATAAGATTTTCTAACAAGATTATAAAGAAAAAAGACAAACGGCTCAGAGTAAAGATCAAAGAGGAGGAGTCAAAAAGTAAAATAAAAAGGAGTAAGAGGAAGAACAAGGGAGAGTGAGAAATGCTAGAAACTAACAGAAAGGGAGATTGGCAAAGAGTATTGAATTCTCCTAAAAGATGTTTAAAGAATGAGAATTTAAATCGCTCATTAGATTTATCAGTTATGGATTGATGCATTTGGCACACGACAAAGTCGTTTTGGTGGAGAGATGTGGCATGAAAAAACTTGGAGGTGGTTGAAGAGAAATGGGATACAAGAAAATTAAAGACAATAGATGCAGAGAACTCTTTCTAGATACTTTACAGTAAAGGAAGGAAGAGAAACAGGGCAAGCTGGGCGGCAACTGGAGACAGATTTGGAGCAAAGGGTAATAGCAACCATCAGGGAATCTATGTAAATGTGAGATTCAGTGCAAGCTGGTATTTGTCTAAGCCTAGGTGCTCTAAAACATGCCTGAGGAAGGACTTATATATGAGTACTTTGTTTTTATGCCCAAACCCAAGGAAAGAGATTGGATGACTAAGGACAAGAAAACAAAGTGGGAAAGCCAATTCAGGAATTTATTATTGGTTCATCATCACCAGGAAATTGGGGTTCAGTCATGCTAGAGTCTCTCTTAAGTATCATTTAGAATATATTCAGAATTCTTCACCCAAAGAATGGAAGAGGGGAGTTCACCAGTGGTCAAAAGTTGCCCTATGGGGTGTTATTAACTCCCTTGCACTTCCTGATTCATACATGCCTCTGAATGGTAGAACAGATTCCTTTAAGTGTTGCACTCAGAGGTGGCAGAGAAGCCCAGGGCAGAAAAATGAGACAATCAGTATAGCTGCAACCAGTATCTGCCAAGTTAAGTCTGTAGGTAGCTAGTTGCTATGGTAACGGCTAAAGTAAAAGATGGACCAAGAAGATGTGAAGCAGGGCACAAAGGTGTCTGAGAGAATACCTACCCTGATATTCATGCACTCCACATCCTTTCCAGTCTGGAGAGATAAAATGTGTTGTGTCTAGTTCATGACAGAGTTGGCACATAGGTTCTACTGATTCCTGGCCTCCAGACTTCCCTGCCTCTGTTTAAGATTAATTACTCCAGATAGCAGTGATATCGGACAAGTAAATTAACTGAATAAGGATTTTTATACATTCTTGGTGACAGATTCAAGAAATGTTTTAGAAACATCAACCAATTAACTCATTATTTTATGAGCACATACTACATTCTAAATCTGCACATAGTATAGATTGTCAGGGAATATTAAATATGGTCCTTGCTTTGTTATCTCATTAGGGCAATAGTACATAGACACATGAGATCTAAAAATAGCAGAAGAATGGGTATGATTAAATAACAAATGTGGAATAGGGTTGTGTCAAGCTAGTATATACTTATCTATGGCAAGGTTTCTGTGTAGCTGGAGTAGAATCCCAAAGATTATGGAAAGTAACTTTGTTTTGGTAGAAACATCAAACACCCAGTATTAGCAGACACTATATCTGGGTAGACAAACTAGAGGGGACTTTTACTTTCTTCTGTAAATGTTTCCATGTTTTCCATAATTCCCACAATAAACATGTATTGCTTTTATATTCAAAGAGTATTTTTAACATAACCAAAGGATGTGGAACAACTAGAACTCTCATACATTGCTGATGGCAATGCATAATGGTGCAGCCACTTTGGAAAACAGTTTGGCAGTTTCTAGTAAAGTTAAACATATACTTACCATACAACCTAGAAATCCTACTCATAGGTATTTATCCAAGAAAAAGAAAAACCTCTCTCTCCCCCTCTCTTACATGCACATGTTCATGCATGTGTGCACACACACCACCAACCACCACAGATGTTTAAAGCAGCTTTTTAAAACTATCACAAAAACTGGAAACTGGAAACCTACATGTCCTTCAACTGGTGAATGGATAATGCATTGGAATACTACTCAGCAATAAAAGAGAAAAGCAATTAAACTACTGATATACACAATATAATGGAAGAATCTCAAACACATTATACTTTGTGAAAGAAGCCAGGTTCAGGAAGTTGCATAATATATAATTCCATTGATATAATATTTTGGAAAAGGTAAAATTAAAAGAACAGGAACTGATCAAAACAGAAGAAGACCATATCAAGGGTTGTTGGGTAATCAAAAGAATTGACCAAGATGGAATCTATGTGGATCATTGAGAACCAAAGGGGAACAAAACATCTGAGAGTCATTAGAGAAGCCATGAGCAGGATTCATGGACTCTGAATATGGAGGCAAAGATACCACAGTCTACTCTAGAATCATAAACCCAAAACGATACATGATTTTGCACAATGATGACTGTACCAGTGAAGATTCTTTAGATTGCAAGTGGCCAAGACCAACTCTGGCTTAGGTAAGCCACATAGAAAAAAAGAATGGTGATGAGGGCAGCCTGGGTGGCTCAGCAGGGGTGGCCCGGGTGGCTCAGTGGTTTAGCGCCACCTTCGGCCCAGGGCCTGATCCTGGGGACCCAGGATTGAGTCCCATGTCCGGCTCCCTGCATGGAGCCTGCTTCTTCTTCTGTCTCTGCCTCTCTTTCTCTGTGTCTCTCGTGGATAAATAAATATTTTTTTAAAAAGGCAACCTTAAAAAAAAATGGTGATGAGGAGATATTAGAAGTATTCTGAGTAGCTCACAAGACAAAAGGAAATGCTGAGGATCAGAGTGTCAACAACTCTCATGTGCCTTGAAAACCCTCACCACTGCTGTAGCAGCCAGTTCCACCCAAATTTCAAGCAGCTTAATGGAGGTACAACTGGATAGCACCTAGCCTGGCCTTGTAGACCTCTCATTTCCTATCCTGGGTCTCCTCACCCACTGGGCATGCAAGCCACAAGTAGGGAATTAACGCCATGGGAGCACATTTGACCAGTAGGAAATAGACGTCCATAAAGAAATGCTTCCCCTTCTCCCCATTCAGGACAACAGTTCTGAAATCCATTTTGAAAGTCTCTTAAATTGGGATCCCTAGGTCACTCAGTGGTTTGGCACCTGCTTTCAGCTTGGGGCGTGATCCCAGAGTCCCGGGATCGAGTCCCACATCAGGCTCCCTGCATGGGGCCTGCTTCTCCCTCTGCCTGTGTCTCTGCCTCTCTCTCATGAATAAACAAACAAAAAAAAAATATTTTTTTTAAAAAAAAAAGGTCTCCTAAATCAAGTCTTTGGCATTAAGGACCAGTAACCAGTAGCAGTGGCCAATTCAACAACTTATCTGTACTGATTATCTTTCTACCCTGTTTCATTACTGATGTCACAAACTCTCTAAACTTATTATCAAAAATACAAGCCAGGCTTCATCTCAGGTTCTGCTTCCTGGGGAACCCAGGGCAAAAGAAGCAGGCTTTGGGAAGGATCCAATATAGATTTCAGCTATAGAAATTTATAAAGTATCTCTTAAGGGTGATCGCATCAGTGGATTCAGTTCTAACCCAGAGATAATCTGATTGACCTGGATTAGCTTATATGTATAAACTGGGGTTCAAAAGCATGGAACTTCATGCTCTGATCTCAACAGAATCAGTTGCATTGGGGAAGGGGCAATTCTCCAAAGAGTATGAGAAGGTGGGAAACAAGGGATGATTTAGGAACATTTTATTATCTAATTGCAAGTTGCTTTTCGGTCATGTTAACATATCTTAACATTTACATATAGATATAGACATATAGAGAGTGCATTGTACCTAAAGTTTAAGTTTCTTTTCTCTAAGGCATCAGTACCTTGCTAGACCTTGGTTACAAGCTTAAAATAGAAAATGTAAGCGTGAGTCAGGTGTATTATGGGATTTTCTGGAAGGTTTTTCTAATAGCTCAAAATTGTTACTTTGAATTTGGAAAGCTTATACCATAGCAATTGTTAAGATCACCAGGTTCATCTTTCCCTCATTCTCATTTTGTCTCCCTCTCTAGGTTAATATCCAACACAGGTATTAAGCACTTGCCAGCTGTTCACAAGATTCAATCTCTTCAAAAGGTTCTACTGTAAGTTTTTCCTTGAGTGTTGACTTACTCAGTACATCTCTTGCTCAATGGCCTATAATATCCATTGTTTAGTCTAGATCCTCCAAATATGTCTCTTTGAGTGAGCAGAGGTAGGAGGGCAAACAGGAAGCATGTTTTACCTGAAGGCTAGCTAAGCTCATTTTGGAGACAGTCAGCAGTCTCCTCAATAAGACCATCATCAACAGAGCCAGCTTGAAGCAAATCAAGGTCTCTCCTTTCTTCACTAAGTGCTTTACATAACTTCCCCCTACAATTACCTCCTTTCAATCCAGTCTTACCCCTCACCTCTTCTCTCCTGAATGCTCATACTACCCTAGACATAAAGAAACCAGCTGACAAATTCACACTGTTAGCAAGATTAGCAAGATAATCTATTTGCCTTTTTTTCGAGACATCTGTATTTTCAAAGAGGAGGGGAAAAGGCAATGGGTAGTGCCAAGTTTACTTCCAATAGTGAAATTCTAAGAATCTGAACAGACCCAAGAGGAAATAGTAGGGAATGGGGTATAATGAGCTAAGGAAATGGGGGAAGAAAAGGGAGAGAGCGACAGAGAGAAAAAGAAGCTCTCAACATTTCTCAAGTTGTTCCAGTCAGTTTACTACTTCTACCTACAGTGTACTTGTTAAGTCTGACCCAGCAGGGAAGCTTGATGGGAGGATGAGGGAACAACCAAATAAATGAGACTTTCTCCATCCCTCCATTCCGGACGAGAAAAATCCATGATACAACTTTTTGTGACTCTTGGGGAACAGGAGTAAATCGGCAGTGAGAAGGGGATTGAGATGGGAGGAAGCTGAAGCCCCAAATATGGTGAATGAAGTCCAGTGTGGAGGTGAAAGGTCAACTTTAGCAGCTTTGTCATATTGAGCAGGCAAGGATTAATAAGGTTCTCTATCAGAACCTTAACATGGTGAAATTAGATAAAATGTTCAGAGACAAGAGAATGTAAGAAATTGTCTGCAATTTCATTTTTAGGAACTGATATACTGAAGATAAATTATATGTCATTTGTTTTCCTAACTTTGAATTCATCATCTTTCAGAACAATAACTGTTCAAACGCTGCCTCAGCTAAAGACCACACCGTGCCAAGGAAACTAAATGTGGGAAGGTCACATGTGTGGAGCTGGCATAAATACCTAATATGTCTGTACTTTCTTCTAGAGACATTCAAGATAATATAAACATCCACACGGTTGAAAGAAATTCTTTCATGGGGCTGAGTTTTGAAAGTATGATTTTGTAAGTAAAGAAAAAACTCCAGTGGAGTAACATTTGGTTTCTCATTTAATCATCTTTCTCATAACAGGATGCTCCTTTTGTGTTTGGGTAACTTTGGCATTTCACCATTTAAATTTCTCTCCGCTTCAGTATTTTTTCTCTCATTTCCCATCTTTACATTTCAGAATCACAACATGGAGTCATGTTAATAATTTATGATTCTGTGGTGCGATTCAAGTATTTAAAATTGCTCTTTGAATGATGGTCTCCTGTGATGCAACATCTGTTCTGAAGGACAGAATAACTCACGCATCAATAAAGCTAGTTATTGCCTGGCAAGGCTTTTGTTGCCCAAAGAAAAAGACCAAGAAGGAGGCTGAATTCAGAAGATATTCCCCTCATATCCATGCCTAACAGCTCCTACTCAGCCCCTTGCTGGGTGTGAGATGACTTCTCCTTCTCTTGGAACAATCACGTTTTTTAATAAGCTTGAGTTTTGGGAATGTTTTTAAATGCACTCTGTGCTATTAATGGACTATTTTGTAATCCTGTGTGCTGGTGGCCTGCGTGGCAGTTGACACATATCCCAAGATGGCCAGGAAATAGAGGGCTTGGGGGTACCCAGGTGTCTGTGGGGTCCATGGAAGTTAGATAAACAGGATAGCATTTGGGAAACTGGTAACTGCCAGTGCATCTGTAAGGATAGCATTTTATTCTTCCACTTAACAAACTCCTGCACTCTTTAAATATGTACCAATGTGTGTGTTTATAACATGTCATTATGTACAAAAGGTAAGTTCCAGCCAAAGAAGAATTTCCCTTTCCAAAGCAGTCACACCATTTAGAGACTACCCAGCAGTACGAAAAAGAAGTCGGGGGGAGAAACAGTAGAGATGAGGACATGTTGAAGATTAAAGCTAAGCACAGTATTTGATGTAAATTAATTAGAAAGAACAATAGGAAAGGTTTCAAAGAGACCAGCAGAGGAATTGCAAGTATGAAGGAAAAAATTTAAACATCAAAGGCATGTATTCAGAGTACACAGTATTAGCACAAAAATTTTAACTGAGTAATACCTAACCCTTCCACTTAATACACATAATATTCAGAATTTATGTGCATGTGTATTGGAAAGAGTCAATGGGGCATGGGAAATGTGAGAGAAAGGGAAAGCAAAAGAAATGAGTTAAAATATAAACAGAATGAAAAGTGCGCACAATAAAAGCAATTATCCTAAGAGTGAAGGAGAAATAATTTACTCTGACTGGCCTGTGATGTGAGTGTTGAAGGAAGAGTTAAAGGAGGGAAAGGTAGCCAAGAATGGAGGTCTAAGATGGGGCTTTCATAGGTCAGTAGGATGTAGTCAGGAAAAGGGCAAGCAAGGGAAACAATCAAGGCCCCGAACATTAAAAGAAAGGAGGAGGAGTGATAGAAGGAGTCTGGGGGAAATAGGGAGTACCTGAGTAACATCAGCCTGGCGGGGTTAGAGCACAAATATCGTGAACGGATTGCCAGGCTACGTGACGGAAGAGACTAGTGATAAATGTCATCGGTTATACCTGGATATCTGTGCTTCTTTAAATCTTGCTCTAAACAGCTTTTAAAATAGTGATTCAAAGTTACTCAATGTTATCATGTGGCAAATGTATTAACAAAATATTTTTTTAAGATTTTATTTATTTATTCATGAAAGACAGAGAAAGAGAGAGAGAGAGGCAGAGACACAGGCAGAGGGATAAGCAGGCCCCATGCAGGGAGCCTGATGTGGGAATTGATCCCAGGTCTCCAGGATCACACCCTGGGCCAAAGGCAGACACTAAACTGCTGAGCCACCCAGGGATTCCCCAACAAAATATTTTATAAAAATATATCATCAAGTGGGAGTGGGCTAATATTCTCAGTTTTCTATTTTGACATTCTTTTTGTCCAGAACATAAGACAAAAGGCAAGGATCCTGACCTAAAAAGGTCTTACCTCTCCCCAAGTGTAGGCAAAGAACCTGAGGAAATAAGAACTTAAGACAGAGTCTCACAAAGCCAGATCGACAAAAGAAATATGTAGATTATGGCTTCCCTTCCCTGACTCCTGCTCAGAATGTGGCTCTCCAGAATTCAGAACATACTCTCCCAGAGACGAGAGCTTTCCTAAGAGCAGGACTTCTCAGACACATCTCTAAAGGATAAATTCACTTTTGTGAGAACAAAATCTATTTTTCTTGACCTCAGACAGCCTTTAATCCATAGAAAATAGAAATGGAAAATCCATACTTAACACAGTTTAAGACTTCAGTTGGTCTTAGTTTGAGTGCAACATCTGGATACAGGGGCACTTTCTCCCACTAGGGACATCCAAGAACGCTCAGAAAAAGAAGCATGGCTAGATGGCACGGAGGACTGATGAAGTTTTCCATGCACTGACATTTTTCAAAATCATGAATCCCCGTTTTAAAAATACACTTAGCATATATATACAGACATTTACATGTATATACATGCACACATACAATTTTTTAAATAGCCCAATAACAATGGATTATCAGATACTTGAATAGTAACTCAAAAGAAAATGAGCAATAAAAAAGTACACCATGTTGAGGTCTCTGAGCCCTTTCCTACCCCTGCCCTTCAACTACAGAGTCTAAATGGGGAAAACATCTAGCTATGGCCAAAAGAGTTTCCTCAATTCAGAAAAAAAAAATTAATTTCCATGTGTATCAGTTCCCACTACATCCCAACCATAGGAGAGGCTCACTCCATGAGCATTTCCTCCTTTCCTCAATTGGCTTCCATCTTTCTTGCCTGCCCCAGTGAGCTTTAAGAGGGTGGTTCCCCCAGTACCCTCACTTTTTAGGCTGAGGGCAGATACTGCTTCAAAGCCTCCTGAGCCTCCTCTGAGGCCACAAACACTTAAAGATTAAAGAAAACCATGATCCTTTAGCTGACGCTTTGCCCAGGTTGCCCTTATCATCATGGTGGTTGTCATCATCATGATTGTCATCGTCATCATCAGGTTTTAAAACCAGCGCTACGTCTCTTAAGAGGCTAAGAGTATACTTAATAAATGTCAGCTTCTCTTTGTCAGTGGTTTGAGTGCCACAGTTTAATATCAACCCCAGGGCCAGAGTTCTGGACATCATTTTTTTGTGTAATGATCCATTGTTGACTTCAAAAACTTCTATGCCCTCACCATATGATGGCATCTATTGATTGAGAAAAATCCATAGAGACAAAGACTACTCCAAAAACAGTAATTCTTTTAAATTCACCTGTATAATATTTAATCATAGTAACCTCTATTTGTAGGCAATATATGCACAGAGAAAACTACCTCCTCTACAGAAACATGGGTGGAGCCCACATGGATTTACATACCCATTGTGTTAGATGAAGGGTCAGCTAAATCAAGCCTATGAACTAATACTGTTTTTTACAAATGAACATTTTGATGACAGGGAACACTAACGATGAACCTAAATTAAGCAACATGGCATCCTACCCCCCAAAAAAAGAAAAAAAATCCATTCTTTTCAGTAAGCCTCTATTACCAAAAAAAAGAGAAAAATTGTACTCTATTATTGTTTTTTAAGTTTGGTCACAACATTTGTCAACATTGTTTTATAAGTACCTATATAAAATACCCATGTAGTTTTCTCCATTTTGCCTCTTGGCCCACAAAACCTAAGATGTCCTACCTGGCCCTTTACAGGAAAAGCTTGCTGATCCCTGTGTTTGATTGAAAATCCCAGGGATCTACATCCCACAGGTTAGGAGCAGCTGTTGCAGCAACTTACTACCAGGCAAAGGCTGACAAAGCTGTCCGCAGGCTAGACAGCGGGGTTCCAAGCAGGTAGTTGCAAAGCAGGTGCGATGCAGGGGTGCGTGGCCACTTCCTGGCCATCAGAACCCACCACCTGGTTGCTAATGTTTTAAAAAGATTTACCTTGTCCCTGTCTGGATTGCTTTATGTAAACAGGTTCTCAGGAAGAAGAAAAAAAACATACGGTTGGCATCCTGTGATTGTGTTTCTAGCTACCCATTGCAAGCTGGGAAATAGAGTCCTGAATGTGCAGGAGACTCTCTGGGTCAGCTTTTCAAACACTGTTATTTGTAAACCCACTGAGCCTGACAGGGAAAAGAACCTGACAGCAAATCAAGAGCAGGTGGTCAAAGGCTCTTCAGGCTAAGCTCTCCCGACCTTGGATTTCATTTTTGTTTTCAGATCCACCCAGGAGCACAGCAGTGCAGAGCTGTCGGCCCAAGGTGTCCTTGGGCTCCCCTACCCAGGCAAACCTGTTCACTGTCTTTTGCACAATCAGGCTGACTGTTCCACATCCAGCCCCCATCAGCCACAGAGCCCCCTCCTGTTCCCACTCACACTACTGCGCCCTGCCACAGCCCAGAGTCTTTGTAATTGATTTCTCTTCCTTTCTGGCTTAACCCAGAGCCACCTCCACAAACCTCCAATAACCAGGTCCCTGCGGGTCACAGGAGATGTTCAGGTTGTCTGACAGCTTAATTAGATCACTTTTTGATGACAGTCAGGCCTGCTGCTATGGGTAAGCATGGGTGAGAGGCTTAAGGCCTTACAGAAAGGGGATACAGAATGTCCTTTGTCTTATAAACACTTGTCCAATAATTGTATGATTTCAGTCTTTCAGGATGGGAAAGATCTTTGTCTTAACCCACCCCCACCCCCCATGGCACCATCTCTGCACACTAATGATGTGTGCGAAGACCTTACAGGAGCCAGGTGCTAGGTCTAAGCAGGTCTTTTCTAAATTAATTTTTTTTTCTTCTCTGAATAGGTAACACATGCATGTAACGCAAACTTCAAACATCACATGAGGTTATACAGTGATAAATCAGTCTCCCTCCCACTCCTGTCCCTGAGCCTTACGGGTGGCATTTTATTTATGCCAATAACCTGCAATGTCTGACCTTGCCCCAGTGCTTCCAATTATGAAACCCCTGTATTGTTTGCATCTGACATTATTGGTTTTTTAATGGGCCTTTTATTTCAGATGGCTGAATAAGAATGGCATTCAAGAAATACACAACTGCGCATTCAACGGAACCCAACTAGATGAGCTGTAAGTAGCCCTGTCTCTTCTTCCAGGCCATTTAGAGGGAAATGGCTCTTACAACAGTAACATCTATGTGGCTTTGTGTTTCCCTTCTTCTCTCTTCAACTCCATCCCCAGGAATCTAAGTGATAACAATAATTTGGAAGAATTGCCTAATGATGTTTTCCACGGAGCCTCTGGACCAGTCATTCTGTAAGTAGCTTCCCCTGTTTCCATGTGCTGGAGATTAACATGTACAAGCTAGAAGTCAACTTTCTCCAATTCAGAGAAGCTTCCCATATAGGGCTGACAATTAAGGTCAATTTTTATTTGTGTCATCTACAAAGACTTAGAGGGACAATTTTGGGCTCATCTACACTCTGACTTACAATAATATAACAGCAATAATAACAGCAACTAATGTTTGATGAGCACTTATCAAGCCCCAGACAGTGTTTTAAAAGCTTAAGATGCACTTTCAAATGTAATCCTTATAAAACCTCTGTGGTAGGAGCTATTGTTCCCATTTTAGAGAAGGAAAAACTGACTTTCATGGGAGGGGTTAACTAACTCACCCAAAGTCATGCGAATTTTGAAGCCTACACTTAACACTAGATTAGTCTGACTCAGAGCACAAGCTCTTAGCCACTATACATTTCTTCCCTGGAAGGGAAAGCATAGTTCTCCTTCCTCATCTTCAATGTCCAGGAGTTTCTTCCTCTGAAAGATATACACACACAACTATTTTTGGATCCCTTTTGCCTCAATCCAGATCTTTTGGGCTCCATGCGGTGCCCCACAGCACCACCTCTTCTCCTGGTGCTGCTTCCTCATCTCTATCTCTCCCTCTAAGAGATAGAGACTCTCTTTTCATGGGCCCCTGCCCTTCCACTAGGGTCATTCCTGCTGCCACCTCTTCCCTGTGTGGCAACAGCCAACAGTGAATTCTTCTTCCCTTGAACTCTGCAGCCTTTCTAAATTAATTTTTTTTCTTCTCTGAATAGGTAACACATGCATGTAACGCAAACTTCAAACATCACATGAGGTTTTAGATTGGTGGCAGGGACCCCAATCTCCGACTCTTTTAAAATGTGTTTTCCTGGGCTCTCAACAAGATGTACTCCCCATCTACTGATGAATGTACTGCAGGAAGGAAGGAACCAAAAAGTAAGACGTCAGATGCAAAAAGAAATAGTGAGCAATGAAATAAACATATGAAAAAAAATCTGAAGTTTTACTAAATGATCTTTCTATGGCCTGCCCAACGTCAGTTTAGGCATTTGAGAGCCACTAGCCTGCACGTCCTATTTGGTAGTCAACATAGGCTCCCAAATGTGGTTACTTCTCTCCTCTCCCATCTGTCAACATCACTTTCTCCTTTTCACCCAAAAGTTTGTATTCTCCTTCAGGCTGAAACCTAATGTATCTCTAGAACAAGACCGTGTCCAGTAGATGAGAAACTCCACAAATGGTTATTATTGAAGATAGAGTATGTATTTGACCCATATGTAGGATTTTGCCTCTTTGAAAAGTTCAGTGGTTATTTTAGCATACCTTCCTTGAGATGGCCAATACATGCAAGAGAAGGAAATGTCAGCGTGATCAAAGTAGAGAGGCCAGAGCAGACTATCTTGGTTTTAAACCATTCCTTTGCCTCTCTAAGCCTTGGTCTCCTCACAGGAAGCTTATATTCTCCTAAGAGGGTCAGACAATAATTAAATATAAACCTTAAAATAGTAAGTCATGATGTGTGTTATGAAGTGCCAAGTAGTTCTCAGGCATAATAGAATGTATAATGCTTAATGTTTCCTCATCTTCAAGTATTGGGGGAAAAAACAGAGACAGTGCTGTTGATGTATGTCTTTGACCACCACAATAGCAGTTTATCAATTTCCTTTACCTGAAAGTCCTAAGGATTTTGAATGTTCCTATGATGGGATGTGTTTTCATATATTACCTGTGCCAGATGTACTATTAAATCATAGCACCTTAATCACCCTGATACAAGGAACATTTGAATTAGACTGCATCTGATGAGTCTAGCTCCTTATCCAGGAAACCAGAGCTAGAAATTTAAAATGACCTGCTGAACATCAGACTGGAACTGTAAGTGGCAAAGTCCGGACCAGAAACTAGGTCTTCTGCCTTATGTTCCATGTATTCCCACCACATCATGTTGTCTAAAGCACATAAATATGTCTAATCAAATGTCAAGAACTTATACAATTGGCTGTGAACTCAAACAGAAAGGGAAAATAATTGTGAGCACCAGACTCCCAGAACACCAGTAAATAAGTACACAGAGCACAGAAGAAGATCTCCTACAGGTGCAAAAGCAGGCCCCAGGCTGCGGCACTGCACCATGTGTCTCATCTGAGTGTCTAATGGAGAACTTGGACATGAATCCCCCAGCCAGTCCTGCCACAAATGCCAGCAGGAAGACGGATGTCACCTTCACAAGCAGCTCCTCAAGCAGTCCTCAAGTAACAGGTGCATTTTTCAAACCTTTTACCACAGCAACATATCTGGCCAGAATGAAGTGAATAACATTTACAGAAAAACTAAAGGAATCATGAAGCACTTGCCATGACTTAAAAGGGTAGAGAGTGATAATACTTGCCCACGTCTTTTCAGCCCAATGCATGAGGATACATGTATGTGCATGATCTTAGCCAAAAGCTTAGCCTATAACTTTTAAAATATGTGCTAGCCTTCTTCCCCTCCCTTTAGGGGCAAGAGGATGGATCACCTTAACAACAAACCTCCCTTTCTGGGGCTTTCAGGTTAGTATGCAGATGTCTTTACAAGTCTCTGCTTGCTGAACGTGGATTCTATGGTCTATTCCATTTCTTACTTCTACAACTTGAGGTGCCAACCCCAGCCAAATACTGACCTGAGAGCTGCTGGTTTTGGTGTGTGCAGAGAACTAGCCCACCCCAGATGCTACAGGTTAATGAGTAGGAGGAGTACAAATTGGGCAAACCACTTAGTGCACAGTAGCTAGCTGCTCAGGCAAGGGCTTTGATGGTGCCTTGAGTCAGGGTTCCTTTCCCCCAAATAAGACTGTGATATGGATGTTTGCATGCAGGAGGCTTACTGGGGAGTGCTAGTGGAGTATGTGGGAAGTACTTGCTGTGAATACCATCAGACTAAGAGGGAAGTCAAACTGCAATGGATTTGAAACAGAAGCCTCAAAAGAAAAAAAAAAGTAACAGAAGCCTCAGCTAATTCCATGGGAGCTGTGAAATTACGATGGCCCTTCAAAGTTTTACCAAATTAAGTAAAGGCAAGAGGCCAGTCTTCTTCATCAATAATCATGAGCTGCAAGCTCCTCCCTGGGGAGGAGGCAAATCTTGGATACATCAGGTGAAGACAATTCCAGAGTAGAGCTCAGCCATAAGCAGCTCAGCTGTGAGTGGTTCTAAATTTGATCATGCATCATAATCACTAGGCATGCTTATAAAACCCTGGAATGCAGATCCCCACCCCCAGAGTTTGATTCACCAGGTCAAGAGTGAGCCTGAGAACCTGCATCTCTAATAACTTGCCAGGTAAAGCTGATGTTACTGCTCCAGAAGCCAGTGCTGGGAATCGGGAAGCTTCACCCTGTCTCCAGGATATCTCCTCACAAGCTGACTATGGTGAACCTGCTTTCCCAACAGATTCAGTCCTTTGTCCCCAGGAGATGCATGCAAAGGATTCCAAGAGAGTTAAAGGAAGGGAACCCAAACCAATAACTCCTTTACTTAAGGCAAAAATTTTTAGTTGAGTGAAAAACAGGGAATCACTGAACACCTGAGGGTACAAGAGTGAGATGTTCCACTACAAAGAGAAATAGATGTGGACAAAGCCAGGGGCCTGTGCACACGTGCACACACACATACACACACTCCACTAAGTTTCAGAGGAGAAGCCTAGCATATCCATTTCCCCCTCAGGAGTCGGCCTTGAACATCAGTGGCCATCTTAAGTTTTCACCTTATATTCTGAATTCACTCAAGTTTTGTGGCGTGTGTGTGTGTGTGTGTGTGTGTGTGTGTGTGTGTGTTTTAAGCAATCAAGCAATTGCTGTTTCCTTGGGTAACTGTTTCCTGTGGGGAAAATTTAATGCATTGCCTTTGCAGGCTGGAGCCAGTACAATCATATTCTGATGGTTTATCAAATTGATTTGGCTATAGCTCAGATTCATTTGATAGTTCAGATTCAAACACGGAGTTATTTGTATAAGAATGATTCTCTTCCATTACCAGTGTACCCACAGTCCTATAGATAGTAAATTGCCTTTTTATTCCGCCTGGGATCATGAAAGAGAGGTCTTCTAGCCATCTGTCAGTGTACTATACACCAGAAATGTGCTCTCACTTATGGAAATGATTGACCTGTAATAACATCTTTGCTGGAAAAATAGAAATTGTTCAAATCAAATTTGTGGCACTGGCTATAACATACTTTATTAAATGGGGCACAGAGTGCAATTTAACTCCTGCCTCTCCTGACTCTGTGCCTTATTACTGACAGCTGTCTCCTTTTTGCTTTGTGTCTCAAAACCAGGAACCCTAACAATGTTGAAACAATTTAGGATTACCAAATCTCTTTAGTGCCAGCCATCATCCCGGTATGTCTCCTGTTAGTATTTTCAGGACTTAAATTCTCAAAACCAGTTACTGCCAAATATAGCATGTGCTGAAATGTTAACCAAAGTGACATCTTTAAAAAAAGAAAGTTATTAGACCAGCCTGAAAGAGAAGGATTAAAAACACCAGCTCACAACTAGCCCTCCCCACTTGTCCAGCCCACCAGCCCCAGAACCACATCAATAATAAACCTTCTCAGCTATCCACTGAGCATATTGGGTCGTACATGTCCTACATTTAGTAGATGTCGATTGAGCACCTACTATGTATCTGGTACTATGCTAGGTGTAAGGGATGGAGAGATTTAAAAGTAAACAGTGCCTGCCCTCAAGTATCATTCTGGTCGAGGGACAAATGTTACTGCCCAGAACAACATGCTCTGCAGAAATTTTCCTGGGGCGGCTATAATAACAGAGTAGATGCCCAATAAATCTTTGTCATGTGATGCAGTGACTTTAACAGATGAAGTGACAGTATGTGGGGAAAAGAGTGCTTATGCCTGACTTCCTGCAATAGTCACTTCATTCCCTTCCTACTTGCAATCCTTTCTCCTTCCAATGCACTTAACAAGGATTTATAGGCACCTACTATGTGCCAGGCTCAAGGTTCTCAAGACTTACTTTGTTACCTCCACACTTCAATCCCTCCTTCCCATGTATTTGCATCCTAAGTAGAAAAAGTGCTTTTATGAAGAAATTGAAATCAAACATTAGGTTTCCAGTCCATGCAGAAAGATCATAGCCAGTGAAAAAAGGTAGAGACAGAGAATTTTAGGGGAACAGACAGCAAAAGTGGGAATATTTGTAAAGGCTCAAACCACACTCAACACTATCCACTTATCTTTGTCCCTGCTGATAGAAATTTCTCTGGCTTTTTCTTAATCCATTGAGGTACCAAAGAAACATTTTTCTGACAGTCCCAAACTTGGAAGTGTTGACAGGTCCCAGGTTTACTCACTCCAGCAAGTATCCAGCAAGCTCTAAGTAAACCCTTCTAATAAAGACTTTTGCTTACCTGTCACCCAGGAACCACTTTGCTGAAGACTGGCTTTACTGAACTGTGAGTGACTCTACATTTCTCTCCCACCAACCACTCCCTCCTTTCAACATCCACCAACAGAAGATCTGGATCCCAGGACTCTGACAAGATGCCTTAGCCTCACAGCTGCGAAGCCACCTAGTTCTAGCTAATGACAACAGCTCATGTATTTTGTAGCTGTAGAAGGAGGAATCTGCACTACAAGCTAGCTCCGCAACAATAGCAGGAGGAAAGGCACCAAAGCTTCCCAGGCAGCCTTCCCAATCTAACCCCCAGGCATTCAGGTCAATCCACCCAACATATTACTCCGCTGCTTCTATCATACGTGTCCATCTCCTTGTAAACTTAGCACAAGGTTGCTCCCTCCCTTGGTGCCTTTGATACTCTCAGTCACATGTAATAGCCTGCTGCAGAAGCACTGTTTTGCTGAACAACCTTGAAAACCAGAGTTCCTCTCTCAGTCTGCTTTGCATGCTTCTCCCTTTAGCATGGCTCTCCAGTAAGACTTGCTCTAGCCTCTCATTCCTACTAGGATTCTAGTAATGAGGCATCTCTGCTCCACAGGCCACTATCTACAAAATAGATTTCCTGAGCCCAGCTCTGTGCTAGATACAATGTGTAATACCAAAAGTATCTTAAATAATCCCAGCTCTCAGAGCATCTGAAATCTGAGCAGACAAAATAAACATACATGAAGAGTCAAGCAATACAAAACAATGGAAGAGATAGCACAAGGTGGGAGATTCTATGAAACAGCCAGAAGTCAGGGGACATCACAGTTGGCCAGAGTGACCTAGCTTTTCCTTTCTCATCCTTGTTTAGTGTCACCCCCCAGAGTCTCTCCAAACAAAGCAACAATTTTCTGGGTGCTTACTACCTGAAAGGCACTGCTGAGAATGCAAGGAGCCCTCTTCCATCAAAGAGAAAATAAAATGCAAATACCAAGAGCTAGTATGTAAAACAAAGTAAGTGGTGAGAAAGGCATAAAATATACAGAATATATTATGCAATTGCACACTTAATGGCAGTCAAGGAAAAAATGATGGATAGAATCACAGAGACTTCAGTGGGAGTCTGGGATCTCTATTATGGCATAAAAACTGTCCTAAAACTTAGTGGCTCAAAACAACCATTCCATTTTGTTCATAATCTTGTTTCAGAAATGTGGGTGGCTTGTCACTGATCCATATGATGTCAGCTCAGGTGACTGGAGATCTATGTCCAAGTGGTCCCCTTCACTCACATGCCCTGTGTATTTGTGCTCATTTCTGTCTCTCTCCCTCCCTTCCTACACACACACACACACACACACACACACACACACACACACATGCACACGCACACATAGATCGTCTCATCCCCTGGGACCCCTACACACAGCTCAGACTTTTCCCAGCATGGCTGTCTCAGGGCATTCAGAGTTCTTTCATGGCAGCTTAGGGTTCTGTGAGACCAATATAGAAGCTGTCAGAGCTCTTAAAGTCAAGGTCCAGAGCTGGTAAAGCAACACTTTCATCATACTCTATTATAGTCCAAAGACATCACAGTGCAGCCTGAATTCAAGGGAAGGCAAGTAGACCCTGGATGGGAAGAGTGTAAAGAATTCGCAGTCATCTTTAATCTACCACAGTCTCTGAGATAAGAAGAGAGCACAGCATGGGATATAAAAATTTGTTTATTTTTAGAAATCTTAATTTAATGTGAATTTTTTATATTCTGAACTCAAGGGGGGAATGTAACTAGAAAAAATAGTCCTCTGTTTTATATTGCTTGCTTTTAAAAATATGAAAAATGTTCATGGCAGGTAATGATTGCCCTGGCTTAAATTGTTCCTGAAGGACTTTTTTTATGCCTTCATCTCATTCCTCAGATGGAGCCTTGAACTGTTTTAGACAAAATGAGTAGTCTGCTTCCTTTCACATGTGAGGGGGTTGGGGGGAGAAAAGCCAGTTGAAACAAGAAATTGCACACAGAGACCAGAGTGAGTGTCAGTAGCAGAAACGGTCAGTGTAGCAATTGTGTGAACACAGAAATTAGAAGAGATTTTCTAGGGCAGAAAAGAATGTTGAGAAGCTCTGGAACAATGGGAAGTGTAAGTGGAGAACAGGCCACGACAGCTGGATCATTGAGCAGTGGAGAATGAAGACTTAGCACAGGGACAAAGGCTCTTGGATCAGACTCTTATTTCCAGGAACCCCAGCTCTGAAAATTGTAATGCTTAGGAAATAACTAGAAAAGACACCTTGGAACACCAGACCTTTTACCCCATGGTGATAGCAATGAATGTTGTGAGAACTTAAGTTCCAGACATATGTGGAAAATAAAGACAAGATATTCTGCTGAGGGTTTGCATACGAAGTATGAGAGGGGCCAGACATGCCTTTCAAGTTTTTACATTAACAACTGGAAAAGTGCCAAGTGGAGCAGGTTTAGGGGGACAATCAGGTGTCTGATTTTTAATATCCAAAGTTTGGCCTTCCCATTAGACATCTAAATAGAGATTTTAAGGAGGCAGCTGAATTTAAGAGCCTGCAGTTTGGGAGAGAAGGATAGTCTAGGGATAAATATAAGTGATCCATCAACAGAAAATGGTGTTTAAGCTGTAAGACTAGATGAACAAACCTACAGATTAAGTGAAAACAGAGGAAAGAAGTCTAGGCCCTGAGCTCACAGATACTCCAACAGTTGGTGGTCAGGGAGGAAACCTGTGAAGAAGCAGCATCCAAAGCGTTAGGAGACAAATATTACTAGATATAATACAAGTCACCAGGAAAATTTTAAACTGCTCAATTTGTATGTACCTAGAATTTTTCATATATATGAATATGTATAACAAAACTGACAAAACTAAAAGTAGTAGTATACAAGTCCAAAAACATAGTTGGAGATTTTAATGCACTTCTCTCAGTAGTGATAGAATAAGCAAGCAAAAAATAAGTAAGCAGGGCAGCCCGGGTGGCTCAGCAGTTTAGCGCCGCCTTCAGCCCAGGGTGTGATCCTGGAGACCCAGGATCGAGTCCAGAGTCGGGATCCCTGCATGGAGCTTGCTTCTCCCTCTGCCTATGTCTCTGCCTCTCTCTCTGTGTCTCTCATGAATAAATAAATAAAATGCTTAAAAAGAAAAATCAGTAAGCACACAGAAGTATTTGAATGACAGATGCCAAGTTTACCAAATTTGTTGGAACTAACAAGGAAAGGATTAAGTGAAATATATATAGGTATTACATAAAGGTAACCATCACCTCCACTACCTCTCAAATGTAAATTTGTGCAAATATCAAGCAGAGGATAAGCAGTCCAGGGATTAGCATTGGTAGGTAACCAACCGAGTCCTAAATCTAGGACTTGAGGACCAATTGAGTAGAAGCTGGATCCTCAGCAGATCTAGTGACAGTTGGAGTCATTAGATAAACTGTGGAGGACAGATGAGAAATACCTTAACTTTTACTCCTCCTCTTACCCTCCAGTCTCCCACCAGTTTCATTTGCTGAACCCAACTGAAAGCTGACTGACAAGGTGGTATCTAGGAAATGGAAACTGTGGAGGCCACCCCTCCTGCAGTGCAGAGCATAGAGAAGGGCACAGATTGGATGTTAGAGAAACCGGACAAATGATCCACACAGCACATCCAGTGCAATCATTGAAGAGTTTTAAGCAGGAAGCCACAATTTGATTGGGTTATAATTTTGTAAAAATGCCAATCTGCAGTGTAAAAATTACATTGGAGAGAGAAGGAGAGAGAGAGATGGCTGTGATGGTTATTTTTATTTGTCAACTTGACTGGGCTGTGGGATGCCCAGACAGCAAGGTACCCAAACATTTCTGGGTCTACCTATGAGACTGTTCCCAGAAGAGATTAGCATTTGAATCAGTAGACTAAGTAAAGGAAGATCTCATTCCCCAATGTGGGTGGGCATCATTCAATCAGTTGAGGGCCCAAAAACAAAAAGGCAGAGAAAATACACATTTACTTGCTTTCATCTGAAGCTGGAAAATCTATCTTCTCTGGCCATCAGATATTGGAGTTCCTGGTTCTTGAGGCTTTCCACACTGGGACTTAGACCAGTGGCCTCCCTGTTCATAGGCCTTTGGACTTGGACTCAATTATACCACAGCTTTCTGAATTCTCCAGCTTACAGATGGCATGTCACAGAATTTCTCAGTCCCCATAATCCCATGAGGCAATTCTCATAATAAATCTATCTCTTTATATCCTATTGGTTCTATTTCCCTGGAGAACCCTGAGGAATGCCATGGTCACAAGAATAGTTATGAGAATACTGACTTTGTCTAGGTGACTTAAACTAAAGCGGTGGAAGTGTAATTTGATTTGAAACAGATGTAAAGTCAGGCCTAAGAAGACAAAAAACCCAATGTCCAACTGAGGCAGAGGGAGGAATGAAGGACTTCTTCCAATTTCCATCTTGAACAACAGGGGGAAATGGAGGAGTCATTTGCTGACATGGGCAAAACAAAAGGAGGAACATACCTACATAGAAGGTAGTAAATTCAGTTTTAATACCTGACAGTCATCAAAATAGTGGGGTCTGATGGACAACTGATTATCTGGGCCTGGGGTGCAGAAGTAGGATCTGAGCTGGGATATATATTCAGAAACCATCAGCCTATCTCTGGTATCTGAAACCAAGGACGTGGGTAAGATCACCTGAGAAAGTTATATACAGTCAGAAGTGACTTAAGGTTGGAGAAACTCCAATATTTAAAGGAAAGATAGAGGAGAAAGGATAACAAAATACAGGTCAAAGAAGATGTCAGAAAAAATTAAATAGAATGTGATGCCATGAAAAAGTCTCAAGGAAGAATGAATGTTTTACATGTAAACATAACTGAGAAATCGAGAAGCTTAGAATGAAGATAGGACCTTGGTGAGTATTTCTCTAGGGGTTGGGAAGAAATCAGATTGGATTATGAGAAAATAGCTGTCAGTAGCAGGTACTGGTGTCATTATCTTATGTTTAATTGGGAAATGGAGGTGACAAATAGAGAAGCAGTTAGGGGTGAGTTTCACTTGATCTTAGCCAAAAGGCCGAGAAGCGATAGGGGTGGGTTTCATTGGACAACAGGAAGTATTAAGGATTTTTGAGAAAGCAAATGAATGATGCAATGACAACAAGGTTTGGAGAATGTAATTTTCACCAGACTGTGAGAACATATGGCACAGCAAAAATATTTTCATACACCCAAGTTTCATTGCTCTAAGTACCCAATGCTTTGACTTATAGGAAATGCAGACATTAAAAGATTCTCCTTTGCCATGTATATCCAAGTGTCCTGAGATGAGCCCAACCTGGTCATCACTTGCTACCACCACCCCATCAGAAGCACTCCTTCACTAACCTGCTGGCCCCAACAGGTCTAAGCTGGTACCATTTAAAGCTCCTTCCTCCCACTGGCTAGTCTTGGTTGTTTTGGGAGTTACAGCTGCCAATCATGCTGCCAGAAAGTACCCAATGTCACTGGTGCAGTTGCCAGAAAGAATAGGACTTCAGAGCCCTCCAGGGATATGGACCTGATTAAATTGTCCATTTTGGGGGGGCCCTTCATGTAGATCCCCTCTGCTTTGCTCAGGCAGAGACTCCTACAAAGCAAGAATAACTATGTACGAGAGACAGAGAAGTTTACTGAGAATTGCTGCCAGTCATTAAGTGCTGTCCATTGGCCAGGAAGTTTCTTGTGTACTTTTAAATCATTTAGTTGTCCCAACAGCCCTCTGGGGTAGCTACGATTATTACCATTCCTATTTTATGGCTGAGGAAATAGACACGGAGAAATGACAGTACTTTACCAAGGTCACAAATCTAATAGGTAGGGGAGCAGGGTACATACACGGGCTAGTCTGGCTGTCATTACCACCACTCTCTATCACCACTTTGACTTTGTACCGAGGGTGCCTCTACTGCCTACCAGATTCTTCTTCCCCTTATGGTGCTTTTCCTTCTTACTTTTCTAAAATTTGGCCACAGGTTCTACACCAGCTCATCACAAATATTTTTATAGCTGACTTTATGGTGGGGAGGAAATGGCTTTAATCTCTTGAGCCTATGTAAATTAGTGGATACCTATTTCAAGACAGACTATAGAAGGAGAGATGGCTAAAGTTAAGCCCCAGGTCAGGCAGGATGAGAGTATATCCAGGTATCTTGAGAGGCCTGTTATCTACATCCTCCTATGCAAACACAAAGGCCAGGCCTCCAGGAAACCAAATGTCCTCGTAGCTACATATTGATCTGGCTGAGGTATGTTGGATCAACTGGTATCTCCCTCCTCACCCATGTAAGAATATCACTACTGTGTCTGCCATTTTGCCTGCTAATCAAGCAGAAAATTTTAGGTCCATAATAATCAAGTTATATTTACATTTTATACTTCTAGAGACATTTCAAGAACCAGGATCCATTCCCTGCCTAGCTATGGCTTAGAAAATCTCAAGAAGTTCCGGGCCAGGTCAACATACAACTTGAAAAAGCTTCCCAGTCTGGAGAAGTTTGTCGCCCTCATGGAGGCCAGCCTCACCTACCCTAGCCATTGCTGCGCCTTTGCAAACTGGAGACGGCAAATGTGAGTCTTCCTATGTCCATCCCTTGAGCCCCACTTTGGCATTTTGGTGCGCAACTTCTATTTATCTGTGGCATGAAGTGAATCCACTTACAGAGACCTCCCTGATAAAAGCCTGTAGGCATATTCTAAATCGAAACTTCAGTATTGTGAAGGGTTTCCAATTTTCCTGAAATGGGCTCACAGCAGAGGGCTACCCACAATGGTAGATAATCTTCCAAATATTAAATGAGGCAACATGAAAAACACCAAGTATAGTGCCTGACTCATAGCTGATACTTAATGAGTATTTTTCCCTTTTTTCTTATGGATTTATTTTTCAAGTCCCACACTCTGCCACCTATACATGTTCCAGGGACCATACAAGTCAACTTTGGAGGAGAGAAGCATAAATGCCCTACCAGACACTGATGTGCACATACACAATACATCCCAACCCCTCCAAGACTCCTTAATCCATCTTTGGATCTTAGCACCTCACAGGGAGGACTCAGATTGGGACATCTGTTCACTTTGGCTTTCAAGGCTGGTCAAATTTGAAGAAGCCCAGAAAAGAGGGTAATCCAGACAGAGACAAAACCCAGGAGGCAACTGGTAAAAAAGATGATGTAATCAGAGAGGATCTGGAGAGAAAGTGGAGAGGGACTCTTTTGGAGATTGCATATAAATGTTTCAGACATTTAAAGGATCCAAGGCATGTAGAATGCACCGGGTAGGAGGAGTTCTCAAAGCCTGCACCCTCCCCTGAGCTCACTAACACAGTCCATACCACGCACTCACACTCAGATGATGCCTTGCCACACTCTTGTATAGCACCACAGCACTAATAGAGCTTCCCTGTGTCATTTCACTGTATGTTACAGTCTCCTCTATTGAACGACCTTCACACACATTCACCCGCCCATGTAGACTTAGCCCCTGCTCAAAAGCAAGATAAAAACAAAACAAAGAACAGTATATACCTAAAATGTTTTCAAAGTAACTAGAAGCCCACACTCACACCCATTCCAAAGATTTGCAGACAAGGGGCTACTTTTCAGAAATACCATGTATCAGTGAGAATCCAGAATCGGACACTTCTCACACATTAGCTCAAGGGCCCAGGAATTTCTTCCTGATGATTACAAGGTGGAAGGGCTTAGGCTGGGGAGCAAGGTTTGCCTCTTTTATATTCCAGACAAGTTATTCCAGCCAGGGCAAGAAAGATACCAATTTACCAAAGAAAACCCTGGAACTCAATGCCCTTCAGGACCAATCTCCGAGGTTGTCAAGATCATTGTAAGAACTGCATGTTATATGCTGCCTGGCCCAGTGCTAACACACTACAGGAATATGTTACCTACCTGCATTGCTCAGATTCCTCTGGTCTTGCCACCCCCTGGTAACATAGAGGCAGCATCAGAGTTCCTCCTAACCAGAAATTTCCAGGTGTGTCTAACATTGTCCCATGACTTAAAGCCTTCCTTGATTGCCCCCAAACCACCTGGCTCTCATCCTTGCTAGGTCCCTATTGTAATTTACCATCAGGGCCTGTCTGGTACAGCAAAGGAGAGGTCTACCCCTTTCCTAGGAAGAGATGCCAAAACAGAGTAACAAAAATTGCAGTGAGCATTGAGTTTTTATATTTAACAAACTCACAAACACAAAATAGTTATGATATTCGTGAGATAACTACAAGATTTTTTTAACGATGTCATTTCATTATATACCCTAGTAGATGTGGTTTAGTAATGAGATTCAGGTTTAAAGTTGTATGATGCAATTGTTCTTCCAATCCTCATTTGGCAACAATGCCCAAGATGTAAATGTTAGGTCCTTGTGACTGTGAGGTTTTGGTCAACAGCCCTCCTGGACTTTCACCAAATGACCTTATTAACACACCTTATTTGTCCTTGAACCATATAGCTCTTTGTGAGAGTTCTACCCTCAACTTGTAATGTTATTTTGCTCATTTTGTGATGCTAGTTTTATTTAGGCCTTTCCTTCACAACTAAATTTTAAATTGGTGCACTGTGGCATATACATCTAAGTACCCACTCAGGGTCTGGACCCCAACATAAACTCAGTAAGTAACCACTGTCATCTTCTTGGTATTACTCATATTCACTGAATTCTCACTGCCTGGCTCCATGATATTTCCCAACTTTATCTCATATAATTCTCACAAAGGCAATAGTATTTTTATTCCCTTCTCACAGAAGCAAAAAGAGAGGCTCAGAGACAGTAATAACTTGACCAACACCAACCAAACTTAGATCCAAACCTTCTGCTTCATTTTCAAAGCCCAGCCTCTGGGCCATTCTACTACACACATCCTAAGAATCTGTTCATTGGTTTATCTGGGTTCAAGAATTCCCAACTCTTTATGATGCTTATTATTTGCTAAAGTATTGCAGAAGCAAGACTACTGTCCCTCACTTCTATTTTTGTTTCTATCCTTTTCTAAGAGACACACATTGTTTACCTCTTCTATATTCATGTGGTTGGGTCATTTCTGTTTCAGGAAAGGGAAGCATCAATATTTAAAATATGTTAGCAGCAAAAAAAAAAAAAATATGTTAGCAGCATTATCAACATTAAGAATCTTCACAGAAGCCAACTAAGCCCCAGGAAGTGAAGCGGTCTCTAGATGATTAAGTCAGATCTAGTTTACTGAACGGAATTGTCATCTGTAGGCACCAGATTACTTACTTTCTATTCTTTCAATTGGGCTGCTACTAATCCAATGACAGGGTTCAGGAGTCACAAGTTAGATGAAGGACCACAGTGATTGTCCTGTCCTCCCTGGGCCCATCTCTGAGCTTTGCCTCACTTTTCTGGTAAGATCTCGGACAAAAACCAAAAGATTTTTCTGGCTTTTTCAATTACATATACACTATTGTTTTGCTCCTTTAATGCAACCTGTGAGTGATATGAGAAGCCCAACCAGTCCCTAAAATGAAAGATGACACATTATCCAGGATTAAATCCTTTCCTGTCTTTGGCATCACCAGGATTAAAAAAGAGAAAGAGAGACCCTTTGGCCAAGAGACAATGACTTCCTGGCAATTCAATTCACTTCCCAGAAGGGAATAAAGAAAGGAAAGCATACTCCCTAATAGCCTTTTCTCATAGAGGTTGATGGGGAAAAGTTTAGTCCGTATATGTCATAACACTTAACCAGGACCCCTCCTTCAGTATCAAATGCAAACTTTACCTCCTCTACTCCCCCAACTACTCTCTCCTTATGGAGGGGGAATTCTTTAAAGGATTTAACACTCATTTCCCTACTTATATGAGATCATGTTAGGGTTTGAGAGAAATAAAAAGTCACTTAACATTGCTGTGGGTTTGGTTCTCAGGAAGGGAGAGTGGGAGAAAGTTTATGTGTTTATGTGAAATTTTTTCCATCCAGAAGAGACTCAGTGTAAAACATCTCTTTTCCTCTAGCCTTTGCTTCAAAACAGAACTATTACCCCCGGTCTTTACAAGCACTAACCATCCATATAGGTAGAATATTTATCATTTGGCTTTTGTTCAAATCCCTTCCAAAAATACCTCTATTCTGTTGACTAGGCCTCTTGTACATTTGAGTTTAAAGGAAAAACCAAGATAGGAAAGTGACCCCAAGAAGACCAAGCTCCCCCAGGGAATGAGTTATAATCTGAGAATGAATTAGACTCTCCCTTGCATTCCTATGTTTGCTCTCTCAGCACTCACTAAGTAATTATTTAATATGCAAAATCCAGATTTACCCTGTAGGCCAACATATACCTGAGGCCTAGTGTGGCTCCTGGCAAGTAAGCTAATAGAGAAGGGGATCCTGAGGAACCTTTTGGGCTAATCAGCAGATCTCCCACCTGTCTGAGTACCAGAGAGCTAAAGAGAGGCCCTGGCTGGGAACTGACCATAGACTCTGCTTCTCTGCTTCTCTGCTTCATGTAGATAAAAGCAGCAAGTAAGTTCTCATTTCAGTTAGAAAACAGTCCAGATCTTCCAGCAAGTGGAGTAGAGAGTAGAGGAATAGCATTATATCCTACTCAGGCATATTAACAGATAGCTGAATAGAAAAGGGAAAGGCAAAGGGTGGAGTAGATATAAGGTCTGTAAATTATTTGCACTTAACAGCAAAGCTTAGCTAGTCCCAGGCGCCTTCCTCCCACATTCAGGTTGTGGCCAGATGGTTTCCCCAGTGGGCCATCCAACTCTAGGAATATATACACATGTCATTCTGTTCATTTACAGTAAGCACCATTAACCCTTGAGCTTAGCCTCAAGGGCAGACAGACTGAGAAGAGAAAAAAAAAATTCAGGAAGAAACCCCATCATTTCTACCCTGGGCAGAAACAGTGATGTATTTGCCATTCCGGACCCAGGATGCTGATTCTGTTCCTTTTTTGTATTTTTCTAGCTCTGAGCTTCATCCGATTTGCAACAAATCTATTTTAAGACGAGAAATTGAGGATATGACTCAGGCTAGGGGTCAGAGAATCTCTTTGGCAGAAGACGAGGAATCCAGTTACGCCAAAGGATTTGACATGATGTACAGTGAATTTGACTATGACTTATGCAATGAAGTGGTTGATGTGACTTGCTCCCCTAAGCCAGATGCATTCAATCCATGTGAAGATATCATGGGGCATGATATTCTCAGAGTCTTGATATGGTTTATTAGCATCCTGGCCATCACAGGGAATATCATTGTGTTGGTGATCCTGATTACCAGCCAATACAAACTCACAGTCCCCCGGTTCCTTATGTGCAACCTGGCCTTTGCCGATCTCTGCATTGGAATCTACCTGCTGCTCATAGCATCAGTTGATATCTACACCAAAAGCCAGTACCACAACTATGCCATTGACTGGCAAACTGGAGCAGGCTGTGATGCTGCTGGCTTTTTCACAGTCTTTGCCAGTGAGCTCTCAGTCTATACTCTGACAGCCATAACACTGGAAAGATGGCACACCATCACCCATGCCATGCAGCTAGAGTGCAAAGTGCAGCTCCGCCACGCTGCTGGGGTCATGCTGCTTGGCTGGATCTTTGCTTTTGCAGTTGCACTCTTTCCCATCTTTGGCATCAGCAGCTACATGAAGGTGAGCATCTGCCTGCCCATGGATATTGACAGCCCCGTGTCACAGCTGTATGTTATGTCCCTCCTTGTGCTCAATGTCCTGGCCTTTGTGGTCATCTGTGGCTGCTATGCTCACATCTACCTCACAGTGAGAAACCCCAACATCGTGTCCTCCTCTAGTGATACCAAGATTGCCAAGCGCATGGCCATGCTCATCTTCACAGACTTCCTCTGCATGGCGCCCATCTCCTTCTTTGCCATCTCTGCCTCCCTCAAGGTGCCCCTCATCACTGTGTCCAAGTCAAAGATCCTCCTGGTCCTGTTCTATCCCATCAATTCCTGTGCCAACCCCTTCCTCTATGCCATCTTCACTAAGAACTTCCGCAGGGATTTCTTCATCTTGCTGAGCAAGTTTGGCTGCTATGAAATCCAAGCTCAGACTTATAGGACAGAAACTTTATCCACTGCCCACAACTCCCATTTGAGAAATGGCCACTGCCCTCCAGCTCCCAGGATTACCAATTATACGCTTGTCCCTCTACGCCATTTAGCCCAGAACTAAAACATTATGTGCAAATGTAGCTCAGTGTTGAATGATAATTGAAGTCTCACCTTTGAAGTATATGCTATGGCATAGCTGACAGAGTACTTCTATATTCTTCATCCAATTTAACCTCCCTGGTACACCTAAAAGGCAAATTGCTCAGGAACTATTACTCTATGTGATCAATTAGGAAGCTCAAGTAGTAACAACATTCATAATTAAAATAATACTACATTACTTGTGTTTTATGCTTTATAATGTTCACAGTGCTTTTGTTCAGATCATCTCAACTGATCTCTATATAAGTCCTATTAAATATGGAAAACAGGGATTGTTCTTGGGAGTTTTATAGACAAACAGACTCAAAGGATTAAGTGACTGATTCCAAATGGCTTGGCTTATAAGAGGCATTAGATGTTCTGGTTTCCAAAGAACTTCCAAGGGAAGCAGCACAATATTCATTCATTCATTTAACAAATATTTACCCAATACCTATGTGGTGGCTTTGTTATGTGTCAACTTGAATAGACTGAACTACATTACCCAGAATTCCCTTATGTGTTTCCCATCAAGGTGGGCCACAGGGAAGATTCCTTGGAAAAGTGATCACGGGAAGCTCTAGCCATTTTGTCACTCTTACACTTTGTTGCTGATCAGTTGACTTAGCTCACTGCTATGAAACAGCTACAGGACCTGCAAGGCTCCACCTTCCCCTGGATCCTCCCCTTCAGGTTCTCTGACTCCTGGGCCAAGTATATGTGTTTCATTCCATGATGAAGAACCCTAGTTTCTGCAGAATTCTTTTATGAACAAGGGGGAGAGGCAACAAGATGGCAATGGAGCTCGGTTTGATCTCATGGTGTTCCAGCTCATGCTGTGGCTTCCAGCATGCTTGTCATCTTCCCTTTATCACTGCCTCTTCTGTGGACTCCAGCATCAAATGTAGATATGACATCCTTACAGGGATTTGCGTAACTAATCTCCAAAATTGAATTAGCCAATTCCCTGTAACAGATATTTATCACACACACACATGCATGCATGCCTGCCTGCTCTGTTTCTTTAGGTGAACCCTAATTCACAAAAGATAAAGCTACTATATGCCATACATATAGGCTATAATATTAAGAACATAGCAGCTTTAAAATCAGAACTGAGATTTTATCCTAAATCTATGATAAGTCAAGACACCACCTCTCCAGGCTCCATTTCTTTCTCTGTTAACTGGAGTTGGTTGTAATTCCCACCCATTAGGCTTATTGTAAGAATTAGGTAAGAAAATGGATACTAACAGGCTTTTCTCCCTTCAGACCAGTACCTGGACTAGTGTCCAGTTCTCCTGACCCTTGATCTAGAAATCATTCCATTATACCATATTGTTCCTGATAAATAACTATACTTTCCATACCTATTTTCATGAAAGACACCATCTGGATAGCCTAGATCATAAATACTAATCATAAAAATCTTCAAGTACTGTGCCATGACCACTTCACAAAGCTTTGAGTCTCCTGAGTATCCCCTTTCCATGTTAAAGCCAATCCTTTCTCTTATTGCCCTATGGCAAACATTTCATAAGTTGGTCCCAGATACATTAACAAGGAGGTCCTTATAGGGCTAGAAGAAAAAGTAATCATCTCTGCCTATGTACCATTTTGATCTGTTGTGAGCATCAGGTGAAAAATAGAATGATTATCTTTTTAGAAGTAGTCTAGACCTATGGTATTCAGTACAGTACCCCCTGACTACACATGGCTACTGAGCACTGAAAATATGGCTAGCTCGTATTCAGACATGCTAGAAGTACAAAAGGCAACTTGATTTCAAATAGTACCAAAAAATAAAATAACTGATGTATCTTAGTAATTTTTAATACTGACTACCAATTAGAATAATAGTATTTCAGATACATAGAGATAAATGTATTTAAAACTAACTTCATCTATTTCTTTTTGCATTTTTTAAATAGGGCTACTAGAACATTTGAAATTACATACGGGGGTCATGTTTGTGGCTCATGTTATACTTCTGCCAGAGGACACTAGTCTAGTACTACATGAAAAGAAAGCATTTTCCTCCCTGGTCCGCATACCAGTTTGCCACACTATTAGGCTGTCCCAGCTCCATCTGCAGTTATATTTCTTCCTTGTTTTTGTCCAAAGGGAATAGGTTTCTGAATTTGGATTCATAAGCAAGTAGAAGCTAAATTTAAACTTAGATACAATATTAATTATTTCACAACATAGCTGTGGATGACACACTGGTTTAACAGTGGTTCTGAAAGGCAAGAATATGTTTAGAGAAAAATACACAACAAGAGAAGCTCATAAGACTTTTGTTCCATCACTCTATCACTACAACACTTCCTGGTAAGAAATAAGATTTTTCTCAAAAAAGCAAACATATTTATAGGGTGCTAAATTTAGTGCTTTAAACTCTTAAGTCTTAAGGGGAAAAACCCTATATTTCCTGTATTTGAATAAAAACAGTTGGAGTCCAGTGGAGTCCAGTGTCTCAATCACTCTTTTCCCATTTAAAAAAAAATGATTATATAGGTAACACCTCTAGATTGTGCTTCCTGGAGTAATGCTTCAGTCCCAGAGTACTAATTCAGATTTTAAACACACACATACACACACACACACACACACACACACACACCCCAAAAGAAATTAAAATGTTATCCCAGGTTGTTTTTATAAAACTTTTATTTCAAACCTCTAACACCACAGAGGACCTGTATCTCCCAACGATTTTTCAATTCCCATAATTCCAGAGGTGATATTCAAAATATTATTAACTGTCAGAGCTCAGGTACTGATCTCTCAGAATGAACACTGACTGCCAATAACTCATTTGGCCATCCTTGTGTAAACTGGGTGACTGGCAGCCCTGTCTAAGTTTCTCTCCCACGCTCTGACCTCAACCTGAACCTGTTCCCATGGCTCTCTCAAAC
Organism: Canis lupus dingo; assembly: GCF_003254725.2. Lineage (NCBI taxonomy): Eukaryota > Metazoa > Chordata > Mammalia > Carnivora > Canidae > Canis > Canis lupus. The sequence goes on along the minus strand of NC_064252.1, from coordinate 51,601,413 downwards.
TTTTACCTACCACAAATTCCTTCAGTCCCATCCTGGCTCACCCCTCATATTACCTTCCCCTCCATCTTCACTCCAGATTCTCTTTCACTGCCTAAGGTGCAGTCAGACAATGTACACTCCTCCTCAGAGGGATCAGTATAGAGGCTGAATGAGTACATCCAGAAGCTTTTAGTAAGGAGAATGAAGTGATGAACGAGGCACACAGATTAATACAATTTTTAACTTGCTATATACAGAAACAGTACTGGTGGGGGAGGGAGGGCATGGCACACAAAATTGTATTTTACTACAGAGCTCAGTGTGTGTTAAACATGGAGAACCTTTCAGACCTTTTTTTCTGGAAGGGATGCATGGAAGGAGTAATCAAACAAGAAGAAAGGCTCTTCTGTACTTGCATCACCAATACGCTGTAGATCTTATCAGAATGGACACTCTGCCTTTAGTCATCCAGCATGATATACCATTCATTAGAAAATCAGAAAAAGATTACTGAAACCAATTTTTTTACTCTAGTGTGATGGCCATAGGCTTTGGATTCACTAAGTATTTTATTAGAAAAGTTTATAAAGACAATCAAGGAATGAACTCTCAGCTTCTGGATAGTAAAGGGCATTGGAGAAAGCCACGTAAATAGAATGCTTTGTCTGTTTAATATGTGAAATTAAAGAAACTAAAAGTTAGCATAAAATAAAAGCCCAACCACGAGGTTGTGCTTGCTAGTTCCCATCTAAATGGTTTTAGCTTAGGTAGCAGAAATTCCAACTAAAAATAGCTTAAACAATAAAGCCAATTACATAAGATGCTCCAGACTTGGATGGGCAGCTCGGTGGTCTCAAGGATCCAGGATCTTTCCATGTTTTTCTCTGCCATCCTTGCAGTGTTCAATCATGATTCTCCCTTGGTAGCAAAACTGTAGCAACTGTAGTAACACCAGATGCCATATGCAGACCAAATGCAAACTGTAGCAACTCCAGATGCCATATGCATTTAGACCAAATCTAGAAATGAAGATAGGTCTTTCCCTCTCTTTGTCTCTCTTTTCAAAGAGATGAAAATTTCTTCCAAAAGACCTTTAGCAAACATCTCTTCCTACCTGTTATTCCAGATTACCATCCTGGAAGCAAAAGAGATAGCAAAATGAAATCTGCCACCTTTAGCCTCTGTAGTGCAAGTACAGCCCTGCCAGCTAAAGTGGAAGGGGAAGCTTCAGTGGAAAGAATGATGGGTAGGCAATCTCATCCCACCACCTGATTTAACCCAAACCCTTGCCTATGAGATGAAGCCAGGGAGCTAAGGTCAGGAAGCACAGGACACCTTCACATCTCCTATATTATGTTCTCATCCCTCACTCCTCTCTCCCTCTACCCATAGTCCATAGTCAAGCTCCTCGTACCCATGTTAGTCTGTCTTCTCTGGAACAAACTCTAGAAGTTGCTTAGATCTGAAGGAAGCCACTGGAATCAAACATTATCTAAGAAATATTCATTCAAGGCAAGATATGTTAAATGAAAGGGACAAAGAGAAGAAAAAAAGAAGTACAAGGACAGGAAGAGGGATGACATGAGAAGAGAGAAAGCCAAGACAAATTAAATAAAAGGGCAATGTGGAAGGGGGCCAGGCTCAGGTCGTATCTTTTTAGGGTAGAACTTTCCCATCTCAGTCTTTAAACCCTCTCAACTTGCTGCAAAGAGTTCAACTGAAAACAATGTGCTCAGACTTAGATCCCAGTAAAAAGGCCCATTGGTCATTATGTCATGTTCTGGACTTCCCAGGATTCTGCATACCATGATCTAGAGCCCCAGGACCTAGTTTAAAGGATGAGCAATAAGAAAATATTTCTGAAGGTCTTCAAGGCTCCTCATTTCAGACATCAGAAAACGTAAGGAAAACTCACTCCTTTTCATGACCCAAAGTCTTCCTAACATTCTATTCTCTCCAATAGTATTATCTGCAGCCCTGGGATCTCCTTGCATACATAAGTCTCAAAAAATGTACTAAATCCCAAAATTGTAAGAGCACTCTATTTGTACACTCTTGCTTCCTTTTCTTAACAGAGAATCCCTTGAATCTTGAAACACTCCTTATAAACAAACACAAAAGAAGAAGAATGTAAAGCAATTTTATTTTTAGTGATCCTACATAAGCTACAAAGAGCATGTTGGCTCTGCCTTTAGTGAAATTTCAGGCAATTTTCCCCTCACATGTCATTAGCCAGGGTCATTTAAACTTCCCAGATATTAATGAGTTACTTGAAGATAAAGTTTGGGTAGACAAGGTTTTAAGTTGTTTCATTCAGTTTCATTCACAGAAGCCATACCACAGGGTTCCTGTCACAAACAAACAAACAAAAAAATCTATCTCCCAAATGACTAAATGTTCCTGATTTCCAGGGAGGGGGAGAAAGGGGGAGAAGAAAACTTGAAAAATACCTTTAAGAGTACACTGCCTTAAAAAAAAAAAAAAAAAAGAGTACACTGCCTTAGGCACCTAGATGGCTTAGTCAGTTGAGCATCTGACTCTTGATTTCAGCTCAGGTCATGATCTCAGATTCATATGGGATGGCACCTTGAGTTGGGCTCTGTGCTAAAAAAAAAAAAGGAATCTGCTTCTCTCCCTCTCCCTCCACTCCTCCCCACCACCACCCACCCTGCTCTCACATGTGCTCATGCTCTCTAATAAAGAAATCTTAAAAATATATATATACTGCCTCTGTCTATAAAGTGATGGGAGTACTTTTATAAGACACATCCCTTCAGAAGTCCCAACAAAATTCTCCTCTCCATTTGTTCCAAGTAGAGTATGGGATGCTTCCAGCCCAAGCTCCCAAATACCAAAAGGGAAGGTATTGTTTCCTCAGGAAATGGCCCAGGAAAACTTCTATCCACCTTAAGCTGATGGAGCATTGGCTGGTGTGGTAAGCCCAGGTATTCCTAGGATATCTGGAGGTCATAAGGCAGCTTTAGTCTTCTATGTATTTCTATAAACAGGTTAGGTCAAAATTCAAGAGTGAAATTACTTGTGGGAGAGAGTAATCAAAAGCTATAATGGTTAGCATTTGCAGTTATGTAAATATTTGGTATAAGGATAAATTATTTCACTTGTGGCTACTTCTGGAAATTAAAAAAAAAAAACTAACTTTGAAGATGCCCACAAGTTCTATTTCCATCCATCCATCCATTAAGTAAAGACTTATTAAGTGCCTACTGTAAGTCAAGTACCATGCCAATCACTGAAAACACAGTGGTAAATAATAAAAAATTCTGCCCTTGTTAAGTTTACATTCTAGCAGAGGTAAGAGGACATACAAGCTAAATAATACATATTGAATCCTAGACAGTGACGAGTGCTAATGACAAAACACAAATCAAGGAAGCAGGGTAGGGTATAAAATGTCAGAAGGTAATTTAAAGGCCTCCCTGAAAAAGTGACTTTTGAGTAAAGACAGGAAAGAAGTAGAAAATGAGATATGCAGGTATCAAGGGAAGGGTGTTCCAGAGGGAGCAGCAAGTGCAAAAGGTTAGGGTGAGCATGCTGTGTTCCAGAAATAGAAGGTCAGTGTGCCTGCAACAGAGAAAAGAGGGTGGGAGAATGTAGTAAGGGACAAAGACAAGAAGTAGAGGGAGCCAGATTATTCTGTCTTCTTTACTTCTGAAAAGGTCAAGCCAGAGTGAGAGGAAAAAATATCTGAAAGATTGTAGTATTAACTGAGCTGATGTAAATAAATTGCCTATCCTAGTACTGAATACTAGAAAATCTTGAATTCCAGGCACTTTTCATTTCCTCTAACAATGTGCTCCACCTCATCCTCCTGGCTCCCCCAGCCCCCCTTCACCTGTTCTACCATCATCTCTCCACCCTCCCAATAGCAAAGCTGCTCTCCGGTAGAGCTGTCACTTTGAGAAGGATATGATAAATGGTTCACACCACAGTGATAATAATCTCTTAAAGTTCAGTGGGCTTCACATGTTCTAGAAGACTTTGACTTGCATTGGCTCATTGGATCCTCAAAATATTCCTGTAAAGTAGGAAGGGTTCTCTTGTTGTAAAGAAAGAAATTGCCATTCAGAGGTTAAGTGGTCTATGTGGGGTCACCCAGGTAACAGAGGCAGAGTGAAACTAGAATTCAAGTCCCAGACATCCCCTTCCCAGAGTTACATAAAAGGAAAGATATTGCAAACACCAGTCTTAGCATGAATAAAGGGCAGCAGCCTTTACCAGAAACCTCTAACAGTATGACTGGACCAGCAGCTGAGCAGCTAGTGCATTTTCATAAGCTGGTGATCATTGGTCATGGTGAAGCCTTGATGGTATAAATTTAATCAAATAAATGGGAAAAATGGAATCACAAAGCAAAGCCCAGCACTCAGGTGAGTAGGAATTTTACTAATTCCCCGTAACATCATTTTTCCTCTTGGTCCTAAGCACATGGTCACCCTGACAGGAATGCAGCTAAGCTCAGCAAAAACCAGGGAAGATAAAGTCCGTGAAGTATACTGTAACCCAAAACAGCCCTAACTCATGGGCCATATTTGAGCATGAGCCAAGGTGGTTAACACATTTCAAAACTCAATGGTATTTCCTCAAGAAAGAAATAACCTTTAATTTATGTGTATTTTTGTTTATCCATAGAAGAGTCAACTTTTTTGAAGAGTAAAACCATTGCATGGCCTGGGCCCCTTTCCCTGCTAGAATCAGTCATTTCACAAATGAAGCAACATTAGGGTAGAAGTGCCCATAGATCTAGATCTGGGCAGCTACATCCCTGCCCTGATACCACAGTGGGAGGTCCTATTCTGACCCTCCGGTAGCCATGTCGCAGAGCCCTGATAAGGAGTCTCAGAGTCCATAGGCCCAGGGGACATGACCAGCCAAGCCTGCACTAAACGTGCTGATACTTGGGGCTATAAAACCTCCTGCCCAAATAATCAGGATCTGCCTTGTCCTTCCCATGGTAAACTTCACCCCCAGTGTGCATATAACAAAGCCTGAAGATTGCTGTTTGCAGGGTGTTGATGTGCTGTGACGAGAAGGACACTGAAGAACGATGGTTGACTCTCTTCTTAGTCACTACTACCTACTTGTTACGTCCTAACTAGATTTGGCCTTACTTGGGGGCTATCACAGTGGGGAGCAACTGTTGGATTGAAAAGACCTAAAAATCATCCTGGTCCTACACAGGTGGCAGGCAAGTATTATCATCTTTTCTTGGGACACATTCACACTGACCCTGTTATCTGCCCTTCAACTGACCTCCACCATGTTTATCATAAACCCTTGGCACCTGTCTCCATTTCTTTCCTCAATCCTGCACCTTCCCGGGGACTTCTGCATCCTCATGGATCCCCCACAGCTGGACTGCAGCTTCACAATGCTTTGACTTACTCATTCCCAGTGCTTTACACTTTCATGTACTTTGTCAGCGTACAGCCATAATCCTTAAAATTTCCAAGACTGCCCCCATCCCTCTGAAGTCTTCCCCTTCAGAAAACTGTGCCCTGACTCCCTATTTTACAGCCTTTCTCAAACCTTTCCTTCTGGAATATGCCTTGTCTTTCAGGTCTGTCATGCCTTGCATGTGCTATGCTCTCTGCCTTAAAGGCTGTCCCACCATTTGCCTGTCTGATGTGCCTACTCCATCTATGAAAAAGGCAGTTCAAACATGGCTCTTTTATTCAACATAAATTGACTTAGCACCTGCTAGGGAGCAGGCATTGTGATAAGCAGCAGGATTACAAAAATATGTAGGTGAGTCATCTTTTTCTTATAGATACTGGTTCAGGAAACTGACAAGGGAACATACAATTACATCCATGCAGGAGTTTGTCACCACTAGACATGCCTTACAAGAAATGCTAAAGGGCATTCTTCAACTGGTAATAAGAAGATGCTTATTAACATTGTAAAAATCTATGACTGTATGTGTAAAACTCACTGGTAATGGCAAATACAGAGAGTCAGGTTGTCTAATAGAATGGTGATTCATAATTCACTTAACAATTAGGTTAGAAGTTAAACAAAGGTATTAAACTATTTTTTTAAGATTTTATTTATTCATGAGAGACACAGATTGAGAGAGAGAGAGAGAGAGGCAGAGACATAGGCGGAGGGTGAAGGATACAATATTCCTGATAAATACAGATGTAAAAATTATCAGCAAAATTCTAGAAAACTCCATTCAATTGTATATTGAAAGGATTATACAACATGATCAAGTGAGATTCATCACCAGGATGCAAGAATGGTTCAACATGATCAACAATGTGATACACCCTATTAATAGATTGAAAATTAAAGCTCATATTCATCTCAACAGATGCAATATATATATATATATATATATATATATATATATATATATTTGTCAAAATTGAACGTTTATTCATGATAAAAACACATTAACAAATTGGATATAGAAGAAATGTACCTCAACATAATGAAGACTATGCAGGAGAACCCCACAGGTAACCTCATACCCATAGGTAAAAGTTGAAAGCTTTTCCTGTAAGATCAAGAAAAAGATAAGTGCACCCACTCTTACCACTTCTGTTAAGCATACTAGTGGATGCCTTAGTCACAGAAATCAGATAAGAAAAATAAAGGATTCAGAACTGGAAAAGAAGTTGGCTATTTGCATATGACATGATTTTACAGAAAATCCTAAAGACTTCACCAAAAAAGATTTAATCAATGAATTCAGTGAAGCTGCAGAATAGAAAAATCAACATCCAAAAGTCAGTTGTATTTCTATATACTAACAAATTTTCCCAGAAAGAAAGAAAGAAAACAATCCCATTTACAATAGTGTCCAAAACAACTAAATACTCAGGAACAAATTTAACCAAGATGGTAAAAGATCTACTGACAACTTTAAAACACTGATGAAAAATTTAAAAAGACGCAAGTGGAATGATATTCCACGGTCATGGATTAGAAATTTTATGTTTTTAAAATGTCCTTACTACCCAAAGCCATCTATAGATTCAGTGCAGTCTTTATCAAGATTCCAATGGCATTTTTTAATAGAAATAGAAAAAAATAATCCTAACATTTGTATGTAATCACCAAAAAACCTGAATAGCCAAAGCAACCCTGAAAAAGAACAAAGCTGGAGGCATCAAACTTTCTGATTTCAAAATGTAGTACAAAGCTATAGTAATCAAAACAGTGGCACTGGCAAAACAAAACTTACACATAAATCAAAGGGGGAGAATAAAGAGCTCAGAAAAAAAAAACTAATGCACATATGGTCAACTAATATTTACCAGGAAATCATGAATAACTCTGTTTAGTAGTCTCTTAAATAAATGGTACAGGAAAAATTAGATATTTGTGTATGAAAGACAGAAACTAGACCCCTATTTTATACCACTCACAAAAATTAAAACAAACAGACTTGAATATGAGACTTAAAACCATAAAACTCATAGAACAGAGAAAGACATCTTTGATATTGGTCTTGGCAATTTTTGGCTATGCCACCAAAAGCATAAGAAATAAAAGCAAAAACAAACACGAAGAACTATAGAGCTAAAGCCTTCTCCACAGAAAAAAATAATGATCAACAAAATAAAAGGGCAACCTACTGAATGAGAGAAAATATTTGCAAACCACATATCCAACAAGCGGTTAATATCCAAACGATATAAAGAACTCATACAACTCCATCAAAACAAGTAATCCAGTTAAAAATGGGCAAAAGAGCTAAATGAACATTTTTCCAAAAGAAGACATTCAAATGGCTAATAGGTACATGAAAAGGTGTTCAACATCACTTATCATCAGGGAAATGTAAATCAAAACCACAATGAAATTTTACTTCACACCTATCAGAATGCCTGTTCTCAGAGGAGGGGGGGCAGGAAGGAAGGAAAGGGAAGAGGGAAGGGAGGAAGGAAAGGTAAGGGGGGAGGGTGAAGAGAATGGGGAGGCAAAGGGAAGGGGGAGTAGGGGAAGGGAAGGGGGGAAATCAGGGGAGGAAGGGAAGGGGGAAAGGGAAGGGGGGAGGAAATGGAGGGGAAGAGAGGAAGGAAGGAAGGAAAGAAGTGCTGGAGAAGATGTGAAGAAAGGGAACCCCTGTGCACTGTTGATGGGACTCTAAATTGTACAGCCACTATGGAAAACAGAATTCTATCCAGCAATTAAAAATAGAATGCCATATGATCCAGCAATCCCACTTCTAGATATATATCCAAAGAAAATAAAAGAGAAATATGCACCCTGTTATTCATTGCAGCATTTATAATAGTCAAGACTTGGAAACAACTTCAGTGTGTACCGATGAACGGATAAGGAAATTTGATACATACCCACAGAGATTATTCAGCCACAAAAAAAAAAAAAAGGAAAGAAAGAAAGAAAGAAAGAAAGAAAGAAAGAGGCAATCCTGTCATTTGTGACAACATGGATGAACCTTAAAGGTATTATGCTGAGTGAAATCAGACAGAAAGACAAATACTGTCTGATCTCACTTATATAAGAGACCTAGAAGAGCCAAACCCATAGAAACAGAATAGATTGGCTGGCTGACAGAGGCAGGGAGTGAGAGTTGGAAGAAAAGAGTGAAGCTGGTCAAAAAAGGTACAAACTTCTAGTTTTAAGAAAAATAAGTTTTCTGGATATAATCCAGAATCACATCCCTACTAGTATCCTGCAATACCTAAAATCTTTACCGTCAAATGTATTACGATGGAAAGAGCAAGGAACAACATGCCCAAAGACCTATTTCGAGGGTTGAACTTTTCACTACTTTCTGTGACCTTCAGAAAACCACTTAATGTCTAGGATTCTCAATTTCTGCAATTGTGAAATAGGGGCAGGGTCCTAATTCTGGAAAGGATATAGGTGTTGGAATGTGTGGGGGGGAAAATGTCAAGAACTACTCAAACACCACAAATATTAGTTTAATTGATATACAGAGATACTTGGGAAAGGGGTCTAACTCAGCATGATTTAATTAGCTGATCTCCTGTTACTCCTTATTGTTTTTCTCTTAGAGAATGGGCACACAAGGGTTTATACAGTAGAGGAAGAACAGTCACTGTGCTGAGGACAGGGGGCGGGTCCATGTGAAAAGCTTACCCAGGTAGCTAGGTGGGCAACATTAGAGCTTTGCAGACAGTGAGTTAGCCAAATTCAGACACCCTTAAGGAAAAGAAACAAACAAAGATGTGTTGCAGAACAATCCAATCCATGTCACGTGACTCAAATTTCTCTAGTGCCAGGGCTACAACTCAGAACCAAGCTCCAGTATGGGCCCTGGTGTGAATGTCAGGCACAGAAAATTAATCAGGAAGGTGTGATTATTAACAGAAATCAGTACTTGGTAAAACTCAGCTGTAACGTCAAAATGCAAACTCTATTTTCTGCCAACATTGTTCAAGTGTGAGGGCAAAGTCGACTTTCCAGAATACCATGACTGTGAGAGTTGACAATCCCAGACCTGTGAAGAGAAGGTCATATGGCAATGGGAGGGTACTAAAAAGGATGGTAGTCACAGAAACAGAAGTCAATGTAATCAACTATTAACTCTTTTAAAAACAACTGTTTCTTAATTGCTTAAAAATCAATAGCAAGACAGTCAAACTGCACAGAGTATTAAGTCATTGTGTCTTGTATAAAAGAGAAACTTCAGATGGAGAAAAAAAAATTAGTTAAGAATCATTGAAATGCAACAAAAAAATGGAAATATAACTTTAAACTTATAAAAGCTAAGACATTAAGCTATTTACATAAAACATAGAAAATTATCTTTATGATGCTAGAATCAGCTAAGACTTTGTAGTCAGGACCCTAAAGCACAAATCATTAAAAAAAAAATTGGTAGGTTGGATTTGATTGAAATGAAATATTTCTGCTCAAATACTTAAGAAAATTAAAAGGCAAATCAAAGGCTGGGGGAAAATATTCTCAATACATACAACTGACAGAGGATTCATATCCAAAATACATAAAGATCTCCTAGAAAAGAAAAAGATAAACAGTCCAACAAAGAAAGGAAGTACAAACACATCTACCGTATGTCCCAGAAATTTCATTTCTAGGTATTTACACAAAAGAAATGTAAAATACATCAGAAAAAGAAATGAACATAGCAGTCCTATTTATAAAAAACAAAAAAATGTTTCCAAACCCCTATTTCCATCAAAAGGTATACATTTCAACAACAGAATATGACTCAGCCATAAATATAAATAAACTACTACTATCACACATTGAAAAACCTCAAAAACATTACGTGAGGTGAATGAAGCCAGACACAAAAGAGTAAATACAATTTTATTTATATAACGTTCAAGAACAGGCAAAACTACTGTGTGGTGGCAGAAGTCCCAAAGCGCTGGTCTCAGGGTAGAGTGTTGTTTGCAAAGGGGAACTTTCTACGGTGATGCAGATAGTTTGTTTTGTGTGGTGGTTACACAAACATAAGCAATTATCAAACCCAACCAAACAGCATACAAGATTTGCATTTTAGTTCATGTAAATTAAATTATCTCAGTTTTTTGACAGTCTACCAAAGAATTCTGATTATGTTCCTTTGGCAACCATGAGAAAATACAATAGAGGGGAAGAAACCCTCACAATAGCAACCAAACCTACAAACTACTTAAGAGCAAGGCTTTCACAAAGATTATAGAACTTATTTAGAGTAGACCTAACGCAAGATAAAATGTTCTCCGATGAGACCTTTCACTTTATAAAGATATCATTCAATCCCCTTTCCAATCAATGTATGTAAACTGAATGCAATTCCAATGAAACTCCCAAACCTGAATAACTGGTAGGGATTCGTGGAACTTTAGAACTCATTTGGCTCTATTAACTGAAGATGCACAGATTCTAAAACTCAGAATTTCTACTTCTAGGAATTTGTTCCAAGGAAAAGTCATCTTCTTTGTGGCTGGAGAACTGGTCTGCATGAGGTTGATTCTTTGAGATTTTTTTAAAGATATTATTTATTCATTCATGAGAGACAGAGAGAGAAAGAGAGGCAGAGACACAGGCAGAGGGAGAAGCAGGCTCCATGCAGGGAGCCTGATGTGGGACTCCATCCCCGGATGTGAGCCAAAGGCAGACGCCCAACCACTGAGCCACCCAGGCCTCCCATGATTCTTTGGGATTTAATGGTGAATCCATTGTGGCCTAATTTCATAGTCATTTATTTTTATTTTTATTTTTTTTACCCAAAATGATGTGTATGCTGTATTTGTCCCCATTACTTACTTACCTTTCTTCCTGGGTTTAATTACTTCCTCCCAGAGTCATTTCACTTCTAGCCAGAATACATCTTTGAGAAGTTCTTTCACAGTGAAATCTTGGTAGCAATTACAAGGAGACAGACATATATGCCCCCAAGTATCTGTATGTCAATCTCACATTTAAATAATTTTGCTCTTTATATAGTTTTACTGTCTTTTCTTTGACACTTTGAAGATATTAATTTACTACTTCCCCTAACTAGCATAGCTGTTGATTACACACATAGGATTCTATACAATATATAGGTATGATCCTATAAAGTGTGACTATCATTTGATTTTCTCATACCTTTCGGGTGGTAGGCTTTTTTATCTTTGAAGGCTTTTAGAATTTTCTCTTTTTCATATCCTTTACTGCCACTGTGAAATCTCTGTCTGAGGTCATCTCTCCTGTTCAACACTCTATGTGCCTCCCATTCAAGCGTCTTTTCCCTACTTCTGTGATTCCGTTGAGGGGAATTTTTACATCAATCCTCCAGATCTCTCAACCTGCCATCTGTCCATCCATTTCCTGTGCTTTCTGGTGAAATTCCTTATTCTAGTCCTTCTGTGTTTCTAGGTCCTTTGGCTGTATCCATTTATCATACGCAGTCGATCCACTGAGTGCTTTATTTCAGCAATTATATTTACGTACTCAATATTTCCAATTGGTTCCTATTCATATTTGCTTCTCCTTGCTTTATTTTTTCAATATCCTACTATATTTATTATTATTATTCATTCTATTTCCTCTGGTTTAGCTCATTTCATTAAACTTCTCTCATAGAACTTTTTCACATATGTCTGACTGTTTTTCCTTTTAAGCTCATCCTTTATTTCCTGAAGACTACCAACTGCTTTTGCAAAGAATATCTAGCTATAAAAACTTAGGCTTGGGCAGCCCCGGTGGCTCAGCGGTTTAGTGCCTGCCTTTGGCCCAGAGCATGATCCTGGAGACCCGGGATCGAATCCCACGTCAGTCTCCCTGCATGGAGCCTGTTTCTCCTTCTGCCTGTGTCTCTGCCTCTCTCTCTATGTCTCTCATGAATAAATTAATAAAATCTTAAAAAAAAACTTAGGCTTTGCTTATTCTCCAAATAAATGAAAGGACAGGACGGTGGTCTTCAAGGTAGAGAGTCCCAAAAGTTGCCCTCTAAATTCAACCATTCCCTGATCCTCACCACCACCAGGCATTCCCTTGACCTCTAGGGAACATCTCATTACTTTATCTCCAGGCATGTTCTCCTAAGCACAGATATCTTTTGGTATAAGTACTTAGCCCACTGGACAGAAGAAAGCAAGATGTGGAAATGTTCAGGGAGCATATAGATGTTGTAGCTACTGGCTTCTCACTTTGGCTCTGGAGCTGCCTTCACACCATCCTGCCATGTCTGGTACTGTTGCTTCCCTGCCCTCAAAGCCAGGCAATGGATCACCAGAGTAACATGGGGAAGAAAAAGGACACACTAGAAATCTCACTGCTGGCCAATCTTTTGAATGTCATGTCGCTGCGCTTCCTCTTCAGTTTGTCATTTCCCCTACGTTGGCAGCCAAACACATTCATCTTCCCTGGTGTGTGTGTGGCGGGGGAGGGGGGGTATTCCTTAGTTTTTCTGTCAGTTCATGAAAATAGTTCAGATCCACCAATCTTTTTTCCTATGACATCTCCATAGTTGGGTTCAGAAAAGAAAGCCAACATCATACAAAGACTGAGCCATATGGGACTCCAGGTATATTAAGGCCATATAATAAGAACTTTGTCAGGAGCAATTATTTTAAATACACTCTAAGACAAAGGTATCAATAACTGCGTGCAGAGCCAGATTACCTGCCAGCTCGTAGCTCAGGCTACACAGCTTTCTTGACATCTTCCAACCAAAAAAGAGAATTTCAGAACCCATTTAATTTAATCAGAGTTCACCAGGGGCACTAGAGATCAAGAATTGCACAAAAGCAGTAACTCCTGAAAGGACTCAGTGGCAGAGGCATATGCCTCAGGACATAGTCCCCTCCTTCATCTGATCCACCTTTTAAGTTACCTTTTCAATCTTCCTAAGCTCTCTATCAGTTACTTTCTCTCCCTTACATCAAACCCTAGTCTACTCTAATTTTATGTATTCTGTTCCAATAAAAAGATGTAGACAATGGCTGGAATTAAGAGTCTTTCATAGGTTCTCGTATCAGAAAGGCTACAGTCCAGTTTCTTCAATGACTTTTTGGTGAACACTAATTACTCTGCACTGAAGAAGACATTATAGAAATTCCGGGTAACAGAGGACAGAATAAAGCTCCTTTTCTCTGCCAAAGGCAACTTAGCATTTGCAGGTATCCTATGGAAAATGGAAAAGCAGCCTCGACTTGAGCCTTCTGGAAATTTGCCCTACTAGAGACTTGATTTTCTCCTAATGAAATAGTATCAGCTTAAAAGCCTAATCATTTCTGGATAAACAGCCAAAGTAGTTCTCCTACAAAGCCCTCTGAGTAAGGGTAAAATAAAAATCCTATCATTTTAATAATGAGGAGATTGAAAATACCTCTTTAACATATCAAACATCACAAGACTCACAAATCCCTCAAATGTAAAACAGGGACACAAGTCCACCACCATAGGTTGTTGTGATGATTCAAAAGAACTAAGGCTGTCCTGAGCAATCAATAATAATAGGCAGAAATTTTGAACATCTCCTATTTCTCCTCCTCTCTATGGCTCTAGACCTAAGTAGACCCACCTGCAGTCACACGCATATACCACAAAGCCATTGTAGAACATGTCCCCTCTCAGCCTTTACCTCTGTCCTCTTTTCTGTCCCGTGGCAAAAAAAAAAATCATACCCAGGGTTTTCACAATGAGAAAAAAAATCTGCTAAGACTCCACCTACCTGACCAAAAATTAAGTTAGGAATTGAAAAAAATATATAGTGACCAAGATTCGTTAGCCCCTTCTTTCTTCTCTTTTCCAAGGGACACTAAACCTCAACCTCTGTTTCTCTTCACTGATAAAACAGGGAAAGATCTTGGAGAAAACTGAATCCACCTCTGACAACTTAGGTATTAGCATCTCCCGTTTTATAGGTGAAGCAACAGAGTCTCCTAGAAGTGACTTGTCAAATACCACCATCAAGGGTCTAACAGGTGAACTAGAATGCAGGCTGTGTACTTCCCAAAACTTCTCCCCATTCCCCCACATTGCCCGTTGTCAACCAGATGCTTAAGTATTATCGATTCATCGCCATCTGTGCAGAACTGGGAGGACACTGGAATTCCTCAACTTTTATTACTTCAAAGCTCATTGGCCACGTCATTTCACGTCACAAAAGCTTCTCAATTTCATTGTGGTGGGTTTTCAACTATCTCTAGTTGACTTTCTGCCTCCCCTTGTGAATGGGCAGTTTATCAGGCCAATACAAAGTCACCATCTAGTGGTAAGATCCTCTAACTGCAGGCTACACAGCCCATCTTTGATTTTTCTCTGCACCCCTTTTGCCTTATTTCCACACCCACCTTCCACCCTTGCAGTTATTTCCAAACTTCAAGAAATAATTTACAAAGGAAATAAGGAATTTTCCAGTAAATGCCAATAAAGGCATTTATTAAGGCAATACCAGACTTATATTAGGCAGTGATCTAGCCTGCCAACGGACTAGTTTAGCAGCCTAGATCTTGAGATATAAAGAGACATCAAAAGAACGCTACATATGACTCACATGGTGAACAACTGTAGATAACCGTAACTTGAGAAGACCGGAGTGCTAGACTCTACTTCACTAAAGGAGCTCTACAATCTTAGCAGCTTCCTGAGAATTGACCAAGTGCCCGTCAAGCAAAAAAACAAAAACAAAACAAAACAAAAAAACAGCTACTTCTGAAAAGGAGGTGAATTCTGATTCTACTTCGAAACAAGTATTTATTGAATATCTACTATAGGCTTAAAAATATGAGATATGTTATGCCCACTCACAGTTCCTTAAAATCTGCTATCTTCATATTAAGTTTAAATGCCAAATTCTATCACCTTTTTCCAGTCCTTCTCTGCAGCCTTTAGCACCATTAAGCAAGTGTTCTTCCTAAAACACTTGCTTACCTTCAATTCCTTGAACTGTATACACTCTCTTAGTTGTATGCCCACCTGAGCACACCTCTAGTTGTTATTCACCTCATGCCTCCTAAAGGCTGCGTCCCCCAAGAGATTTAGTTTGAGGCTCCTACTCTTTACATTCTTTTCACTTTATCTTGACAGTCTATCACATTTGTAGCTTTGACTATCACATCTCTATCTCCATCCCTGGTTTTTATTCTAAGCTCTAGTTTCACATTTTTAACTGCCTACTGATTATCTCCCACTGGAATTTCAAATTCAACATGCGTAAAACAGATCAGCAACTTCCCCTCCAAACTCCATTTCTCTTTGTTCACCATTTAATTTCATCAGGCTCCATATTTTGTCGCTACTTTAACTCCTTCCTCTCCTAATATGTTCTCATCTCATTACTTTCTGGGGCAGTCAATTCTGTACCTGTGTTAATGGCTCATCATCCCTTTCCCTTTCTCCCTCTCACCAAGGCCACTAGTCTGATTCAGGCCTATCTTCTCTTCTACTCTGAAGACACCTTGCAACTATTATTCCTTCTATGTAAATGTGTTGAGAAGCTGTTATATACCAGTCATTTGCTAGGCACTGAGAATATAGCAGGGACCAAATGAGACAGCAGCCTTGCCCTGATGAGGCTTATACATTATTGTATGAAAAGAGGAAAAATTAAAAAATAGGAATGAAGAAGAAAGGCATAAAGAAAAACTTCAACATTTTCACTCTTGTCTCCTTAACTTAGTGAAACTAAATCACGGTCATCTCAAATCTTTAGTTTTTTTATTCTGTGCCACCCATTATAAGTAATCTCTAATAAACAGAAATACTTGAAATTTTACATATTTTGAAATTTTACATATTTTTTGATGGCAGAAAAGGAAAAGGCAAATGTTTACATTGTTATCCTACACCTAAAACTCTTGCTTTACTTTAAAATTCTTTTTGTAAATCAATAAACAACTTCTGAACTACTGAGGGTAGATGGAGTTAATTAGGCAACAGTCATACATGTACCTTGCCATAGCAAAAACTGTGAAATAACTAGCTTTTGTTATTAGGAGGCAAATTAGTAGTGGGGGCCTATTTTGTTCACGTAGGTAGAAACCTAAAAGTCTAAATTATGTTTATTGTCCTTAGTAGAAGGTAGTAGTCCATCAAATTGATGCTTATTAAGCCTAAGAAATAATGACCAAGATTTGTGTTTGTTCATGTTCTCAGTATTAACTGCTGATTCTTAAGGCCTTACATACTTGATTCATTCATTCATTCAAATGTCTACAGAATGCCTACTATGTGCCAGACATGGAGCTGATTTCTGGGATAGGAAGACATGACACTGTAATTATCCTCAAAGGACAACCTCACAGGACTAGGATTTGTGTAATGATGAGAGTTAAAACAAACTCAGATCAAGTTCTGTAGGAAGAAGATGGTTAGGAGTCAAGCAAAGCTTCACCACAAAGAGATAGGTTGGCTCTGGAGAGATGAGTATTTTTCAGTCAAGTTGGAGAAGGATATTACAGACAGAAGGAAAAAGATGTGCTCAGGGGTGTAACACAACAGATGTCATCCCCTGGGGCAACTGCCAATACATAATATAGGAGTCCCAACTTTAGATGAGAAGTGGGAATAAGCCAGTTATCAAACCTGAACAGAAATATCATCAATACAGCATCATACTTACACATCATTGGTAGATACTAGCCAGTTTCCACTTAATTTGACATATATTCAAATGACCAACAATCATGTGATATGGACAGACACACACATCAATCTACCCCAAAAGTATAAATCACTGGTAACCATTTAGCCACTGACTCTGCATTTAATCATTTCACAATTCCTTCAAGATGTTAAATTAACATAGCATCAGTGTGCCCAGTTTTTCCAAGGCAACCATGAATTTATTAAAAGAAACTAGTTCTGCCTGCTGGTTTGTGTGATCTAGTGTTTGGCTGTTTGTGTTGTTACCACAGCAACAGGTGGACAGTTAAATTTGGCATAGAACATGTGGTACTGCTAAGATATTCCTTTATGAAGAGCTTTCTGGTACTATTTCCCCTGGAAGAGGTAAAGATAATATAGTGAGCCACCATCCCTGAGGAGGAATCAAACAGAAGAGGGAGTAAAACAAGGGACTAGGTTTCAAAAGGGCTTCATGGAGCCCTATGGCATCCTATGGCAAGGAATAGATAGCTCTTACTGCAAAAGTCTTTGAGGCATACAGTGGGTTAAACAGTGCTAATAATGCCAATGTGGACTTGCCTCTCCCAAAACAGGAAAGGGTACTCAGGCTTTCCGACCTAATTGACCATGGATCACTTTTTCACCTAGAGACTCAGGGACTTTCCATGAAACATACATAGAGAAAATGCTGAGTGAGATACTACAGCTTTAAAATATATATATTAAATATATATATAGGAATATAAATATATCCCTTAATAGGGACATCTGGGTGGCTCAGCGGTTGAGCATCTGCCTTTGGCTCAGGGCGTGATCCTGGAGTCCTGGGATCAAGTCCTACGTCGGGCTTCCTGCATGGAGCCTGCTTTTCCCTATGCACCTCTCTCTCTCTCTCTCTCTCTAATGAATAAATAAACAAATTCTTAAAAATATATATATGTATATTAAAAACGTTACACAGATAACTAAGTGAAAGAAGCCAATATGAGAAGGCTACATTCTCTTTGATTCCAACTATGTAACATTCTGGAAAAGGCAAAACTACAGATAGAGTTTAAAAGATCAGTGGTCACAAGGGTTTTTGGGGGGAAGTGATAATGAACAGGTGGAATGCAGGATTTTTAGGGCACTGAAACTACTCTGTATGATACAATAATGATTATACATTTGTCCAGATTCACACAATGTAGAACACCAAGAATGAACCCTAACGGGAACTATGGGCTTCCGGTGATAATGACGTGTCCGTTTAGGTTCATCGATCGTAACCAGTGAACTGCTCTGGTGGAGGATGTTGATGGGAGGCTGTGCAAGTGCCAGATAAATGAGCATATGGAAGACGGTACTTCTAAGTTTTGCTGTGTTGTAGCTGCTCTTAAAAAAAAAAAAATGCTCTAAAAAATCAATTTTTTTTTTGACTACTATACTCTGTGTAGGAAAACTATAAAATTAGACAAACAGCCTCTCCCTGAGCTGTGATTCCCAAGGTCCCTTCTCTGTACTTTAAAAACAGGTTCCAGGTGACCAATTGTAGACTTGCCCTGTACCAGGCCCTATGGTGGAAACAGGAGAAATAGAAATCTTGGGCCCCCAAGAGTTTATAATCTGACTGGGATGGGGGGAATTATGTAGAGATGGATAGATATGAAACAATTTAAAAAAACATACTGAGCTAATATTTATTGGATCCTTCTCATCATGGAGCGGACAGTCTAGGTCGAGAAAATTATTACATCAGCAAAAACACAAAAGAGAACTCCTATTACATAGCTGAACAAAAATGGCTTAATTTAGAATCTGCTATAGAAAAAGCTTTCCTGAGGAAGTGACATGGAGCTGAAATAGAAGACACTAGTCAGTTAAAAAGCAAAAGGAATAGTATTCTAGACAGAGGAATAGTAGGTGTAAAATTCCTCCTGGGAACTAAAAGCCACCATTTCAAAGAAAAACGTGTGTGAGGGAAGAATGAAGAAGTGGGCAGGGCCCAGCACGCAGGGCCTTGAGGACGGGTAAAGGAGCCTGTCTTCTATTCCAATGAAAATGGGAAGGCTTTGAAGGGTTCTGAGCAGTGACAGGTCATAATCTGCTGAATATTTTTACTGTATAGGATGCTAGGAATCACTCCCTCACCAAGTTTGCCAGTTCGGTCACGGACTCATTTTCTGCTCAAATGCAAGTCCAGATAAAGAGGGACGCACTTGGGTTCAAGCTTAAGCGTTATTTCAGCTAAAAGCTACAGCTGTTACAGAGGTTGAGGGCAGGAAGCCTATGCCACAGTAGCACAGAACTGTATGGCAGCACCTGTCACTGTGGCAGCATCTCAGTATATGTGGTGGGAAGAGGGATGGAGGTTTTCCATTCAGAAAGCTTGGTTTGAGCCAGCAGGTGGGAAGATAGAGCAAAAAGGAAGGACAAACTGAAAGGCCACACTCATTTCTTAGCATCAGCATGTTGTTTTTATGGCCATACCTCTGCTATTGTAACCACTTCTCCCGAAAGCTGTTTCCGCCCCCCCCCCCCCCCCCAGAGCTGTTAATACCATCTGTAGTCTTCAGCTAAATGCCTTAGCTGGCAACCAGTTGCTGGTTAAAAGCAAGATAGGTCCCAAGTGAATAGAACTCAGGGACCTATCCTGAGGGGAAAGAAAGGGTCAGCTTGGAACAGACCTCCCCTCCCTGGCATCTCTTCCTTGCCAGTGCACAAGGGGAAAGAAACAGGGTCAGCTTGGAACAGACCTCCCCTCCCTGGCATCTCTTCCTTGCCAGTGCACAACTAGGATTCAGGAGACTGTCTAGACCCTGCTGTCATGTCACCCTGCTGTGTGACTTGAGTAAACAGCTTCACTTCTCTAACTCCTTTTCTATATCATTGCTGACTAGTTTTTAGCATTTTAATAACATGCTCATGAAGGTCTTTTCCCACTCTAATCTTGATGCTAGGATTCTCTTTACCAAAAGAAAGTCCTTCCTTGAGAAACTCTCCTAGCACAAGAGGGGGTAGAGAGGGAAGGGGGGAGGAGGCAAAGGGAGGGGTGGAGGGGCTGTTCTGCATTTTAACGGTCGCTGAGTTCTCAGGAGCCTTGTCACCTGCCTGTGTCACTACCTGGTGACAAGGATTGGGGGGCTTGTTCAAGAACAGCCCATGGGCTGTGAGAATACCCAGAAGCAGAAGCATCCATGCAGCCTGTTTTGTTTTTAATTCCAAGCAAATCCATGCTGTGATTCTGTCTACCTCACATTCCCAAGGTGGGGAGGGTCACCCAATGCAGAGGCAGAGAGGCTTTCAAAAGGAACAACTGATCATCAGGGACTCCTGGGAAACAGGTATCTAATCTGATAATGTAAGATTATTTTTGGAAATATCCAAAGTTTGGGTTTTATAAATTAAAAGATTTTAGTAAATGATTTTTAAATAGGTCCCCAATTAAAACCTTTAAAAAAAAAAAAAAAAGCAGCCTGGTGGCTCAGCGGTTTAGCACCACCTCCAGCCCAGGGCCTGATCCTGGAGACCCGGGATTGAGTCCCATGTCGGGCTCCCTGCATGGAGCCTGCTTCTCCCTCTGCCTATGCCTCTGCCTGCCTCTCTCTCTCTCTCTCTCTCTCTCTGTCTCTCATGAATAAATAAATAAAACCTTTCTAAATAAATAAATAAATAGGTCCCCATTTTAACACAGCATGTTATCATTCATTAAAGAAGAGTCTATAAGGGGACTCAAGATAGAATGTGCTTTGTATTGACAACTGTTGAAACTGAGGGATGGGTACATGGGGATTCACTATACTATTCAGTTCCACCTGTTTGAAATTTTGCAAAGTTTTAAAAGTAGAATGAGTTTCCAAACTCTAAGATATACCCATATTTGATTTTCCAAATTTATGTTTAAAGTTCCATAAATGAAACTAGATGGTTAGATAGATCAAAGATTGGCAAACTATGGCCCGTAGGCCAAAGCAGTCCTATTGCCTATTTTATAAACAAAATTTTGGTAGTACATCCAAAAAAATGAGCATGTCTGTTCTATGCATTTTGTGCTGCAACAGCCAAGATGAGTAGTTACAATAGGGACCCTATGGCCTACAAAGTGAACTATGTACCATATGGCCTTTATAGAAAGTTTCCTGACCCCTAACCTACAAATTATAGTGTAAGGTACCTTGGGTTGGTATTTACTGTGGGGACTATTAATACTTGATTCTAACCCTATTCCCTCAGGCTGAACCATGACCCCATATGTCTGACAGGTACAGAATAGCTAATCAAGGCTATCCAAGAATGTTCTATACCTACACTGACCAATACAGTAATCACTAACACTATGTTATTATTGAGTGTTAAAATGTGGCTAGGAAGAAATGAATTCTCCATTTATTTTTAAGTAGCTTATTAATTTAAATAGAAAATAGCCACAGATGGCCAGTGACTACCATTTTGGACAACACAGAGCCAGAATTTTGATGCCTTAGTCAGTGGAATGCTAGCAAATGTTTAATAACAAGGCAAGTGCATATGTGCGTACACATGCACATACTCCTTGACTTCTAAGTTTGCCGAGGTGTGGATTTTCATGGTATCAATACAGCCCTTAGAGTAGATTTCACGTACCAAATGCAGAATTGAGAAAGAGATGCACGAGATTAGTTCACATGGACCAGGGCCTGCCAGCCCCAGTACACCAGGGATGAGCTCTTAGTTTTTGGAACTAAAGTATATAAGGTAGCAAAGAAGCTCAGGTAAGTCAGAGGTTAACAGAGATATAGGATTTGTGACTCTGAATTAAGGCAGGAAGCATTTAAGTGCTAAGAGCAAAATTGCCCAAATCACAGGGAGAATGACTAAGTTAGAAAGTGGAAACTAAAAAGAAGCACAGGGCAAAAATAATTGAATTACTACAAAATAGCCTCCTTCCAACCCAGCCTCATCTTTTTTTAAAGGAAGAACTGTGTCACCCAAGTTCCTTTTCCCTTGGTCTGGGACTATTGATGGCCAAGAAGGCCAGGAACGATGTTACCTACGTCTCAAATCTAGAATGCCTGAAGATTCAAAAGAAATTTAGTGTTACAAACAGAAATATTCCTGGCAGCAATCCTGCTTCAAACTTACTGGCATTAAAAACACCAGGCTGCAGTGGAACAGTAGCAGAGGTAAAGATGCATCAACAGACATGCCTAATACCAGTAAGTTATCCCCAACTCAAAATAGGAGCAGAGATCTTCCAAGTTGACAAGGTCTGGACTCTCATTCCTTTTATTTCACAGTCACAGAGCATGGGGACCCTTATTCTTGGGATGGGTTTTGTTTTTTTGTTGTTTTGGCTTTTTTCGGTAGGCTCCACACCCAGTGTGGAACTCAGTGCAGGGCCTGAATGCTCAACCCTGAGATCAAGACCTGAGCTGAGATCAAGAGTCAGACATTCAACCAACTGAGCCACCCAGGTGCCCCATGGATGTGCATTTTCAGAGAAGGAGCCATTTACTCACTGTTGGCACGTTTTAAGAGAGGAAAAAGTAGGAGAAAAAAATGAGCCATCTTACACAGGACACAGTGAGAACTGAGGAAAGGGAAGAGAAAAGAGTAGGATGAGCTTGACCAAAGTACAAAAGGCAAGGAAGGGAATACCAAAGAAAGAAGCCAAAACTAAATACAGGCAAATACTATAGGAGACATGAAAGACCAAAGGAACCAGAAAGGGGTGAGAGGAGAGAAAAAAAAAAAAATCAGCATAGCATTCATTGAATATTCAATGAATATTTACTTAGCTGCAACCACCAAGCTATGTGCTATGCTGAAGAAACAAGGTTAATAGGGTGCAATCCCTGTGTCCTGGGTACATACTCATGAGGGAGAGAGCTCACTGTAAACAGAACATTACAATATGGCATTGATGGCCTAGATAGCAAAGGGGAAGTTTCGGAAGCAGGGCATTTAACTCAGCACTGGGAGTCAGGGAAAAGAAAGGTCATTACTGGAGATTAAAACTTAAAGTATGAGTGAACAGGAGCTAACCAGGGACGGTAGGGGGAGAACATTCTATATAGCCAGAATGGCATATAAAAAGCTCAAAGGGGCTCAGTGGTTCAGCATCTGCCTTTGGCTCAAGTTGTGATCCCAGGGACCTGGGACCGAGTCCCATGTTGGGCTCCCCGCAGGGAGCCTCCTTCTCCCTCTGCCTATGTCTCTGCTTCGCTCTCTGTGTGTCTCTCATGAATAATAAAGTTTTTAATAAAAAATAAAAAGCCCAAGGGCCCAAGTACAGGTGCCTAGTCCACTGGCGTGGGACTATACATCTCTGTTCACCTGGGCTGGCTCTGGTTTGTTCTTGCTTTCCAAATGTAATTATCAATAATTATCAGTTGACAACTCAAGCATCCCCATTTTGGATGCTAAGTTATTTGGTATCTGTTTCCTCTGTTGGGACCTGAAAGAAAAAGAAACCTGAAGA
Source organism: Canis lupus dingo (assembly GCF_003254725.2). Lineage (NCBI taxonomy): Eukaryota > Metazoa > Chordata > Mammalia > Carnivora > Canidae > Canis > Canis lupus. The sequence continues at coordinate 51,577,964 of NC_064252.1, read as the reverse complement.
GAGAAGGACAGTGGCCACCACCTCCCACCTCCTACCCACCCATTTTCTATTGCAAAAGAAATTTATGCAGAATCCCAAGGGCCTAGAGATGGTACAAATGTGTTCTGGAAGGTTAGACCAGCAGAAAGATGAATGGCAAGCTGAATTAAGGGCAGGTGCTACCAACATAGGAAACAAACAGGGAAAGTAAGACTTAAGGGAGAGGCAAGTGTTTCTAAAAGCCTGAGACAATTGGAGCAACTAAACCCTAATTCTCCCGGAAAGTGGTTTACAAGTGCTTCCAGGCAAAACCAGAAAGAAACTTTACTGTCAACAAGTTAGCACAGGATTTTGACCCTTCATCTATGTTTTTTTGGAGCAAATGTACAGGGGAATTTTAGGAAATGGGCAAAGAAAGTCAGATCCAGACTTCCTCCCCCAACACACGGTGCAGTGGAGAAGCCAGAGGGAAGCTGAAGTTCCAAAAATGTTCTGTTGCTATCACAACGGAAGAGAATATAACCTCTTTATTACTGGGGCAGGCAATTATGTAGTGCTCTTGGAAGCCTAAGCCCTTTTGGGAGTTGGAGATGATGGAACAATAAATGAAAGACAATTCTTTTATCACCAGAAAGTGTTGGTTTTCCAACAACATTTACACATCTCAATGTCTGGGTGCCATTGTTCAGTGACCATCAGAGGGCTTAGAAAAAGAAGTTGTGATTCTATTCAAGGTGACTGAGATCTGGACTTGCCCCCAGGTTTCAGGTGGGTATAGCTGACCTGAAGAGACTGCAATAGGACATCTGAGGAAGCCAGGATTGTCCTGGATCATTGATTCCAGCCAATCCTGTCCCTAAGCAAGACAGGGAGTGGAGGAATCTTGCCTATCCCCTTTGCTTGTGTTCTTCCTGAACCCTCTATGGCCTCTTCTCTCCCATCCCAGGCACCCATGCCTACTTGTTCTTTTACTTGGGTTCTGTGGAACTTCAAAACTACCTCCAGAATCACTTCTGGGACAATGACCAGTGCTACCCGGCACCAATGGCTGGTCCCAATAATTGGGGTCATTCCATTGGCCTACTGGTCTTGGCCTTCATGTTCACCCATATTTCCATTAAGGACCCAGGTGACATTTGTACAGAGAAACCATAATTAGTCAAAGTATTCAGGTAGGAAGAACTGGTCTATCAAGTTAATTAATCTGATTCTAGTAAACAGAAGTTTGAAGACAATGGCCAGATTTGCAGTGGGCTCTGGTATACTGGGGAGTTATGAGGAGAGCTTCATCACTATTGTTTATGCTGCAAATCCATTAAAAGCTCCAAAATAGTTTGGAAATCATCCATTCATTTTACGTACTAATAAAATGAAACCTAGGGAGATTATTACCCAGATTCACATAATTACTTATAGCCAAAGGATGTTTACTACAGTAGGAATGCCATATGTGATAGGTGGAGATGGTCCAACCTTGAGATGCTTCTGATGACCAGCAGGATCTCTTCTCAAATTTGATCCATAGTTATTTGTCAAAAGTATAAAAATTGGTCCCCAGTATGCAGTCAGGAAGGGAGGTGCTCAGATGGAGAAGGGACTCCTTTTTTGAGTCACTCATTCCTAACGCTCTTGGAAACTTTTGAGACCAAGGTTATGTTTTCTGTAGCTTAGAAGATTTGCCAAGAAAAAAAATAATGGTCCTAGTCACTTATTCTTGGTTAGTCCAAGAAAAGAACAATATTGAAATTGGAGATCTTATCCATAACAAGTAAGATGTGGCCAGTAAAATTAGTAATTAGATGACCTAAAGCAATAGCAAATATTCAGAATTTGCTGCTGCATGGCATCATCATCTAGGAGCGCTATTAAAATGTGAGGAAAATGGATAATTATGAATGGAATGCTAAAAGGAAAATAGGATCATTTTCTAGGTTTTAATCAAGACCCCCAAACTATCACTCTTTGAATGGTAAACAGGTTCATTTTCCTAGTTTAAAAAAATCTATTTATACTAAAGCACACCACGGACATGTCATCCCAAGTGTTACCATAGCCAATATCACCATGACTGATGCAGAGGAATACTCAGAGAGGGGGTCACAGCTAAAGAGACATGGTCTAGTAATCCATAATGTGTTTTCAAAGTAACTTTACTTGTGTTTATTAAATACTGTGGATGGGGATAGATCTCCTGAAGGGCCTTTTCTTTCCCATCCACTGTCCTCATACCTACAGTTCATAGAGTGCCTCTCTAATCCAAAACCTTTCAAAAACACACACTCTTCCTTCAGCTCCACACCAAGGCTCTTGCTTCCCAGCATCACTTTATCCTCCACCCAACCATCCCAAAAATAAATAAGTATCACAAAAGCCTTTCAAATCTACCCAGCAGGGAGAGAACATTATCCAAAAAGGCAGAGAAGAAATTCAAAGAAGTGAAGTCCAACCTCTCCTTCCCCCACCTTTAGCAGTCCAGGACCCTGATATGCGAATAAGTTTGACCCATCACCTGTGATATTTGTTTGCCAAACATTTGAAGCTATTAAAGGGTAACTTTTTAAGGTTAAAAACATAAGTCACATACCCATAGAAGACATATCTGTATGAAAACTTTTATTTTTGTTAATAAGGGAACCAGTAATATGTTACAACCATCACAATGGAGAATCAGGGCAGACACATATGGGTCATGGAGAGTGCTCAAACCACACAAGTTCAAAGACAATGAAAGATGCACACCTCAGAAAGTCAAACAATCCAGAAGGGGGCACTATACAACACCTAAAAATCCACTGAAGAGATTTTTTTCCCCCCAATTCAAAGTTGTTCTCAAATTTTTCTGCCAATATCTAGCATTTCTACCTTGACAAGGGTCCTGCTGTCCCTGCTGGTACCTACCAAAGGCTTTTTTCCGCTGCCAAGATGGACAGCTCAGATGTGAGAAGAATGGTTGCTCATCTTGGTAGAATTTACCGGCACTCCAAATACTCTGTGGTCCCAACTTAGCTTCCTAAAAAAAGCAGGGAAAAAAATCCTACTCCCTGAATTTTATATATACTTTGCTAACTAAGTCCCAAAGTGAAAGCCTTTTGCCTCTAATAATATATGGTGGCCTTGGTGGCAGAAGTTCGGCCAGTCTTTTCTTTTAGCCCTATCTTTCTGACATCTTCAGGACTGGACGAGAGGATGGGCTGAGCGTCCATGCTAACTATAGTCAAAACTAGCACTCCATTTCATCTGAAGGACTCCAACCCTGGTTTACAAGACTTAATTCATTCCCTTTTCCTCCCCTCAATTCCTCCCCATCCTCCTCCCAAGAAATTCTTTTCCAGAAGTTCCCTGGCTCCCCATACAAACAGATTATTGGAGAATACAAACCATTCCTTGGGACTCCTCTGAATCCCAAGGTAAGAATAGTTTCACCTCAAGCTAAGAGCTCTTCCACTTAGAAGGGTCTTCCTTGAGAGCAGTGCCATGCTGTGGAGAGCTCGTCCTTTGGCCTCAGAAAGATTAGGATTTTAATCCCACATCTGTCATTATCCTTATAAATCAGATTATTGACATTGACCTTTCAGCATGGTTTTAAGAATAAAAATTTAGTGTATGCAAGATACTCATAGGTATGTTATTTTTATTTTTCATTATCATGTTGGTCACTCTAGGGGCTAACAGCCACCCTGGCTTTGTTTACATCAATATCACACATCAATTACATTCTGTATCTCATCTCTGTAAAAGACCTGCCATCTCCCCCTCACAACTGGTTCGGGTATAGGTTTCCTATCTACCGTTGCTCCAGGCTCAATGCCTGCCACTTTATTTGCCGAGGAATGCATGTACACAGCACTGATGATCTGCCCACTATACCGTATCCTACACCAACACTAGCCCTCAGCCATGAGGTGTCCATATTAGGAAACTTTGCCTTCATTGGCTTTTACCCAAAGCCCATGGCTTCTGGTCCCTGACCCATCAAAATTACCTTGATTTCCAATGGAAGTTTGTCAAAATCCTTATAAAGGGCTCATATGCAATTCATTATCAAGAGGCTTGTCTAAAAATGACAATGGTAATGAAAAATATTGACTAGAGCAGTGAAGCTCAATTTTTTAGCAGTCAAAATTATACCTTTTCATTAAATTGAGTCCCTACAGAGGAAAAAAAGAAAATTAAACAGATTTATGATGAAGAATTACAGATAACATCTTCCTGTTCAAAGTAATCAGAAGAGTAGACACTCAGAAGCAAATGTAATGTGCCTGAAATCTAGGGGAACTGCCTCCATGGGGCATTTAAATTGTCATTTCTTCTCACAGCAGCCTCCTCCTCCTAATTCCTCAAAGGCAGCCTCTGAATCAGTGTCAGAGTAGCATGTGACATCTGTCTTATAGAAGTGGTGTGGGGAGATTAAGAGCAACAAAGGGAGCCCATGGAAGAAGCTACAGAAGGCAAAGTCTAGACTTGCACAGCACATTCTTTGCTCTGCTCAAACCCTCCAGGGGCTGGCTGTCACTTGTTTATTAAGCCTTCAAGCTTAGCTCAATACCCAAGGTCCTCTCCAGGCCAGCACAGATCTGCTTCCCCGATCTGTGCTCCACTATCCCCCAGCACCATCCTCTCTCTCTAGTTTTATCAATTCCCTTCCATCACCATGTCCCTTCCCACCACTACCATGTCCCTTCCCACCACCTCACCATTGTTTATGATGTGCCCACGATCACCCATCCTAGCCCTCATAGATGCCTTGCTTTTCCAAACCTTACCGCACTGAGGTCTATTTGTCTGAGGTCTGGTACTACCCTCTCCTTAATTAGGCTGTGCATTCATTGAAAGCAGGAATGGGAATGTTTACATTTCTGTATGTCCCATGGTCCTCACCACAAGGCTGGATTCATAATAAGTGTCCAATAAAGGTCATTGAGCAGTTGACGCTCTTCTGAGTAAAGAGTTGAATATAAATGAATATATTTTATGACAAAAGTGAAGGGAAAAGAACATTTGATAAATAACGGCTAAAAACTACACTGTGCTTTTCATCTTATCTCAAATTTCTTGCAATAATTCTACGAAATTGTGCTACATTTTACAGATTAAAAAAAATTTCCAGGAAGGATAAGCAATTCTGTCAAGGGTAGGACAACCCGTAAATAACAGAAAAGAATTGACACTCAGGTCAATCTGGCTCCAAAGCATGTACTCATTCCAAGAAATTTTATCATCGCTATCACTGTCACCACGGCCATGCTCATCGGCAGTGGCATGGAGACATTAAGCTTCAGAGACACATTTAGTTGACACTACATCTTTGCAGGTGACAGGCCTGAGGTAGACAACAGAAGATACAAACAGATCCATGACAAGGCACAAACCTTTCTCATTTTCCTTGACCCCTTTTCATAGATCAGGCCAATACTGAAGACCTAGGGCATGTGAACACACAAACAAAAGGTAGTATAAGGAAATGGAAAAGTCCTTGCTCTTCCACACCCTCGTTGTGTGTCCCTAGATAAATTTACTTCTCTTTTAGTTGTCTCCTCAGTAACTTAGAATCCTTGAGTCTCCGTAAGATGGTAAGACACTAAATGTTATACAACCGTTGAAAATAAAAATCCCAAGTTGCCACATTAAAGAGCAGATTCAATCTCCCCACTTTTGGAGAAGATATTTAAATTAAGTGATTTTTTTTAAGAATAATTTTGAAAGGATAAAAACTATACTTCTTGTTCACAGATAAAATAAGCATGTGTCAAATACTTATTAGTGACACAATACGATGTTACAATCAATTCAAAGGAGAACTCAAAGAAGCACATAGACCATCAGGAAGGCTGAAATGAATTTACAGATAGATATGGTCAATATCCACCTGGCAATAGTCACATTCCATGGGATACATATTATTTACACTTTTTTCATTTGCATTTTTTGCAGACAAGAATCATTTGTAGTACACTTAAGAGTTCCACAATTTAGATTAAAAAAAAAAAAAAAAGCAGCTCAAATACAATGAGAGGAGACTCCAGAGATTCATGCAATCCATTGTGAGTCTTTCACAATTTTTCTTTACATAAGTAACAGGTATCCCATCTTTCCAGGACCCCGCTCCACGGGAGAAGAAAACAGTGACAGGATCTGGTGAAGGCAAGATCTAAACAGTCAGAGCCCATAAACCTGATCTTATAGTACATCCCCTATTTAGTGAGCAGTCTCAGCATGATCCAGTGAAAGCTTGTGTATGACTGATCTCGAACCTTCTTCCTTGCCTTAACCCAGCATATTGTCTGAAAGAGGTAGTCCGGAATGGGTTAGGATTAGGTCCCTGCTACCTAAGAAGTCAGTATTGCCCAGGAAACAAGACTGTCAACGTATCACCAAAGTGCACAAAAGTGCAATCTGAGAATGCAGATTCTCAGGCAAGTCTCTGATCTCCTGAATCAGCATCTACATTTTTAATATGATCCTTATATGGTTTGTAGGCTAATACAAGTTTGAGCAGAGGTTTAAGTAATCATATCACAGCTCTATCAGTAGCTAATTGTGTCACCTTGAACAAGTCAACTCACTCTAGGTCTGTTTCCTCATCTGTAAAAGAAGAAAGCTAGGTGACTGGTCTTAAAGGTCCCCTTCTGGCCTCTGAATCTATCTTACAAAAGTTTTTTTTTCCCCCCCTTGATGTCAATTTGCAAAGCTAATTGCCTTCTACCAACTTCTGGTGCTTGGGTCATGCAGAGACTTAGATAAGCCTTGCTTACAGTTTCCTTGTGTCCTTCTCTGGAGAAGATAAATTGAGACAGTGACCCTAATGACATTATCCCTCTTTCTGGAGTGCCAAAAATGTGCCAGGATTCCCTGAGAATCAAACAAGTAAGAAGTCTCACCATCTGCTTTCAAGTCAGGATTTTTTGGTTTTGTTCTAAGTGTATTGCTTTTAAAGTCCCAAAATAATCAATTCTGACAAGAAAGATTCAGAAATGCTTTTCAAATTATAAAAACACATACAACACACACAAATTTCCTGACAACCTGATAAAATGAGAAAGTGAATTACCCGCTTGTTATTTTTAACTTATTTGTTTTCTTCAAGCAAGCCTGCTGGTTCTGTAGGGAACCTCTAACCCAGTGCAGCACAGATAGGCACAGAACTTTACAATGCCCTGTCCTCACCATGGTAACAGAGCCCCCCTCTGTAGTGAGTCAGAACTACATTCAGTTCATGTCTAGGGAATATGGAGAGGCGATCAGCAAGAATTATGTAAAGAGCATCCAGGTGGATGCAAATAGTGCTACCCACATGCAGAGGTGGTGTTTTTCCCCATTGTTCATTATGTTTGTATTACTACTATCCCAGAATGGGTTCCCAACTCAATGTCTACTTAAAATTGAGTCAAAGCACAAAGATCCAATGGGTTCCACAACAATATTCAAGTGTCACTGCTCCAATCAACTATTTGAAGAACTACTTGCAGCCATTTCCCACATTTGTCCATTCATTATCTACCCCCACCCCTTGATACCAGAACCCTCCTGCTGTTAGAGTTATCTCCTCCTTCACTCCAGATTATTCAACAGTTTAATGAAAATTTGTGCAACACTTACTCTCTGCCAAGTCTTACACTGTGAGCTCAGGTTTTAGTGGTGAACAAGACAGACAGTCCCAGATTTCTTATGAAACTCAGTTTGGTGGCACACATGGACCTTGCTGTGATTAGAGATACACATCACCTCAGCCTGTAATTTCAACCTGTAACAGTGGGGGCTTGATCTGGTCCTGACATTGAGGAAGGCTTCCATGGTAGATTCATTCCCTCAAAAAAATACTTCCCTTCATAGTCTACTATCTCATTTGTGACTCTCCCCTGGACAGAGAATTCAATACTTTAAAAAGCAACAGAATTTTTATAGCAAGAACACTAAGATAAAGTAGTCCATTCTCAGTTTTTGAATTTTTTTAAAGATTTATTTATTTATTTATTCATTAGAGAGACAGAGAGGCAGAGACACAGGCAGAGGGAGAAGCAGGCTCCAAGCAGGGAGCCCAATGCAGAACTCGATCCCAGATCCAGGGATCACGACCTGAGCCAAAGGCAGGCACCCAACCACTGAGCCACCCAGGCGTCCCAGTTTTTAAATTTCAAAATAGACTTTTAAGTCTGTCAGAGCAAACCAGGTTAAAAAACAAAACTTTCATTGACAAGTGTTTGAACTTCAGAAAAAAGGATTTGAGTTCTAAAACCCCAGACTTAAGTATCAATATCAAAACCTTAAAGGAGGCAGAATATCAGATTATTCCATGACAATTCTTCAAAATGAGAATTATTAAAGAACCAATTTACATATTTGACTCCCAGGGTTTAGCTGTGAAAGAAAAAGTCTGCATGCCTGTGGATGTCACATGACCAGAAAAAGCTTCATATAAGCAGAGGGCAGGTAATAGACTGCCCTGCAGTGGTTGGTATGAAAACATGGTGAGTTCTCTTGAACTTGCCCCTCAGCCAAGCAAAATGGTACATCTTGACAGAAGCCAGAGGTATAGATTCCATGACCAGAGATAAGCCAAAAAGCTATCTCAGAAACAGGGATCTCATGGTTAAATACCAGGGACTTGATGCTTTCCCAAATGCTGTGACAACTTGCAAGCACCCCTACTAATTAAATGTGGCCCCCAAAGTGGGGAAGTATCTGAAATGACTAATTCTTCAATTAGAGAAAATCGTAGAAGTGACTAGATTAATGGACTAACATAACAAGACTGTAGCTTTTCCTGCCATTAGGCAAAACAAGACGTTAAGATCGATGAGGTATAGAAACGAAGAAACTTAACATTAGTTGTACACCTGAGTTTTGTGGGTTTAAAAGTACATTTCCCTATAGTGACAATTTAAGGGGAGGGGGACTATCTGGTAAACAGGTATTTGCCAAGTGAGTCAAACATTCTAAAACAGCATAGCTCATGTGATACCAAGGCCTGGAATACATATAGGATTTGATTAGCTTAAGGAATTAAATATCATTGTGCCTACAAGAGGGTGGAGATATGACAAGACAGGAGACAAGGCTAAAGAGATTACATTTTATCCTCCCAGTAAGCAATGGGAGGCACTAAAGGACTGGAAACAATATTGTTAAACTAGCACATTTAATGTTTTCACGAGAGCTTTCATTAATTTCAAAAATATTCTGTGACCACCAAGCCCCTCCCTAGTCACATCCTCACACATAGGCTCTTCTAGTCCATTGCCCCATGTTCTACTATACCATATACCATTTTCTTTCCCAGCTAGTGGGCATTCCCCCCTCCCCCCATTCCTGCAGTCTTCTATGACCCTGGTCTTTATAACATCCCAGTGAGGTTACTTTAAGAGGTTAAAATGGGAGTGCCAGATGCTATGGTGATGTTACAATGGTCAGGGACAAGACAATGACTTAACTCTTGCTCTGTTAATTATCCCCATCTTCTCCCAACAAAGTTCTAGGGAGGTATTCACAAGGAATGAATGCAGAATGAAAATCAGAATACCATTTTATTCCTAAGCACACCTTGCAGTGCATAGCTCTGAATAAAAGCTAAACTGCACAAAGTTTCAAGATCCAAGTAGTCTATTTACTCCCTTCCTCCCAATTCTAAATATTGAAGGAAAAATGCTCAGACATGTCAACAGAGATTAAAAGAAAAAAACTGAGCCCATAAAAGAGAAGATCAAGGTTGAGTATGTTACCTTTTTGGGTACATTGATCACTTTCCCCCACTCTGAGGCTTACTCAAAGACCCCAGCTCTGATCAATCACCTTAGCAAAGAGGTTGTATTCAAAAGTTCAAGACTGACAGAAAGATTCCTCAACCTCATTGTCATATCTTAGGCTTTAACTTAATAGATGGTATTGACCTCCAAAGCTACTATCAATCATCAACAGGTCTGTCACTGGGGAGGAGGGGGTGTGTAGAGCCAGAAAATTCTCATAAATTTTGTATTTTTTTAATAAATTTTGTATTTAAAAGACTACTGTGAGTCAAATAAGAATAGCTCATAGGCACCTCAAAACTGGTTAGAACTCATCCTTAGTGCACTACCTCGCTCCCAGAAATCTTGAAGACTGGGAAGCCCGGGTGGCTCAGTGGTTTAGCGCCACCTTCAGCCCAGGGTGTGATCCTGGAGACCCGGGATTGAGTCCCACGTCAGGCTCCCTGCATGGAGCCTGCTTCTCCCTCTGCCTGTGTCTCTGCCTCTCTCTCTCTGTGTCTCTCATGAATAAATAAATAAAATCTTTAAAAAATAAAAAAAAATCAAATCAAATCAAAGTCCCTAAGGGATACATTTTTCTGGCCCAAGTGGCTTCTCGGGGCCTCTTTTAAAAAATAATAAATCTCACACACACAAATTCACATCCCAGTGATTACAATCTCTTATACAATCTTTCTTATAAGCCCAGATTGGGAATGGATTTTTTAAAAGTTGATTTAAGGGAAAAAGAAGTTTTAAATATGTTCTCTAGCACATGCTACCCATTAAGCATGACCAAAGTCTAAACTTCACTTCCCAATTTCTCCCCCAAATATTAACTCTAACACTGATTCACAATCTATCTTCTACCAATTGACAGTAAAATAATAATAATAATAATAGTAATAATGACTTCTTTCTCTAAAGGCTTTATAGTTAAGATGACTTTTTTTTAAATGAAGACTTCTGATGTAAAAATGCCAGCTCAAGTAGGAAGCACAGGTCAGACTAAAGGGGGACTGATCTGGCCACAGGAGTGATAGGCTCCCTTCTTTTCAGTCAGCCATGCCTAGGGAGAGCCCCAGTCACTTCCAGATGCCAGCTTTCCTGTGTCTCCTAAGGGGCAATCTTGAAATGATTATCTAAACATGATGATAAAGAATCAATATTTCTCTCTTCTTTTCCTGGAAATGATACAAAACTATCCAGAACTGGCAAGAACAAATCAAAAAATAAAGGCCATTTTCAGAAAAACCAGGAGACAGTTTAAACCTCAGGTCCCCACTCTCACTCCCACCCCTCCCCCAAAATATCCTAGAGCTTCAAACGATAGTTTTGACTGAGAAGGGGCCATGTAGGAAGGAACAGAAAAGATTCTGAAGAGGAAGACTCAGCTACAACTTCCAGGAGGTGTGAGACAAATTCTTCAAGCGAGGAATGTACAGTGAGGGACACAGACTACAATGTAAATGTTGTAGTAACTAACTAGTACTAGTGTAGTAAGTGTTAGTAATAGGAAGGATAGGGATATTTAAACTTTGAGACCCCAGAAACAGGATGCTTTGGTAAAGAATCACATCATGTTTTCAGTCTAGGTCTATGGCATCACAAGAAAATAGTTCTACACTAAAAATAATAGTAAATAAAGAATAAAAAGTCATAGATCAGACTGTCTTTATTGGGTAAAGTCTAAATTAGCTCACACACAAAATCCTAGATCATAAAATAAATAAAAGTCAACCAAATAGCTTTAGCTCCTCTCTTACATATTTAGTTGCTCCAGAATAACTTGCCACTTTTCAAGTGGAGTATTTTTAAAAGCATAGGACCTACACTAAGATAATGTAAGAGTTAAAAAAAATAAGAAATTATCAATAAAAGCAAGTGGCAATGAATATAGAACTGTGTTGCCATGAAGAAAAACTGATGGAAATCTAAAACACCTAATAAAGCAATTCCTCCTATTAAACAGGAGCACAAAGCACCAACACAAGAGCTCGGGGAATAAATGAAACAAGGAAAAGATTAAATATGGCCTGGTAGCATTCAGGAATGAAGTACAAGAAATAAAAATAAAGCCATCAGGGGCACCTGGGTGCCTCAGTGATTGAGCATCTGCCTTTGGCTCAGGTCATGATCCTGGAGTCCTGGGATCAAGTCCTGCATCAGGCACCCCACAGAGAGTCTGCTTCTTCCTCTGCCTATGTCTCTGCCTCTCTCTGTGACTCTCATGAATAAATAAAATCTTTAAATAAATAAAGCTATTATAGAAATAAAGGCAAAAATGAAAAGGGGGAAAAAAAGATGCCAGTGAACTCACTATGAGATATAAAGATGAGAAATGAAAGAGAAAGTGGAAGTTTAAAAGAATGAAAAATAAAAATTGAGTGCATTAACAAATGGATAATATCCAGGCTATCCATTAAAATACAACTGATTCACTCTCTGCAGCCCAGAAAACAAGTAACAACCCTCTTAGCAATTAGCCCAAAATAACCAGAACTTAATAACTTCCAGCTTCAATTTTTGCCTCATTTAGAAACCATCAAAGAAAGCCAAATATGCTCCCCAAGCCCATCACATAAGATGCCTGCTTCTTGTTAGTTCACCTAAGTTTCCTCCTGCCTAAACCCTCTTCCAATCAGGGCACATGTGAGGGCTTCCCTTTCTCTCCCCGCACCATAAAGCTTTCCCATTCCTCTGTCCAACTTTGAGTCTCTGTGAAACTCAAGTTGTCAACTTTCTTGTAGAGCAAGCTCCAAGTAAATAGTCTTTGTTTGTTCTCATTTGGGTGGTCTATTTCTACAATAAGATATACTTAAAAAATTTGAGTCTATCTATCGAAAGTATACACTGTATCCTAAAGAGAAGGGCCTCTTAACAGTCAATACTAAGATACATCCTAATAAAAATTCTGGACTTCAAAGCAAACTTTGGGGTAGTTACATAAAAAGACAGTCACAAATTCAAAACTAAAAACAACCTGGCCTCAAACTTCTTCACAGCAGTGTTCAATTGAGGGGCGGGGAGGTAGGGAAGAGCACAGAAGGACACATACGTGAATGAGAGGGAGTGGCAGAGGGAGAGAGAATCTCAAGCAGACTCCACACTGAACAAGCAGCCAGATGTGGCACTCAATCTCATGACCCCGAGATCATGACCTGACCAAAAACAAGAGTCTGATGCTTAACCAACTGAGCCACCCAGGCTCCCCTGTGTAAGCTTTTCTTAAGCAATTTAGTAGAAGCTTAACTTCATCCAAACAAGAAATTACTGTAAAAATCATAACACAACTAGTGGGGCATAGTCTCCACTGCTTCAATGGATTGTAAGACGAAAACAAAAAGGAGTATAAGATAACAGAACATGATGTTATATGTTGTGACCATGTGTGATCACAAACATCAACAGAGGAAAGATAAGTTGCGCAGACACAATGATGCTGAAGATAAAGGATATCACTTAAGCTTAAAAAAATTAAGTGACAAAGAACAACTTATACTCAGTACAGAGGCCAACAGTAAGAAAGAAACATTCAGATCAAATCACAACATGTAGTTGCAGTCTATGCTGAATATATATTCTCAGAAAGGTTAAAATGACAAATTAGGCAAATTCATACCACCCCCCCCAAAAAAAATCATAATCTGAATATTACACAAAATTGGACTCAGGCCAAAAAGATCCAAAGAGGCAAGATAGTATTTTTCTTATGCCAAAGGTGCAATCTCAAAGAAGATAATGTGAACATATATGAGCTCTAGAGTAATCCTCATAAAACAAAATCTCTGAGAGTTTTAAAAAGAAGTAGAGGGAGAAAGAGCACATCAGTCCCAGACTCTCATCTCAGTCCATAACAAACATAGGAAGGAAAATTAAGGTTATGAAAACTTATCTAATAAAGTAAATCTGATGGATTGTATGATATTTTATATAAACACTCATAGAATTTCTACTCACTCAATATAAATAATGTCTTTTTGTCAAGTACTTAAGACCCATAAAGTTGATCATTAAGTTACAAAGAGGTGAATAAATTTCCAAAGGTAGAAGTAGTATAAACAATATCTTCTGATTCCAATGCACTAAAAGAGAAGTTTTTTAAAATCTTTCTTAAACAATTCTTGCTTCAAGGTGAAAATACAAACTTAAACTTCAGACCATATAGAAAATGATTTTTTTAAAAACACCACACTGCATATCAGAACCAACAAGAAAAGTTAACACAGTAGTCAGAAGAATAATCATTGTCTTAAATACTTTTAGTTTATGAAAAGGACAAAGAAATATTAAAAATAAATGAAATCAGCTTCCACTTTAATAAAACCAAGTGAACTAGGAGAATGAATAATGACGAAATAAAGTGAATAAAGATAAAAAGATAAAACAAATTAGAAAAGAGAGGGCAATAGACTAGCAAAGAGTTCATTCACATTCTGAGAAGAAAAAAAAAAGACCTCTACATATCAATAAGAAACAACCCAATATTTTTTAACCCAATATTTTAAAAAGTATTCAAACAGTTACTTAACAGAAAAAATAAAAATGGCTAATAAATATGAGAAGTTACTTAATTTCATGAGTTCTTAGGGAATTCATATGACCACTTTGAAAAACTATTTTAAAATAATGCATCCAATAGAAAAAAAAAAAATGAAATGCACACACACACACACACCCGAAAAGGAACGTATAACCATGTCCATATCAGCATTATTCAAATTACCCAACTGTACATCAACAAAGGATGGATGCATTTTGATGTATTCACACAATGAAGGATCATGAAGCAATCAAAATTAGTGAATTACTGCTACATGCAATAATATCTGAATCTCCTGTTTGAATCTCAAAGAGAAGCCAGACGCAAAAGTACACATACGATAGGATTTCATTTATAGGAAGCATATAAACAAGCAAAACCAATTTATGGTACTGTAAGTCAGAACAGTGGTTGCTTCGAGGAACAAGGAGTGAGGAAATGATTAGGGGTTAGGAGATACAGCCCTGGGCTACTAGTTGCATAGGGTTTCACTTTATTAGAACTTAGTTAAGGTACAAGCTTTCGATGTATGCATTTTTCAACATCTTTGTTATACTTGAAATTTTTACTTTTGTTTTAAAAAGAAAACTTCAGTCAAGAATATTTTTATCTGGAGGGCACCTGGGTGACTCAGCTGGTTAAGCCTGTGATTCTTAGTTTCAGCTCAGGTCATTGTCTTGTGATGGAGTCCTGCATGTTCATACTCAGCATGGAGTCTGCTTGTTCCCATCCTCCCCCTGCATTTTCCCATCCCCCTCACCCCGCTCCTCCACTGTTCACCCACTCACTCACCCAAATAAATAGATAGATAAATCTTGAGAGAGACAGAGAAATCAAATTGGCCAGTTCTTTGATCATGGACTTCTGATCTCCAGAACTCTGAGAAACTAATTGTTAAGTTACCCAGCGTGAGGTATTTTGTTTTTGCAGCCTGAGCAGACTAATAATACACTTGCCAATCTGGACAAGTATGTTGTTGTCAGATCACCGGTCAGCAAAAATCTTCCCTTGGTGGCATCTGCATTTTGAAAGAGTATACTTTGAGACCTATGGGTCTTCAGTAAACAAGAAGTTTGATCAATAATGGTGATTTCCAGGCACCATGACAGACCTTGCAGGGAGTCATGTGTAGTAAATGGACTGGTAATTTGGGGGGAGGACAGCTCAGAGAACCTTAGGTGTCCAGCTAAGAAGTGTAGGATTTATTTCAGACATGACAAATCACTGAAAGTTTTGAAGGAAGTATCATGACCAGAGCTTTACTTCAGGGAGATAACTCTGCCAGCAATGCAAAGGATTTTTATTATTACTATTAATTTCAGTGACTTTTATAATAGCTAGCATTTATTGAGCACTTACTCTTTGCCACGCACTCTATATGCATGGTCTCTATTCAATTAAGTGCAAGAAAATCTTGAGAAAGACTTTGAAATGGACCAAAAAGATCAGATTTTTTTTTCCAAGAGAAAACTAGGCATTATCTAGGTTATAATTTTTTTTGAGCTATTCTACAACTCTGTAAGGTATAGAAAACTGATAGCAAAGCAAGTAAGCTTGTCAATTGAAATGCAAATGAAGCGTGCCCAGTGGGATGCAACTGACTATTACCTTGTGGATAAACTCAGTTTGCACCTATGTTTAAATTCTTTCGGGCACTCTCTATTGCCTATATGTGTGGTTCTTTGAATTCTCCTTTAAACCAGTTCTATCATCTTACTGCTTGCTATGAGTTGCATAAAATCTTTGACACATTCATCTTATATTCCTATGTCCTAATTTTACCTTTTAGTAATTCTCAGAATTCTATGAAATTGGTACTATTATCATCTCCCAGCTAATGGAAAAAGAAACAAAGTCTTCAAGAAGCCAGGTGACCTACCAAAGTCACCCAGTGACCCTTGAACTAGGATCAAGATGGAAGGCTACTTGCCCTTTCAGACCACCAAATTGTCACCTTCACATCCGACCCCTGCAACTGGTCTCTCAAGTCCTCCCCATCACCTCTCTGCCTAGTGAGAAGTCCCTCCGTTATACCATATTGTTCTACTGTCTGAGCCATTCCCACCACTGTCTGAGCCATCTGACCAAGTTATCGCTGTAGGCCACTAGCAAAAATATAATAGCAAGAATTGATGTGCTGTGACTGGTATTTGGGGAAACAGTTTACATCTTTTCTGCATATGCTGTTAGTCACCACCTTTTGGGCATATATAAGTGGCGGTAGCCATGGAATAGGGGGAATCAATAGCAGAGGTGACCATTTACTCTGATAGGCTAACACGTTCCACCATCATAAGCCGAGACGCTGCTTCTAATAAGGGCCTTGGAAGTATTAAAGACCTTGTCCCCGATGGTGACTCACCACAGACTTCCACATACCCCCAGTACTATAGATATATAAAAGTACTGTCAGCCTTCCAAAATGAAATCATGATTACAATGACAATTCCTGAAAAGTACTTAATACTGTATGTTTTAAGCCCTTTCATATCTCTTACTATATAAAATAGTCTTGGGAAATAGGCCAAATTTATATTAAGAAGAAATTAAGTTTCACGGAGGTGAAGTGCTTTGCCCAAAATTCAGCCAGTAAGATATTGCAAAAACTGGATTCTCTCCTTAATTCAGAGAAAGTCCCTTTTCACTATCCCAGACTGCCTCTCTTCCATCATTTCCATCCACAGACAGACACACACATGATCACCCATACACAATATTAACCTTAGCCTGTCTCAGTAGGTCAGTATCTCCCACTCCCACCCTTAACACCAATCCTAAACCTCTAGACTAATTCCTCCTCCTTCTTTGGGGCTTACATGTCCCTTCTTTCACTATCCTGGACTAGATTAGTTATCCCCTTCCACTTGTTCCCATGGTGCCCTACACTGATAAATTTTAAGTTCTGTAAAGGCAGAAATATGACCCATGCAAGATGATCAATTGAGGACTACTGAGTGTTGAAAGAACCCCAGATATTGCCTTGGAACAGGGACAACCTCAGGCTTGGAATGTACATGTAAGCATTCTTGGATCTTCTCCTTGGAAATGTACATGTAAGTCAATAGCTGGCCTTGAACAAGGCTTTTAGTGAAACAGCCTGCAAGTCTTCTGAATTTCCAACAAGGCATGTTTACTAAAAGAAACTGGGATGTGCCCCCTCAGGACCAACATTTCCCCAGGCTCAAATATTCCCAAAGAGCTAATTAAGCTCTTCAGAAAAGGGTTTTTCCAGATTGCAGCCACCAAGAAGCCACTTAAGATTTCAGGGAAGTCAGAGGATAAACATTTTGCCCCTGGCTGTGTCACTAGTGAAATGGGATGAGTCAGACATCCTGCCTTGGCTGGGAAGGACCATATATTTGACCTGAATTCTCTTTCCTGCCTCTGAGATCTGGCTTCTGACTCTATAATCATCCCAAGTCTTCAGTAAAAATAGCTATGATCATTCAACTCTTCTTAGGTGCTAGACTCATCCTAGGTTCTCAGCACTTGAGAGGTACCAAATCATTAAATCCTCACAACATTCTGATGAGGTAGGTACTATTATCATTTTGCTTTTACAGATGTGCAAACTGGGGCAAAGAGAGACTAAAAATCTACCAAGGTCACATACCTATTAAGAAGTAGAGCTGAGATTCATAGCTAACAGTCAGGCTTTAAAGACCAGTTCAAGTCCCACCAGCTCAGCACTACCCCCCAAGAAGCCTACCGAACCACCCCATCCCAGGTATAAATCCTTTCCTTCTGTTGACGTTCTCCAGCTATTTTTTTTTTTGGTACAGTTTATTTGGTAATTAATTCTCCATTTGGTGGTCTTGTATGGAGGTCAAGGCCAAAAGATGTGCCCTCTTCCACCCTCAGGTCCATCACGCATAGTTTTTTATCTTCACAAAAGGAACAGAAGGGCTCGAAGTTCAAGGGAAGATGGACCAGATATGCAAAAGAAGAGCTGGATTATTCCTGGCTGAGAACACCTGCCATACCACAGAAGAGGCTGGCTATATTCCTCAGGAAAAATCTCTACAAGATGAATCAGCAAGTTATCTCAGCTCTCTGAGGGGAGAGAAACTGCTTAGGTTTCTCATTGACTAAATACACACACACACACACACACACACACACACAAATAAAATCACATTCGTTGCCCTCTATTACATAAGATAAGAACCTTGAAGCACCACTAGGAGGCAGAACAAGGTTAAGCTCTGGACTCTAGAGCCTATTTCCTCATCTACGTTTGATAAATGCTTCATAATTAATGATGTGAAGATGACAAATCTCTATCCTATTAGGCTGATTCTTTTGCAGAAATCAATAATCTGTCAGAGGAAATCCTTTTGGGCAGAAGCTGTTTAATCATCTTCATTACCATCATCATTATTATCATGATAGATCGCATTTATTGAATTCTTATGTATAAGACAGTGTATATGAATTATCTCATCCTTATACTAGAAAAGCTTTATTAAAAATATTGGATGGCACAAAGCGCTGATCTTTTTTAAACATTAGACCAAGCCGGCACCTGTCCTCAGATAGTTTTACTTCAGGCAGCCCAGCAGAGGACCCACAGAAAGTAGAATAAAACTTCTGTCAAACAATATTGAAAAGGTTTCCACGGGATCCCTGGGTGGCGCAGCGGTTTGGCGCCTGCCTTTGGCCCAGGGCGCGATCCTGGAGACCCAGGATCGAATCCCACGTCGGGCTCCCGGTGCATGGAGCCTGCTTCTCCCTCTGCCTGTGTCTCTGCGCCTCTCTCTCTCTCTCTGTGACTATCATAAATAAATAAAAATTAAAAAAAAAAATTTAAAAAAAAAAAAAAGAAAAGGTTTCCACATAAATGATAGTGATTTATAATGGCCTAAGGAATAGATTCAAGTTGGTCCTCAGCTACTCATTAACATGTGACTACAGGCAAGTTACCTCATCTCTCTGAGCCTCAGTAACCCCAAGATAAAATAGGTATCTCATCAGAGCTGCGATGATCCACATATACGATGTCTGAGCACACATAACACGCTAAGCCCCCAGGAGAAGCTTGCTCCTCTTACCCACATGGTTACCCAGCACTTACCCCTTTACATACCAATACATTGCTGACCAATTTTAAGCAAAATCTAAAGGTCTTCCCTGACTTACTAAACAGAAAAAAAAAATGTATAGTTTTTAAACATTTCTTGATATCCCAAATCTTGATATTGATCTTCTTGATCGTAGCCTAATCTTGACACTGATTATTCTATGGTATCATAATTGAGTTCTAAGACCGTTTCTACACTGAGTGACCTCCAATTCTTGATTCTATCGTCATCTTCTCAGGAACTTCTCAGATTGTCAACCACAGATTTTTGTGTCCTCATTTTGTATCCTGCAACTTTACTGTGTTGGGGCGATTAGTTCTAATACCTTTTTGATGGACTTCTTAGAGGTTTCTATATACTACATCACCTCATCTGCAAATACTCAGCTTTTACTTCTTCCTTTCCAATTTAGAGGTCTTGGTTTATTTTTCTTGCCTAATTGCTCTGGCTAGGACTTTAAATACTACATAACTTTTTCCCCTGAGTCTGAATTACTCAGTTCTTAAGCTGTTAGGGTGTGGGAGTGGAGACAAAATAGGAGGCGGTTTTCTACTAATTCCCCTTTTCCCTCATGTTCCCAAATACATGTTGTGAATATCTGCAGCTGACACTGAAGTACAGCTCTGAAACCTTTAACAGTCTCCCTTTCAATGGCAGACAAGTCCTGGCTGAAATCCAAAGCAGAGATTTGTTGTGGGGGTTTTTCCCTCCCAAAATTCCTCATTTGAAGGGTTGTTTCCCTTCCTTCTTCAAATAAAACCCAGTAGGCCCAGTTAAAATCTTGCCTGGCCATGGAGCCTTCCCTGACCAGTCTAGTACATGCTGACTGGTCTTCCTTTGAACACCTAGCTCTCACTCTTTATGCCATGCAGCTCACAGTTACTCATCTAGCTCTTTGACATTACCTTGGCAAGGTTACCTCCAACTGCTATGTAATTCTTCAAGTGGGACCTTTCTTCGTCGTTCCCCCCTCCAACCACATATAGAGATTATACCACCTGCAAATTTTACTATTAATCTTCAATAATAAATTTGTAGAAATGTCTGTACCACTCCAATTCCCACCATCTATTCTTAAGTAATGAAAACTTAGGACTTTCTGAATCAGTCTGTGCAGAGGGACACACCTAGATGGTTACACTCTGGGCAAAGAGAATTCCCCCAACTTTTGCCACACACATATATCCCTCACCTGGGGACCATAGCCAAAGGGGAAATTGCTGGCGGCTGAAAAGCTCTTGCCTCCAAAGAGTGTCCTGTCTCCAGCGCGGAATTATTCATCTGGTTTGGGTGCACAACTAACTCTGAATCAAAATAAAACTCCAGACTTCCAGAGTGTGAAGAGCTAATAAATCCTTAGTGAATAAGACTTCCTAAATTGAGTTTCTTTTACGAGGCAATCCATGAGCACTTCTGGCTTTTTCTACTGGAGCAGCAAACTGCAACTATAAATATTAACAAGATGGTAGATGGGACTAGAGACATGGGGGCAGAAAAATTGGGAATCAAACATAGTTCCTAAATAGGAATGGCCCAGTTTAGTGGGGTTCCTTCTCAGTGCCCCTTGCTCACTAATCCAGGCTGCTTTTAGGGAAATCCAAAAAAGACACTGCACTCTGATGGAAGAGGACAGCATTTCATTGTGCTAAAACCATAGAACCATGAGTATTATTAATTCCATGGTTGATTTTCAATTCTGTTGTTGAATCTGTCCCTAAGCCAGATTCTCCCACTACCTGGTTGCCTATGGAATGACATGTGTATATTTATGTGTGTATGTGTGTGTGTGTGTGTGTGTGTGTGTGTGTGTTGCCAGTTTGTCTTTGTTGATTTTAGTGAATAAACACAGGGCACGTGCACTTCTGAAAAGTTCAAATAATTTAATGGTTCTCATTTCAAGTCATTCACCTGGCAATAGTTCTATAGCTGAAGTGAAAAGAGATGTAAAGAAGAAAAGAGGAAGAAAAACACAAGGCCAGTAACACAGAAAGATCAGAAGCAAGAGTTGAGTGTTTCTGAGTACCAAGTACTATTCTTCTGGAGATTTCCACAAAGTAATTTTACGAGAGTAATGGCCAGAGAAAGGTAGTTATTTGCCCCATGGTTTACATGAATTATATCAATCATGTTGGTATTACTCCCACATTTTAGATGTAATAACTAAGGCCCTGGGTGGCAGGCGGTAGGGGGAGACAACTTGTTCAAAGTTTTACAACTTGCAATTTAAATGTATAGATTCAAGCCTAGGTTACTTCATTCCATGGATAGGGTTACTAACTCCTGTACGGTGCTACTTTCCACTACCAGGAACCAATACACCAAAGCACAGAGGTTCTGAAGGAGTTTATAAACCTCTTCAGAGTTCTGTATTGAGGCCCTCACTCAGAGAGTGGAGCACTCTGCTAGACAGTATCTGCAATGCAGGGGAAGGTTTTTGGCAATGAGAACATCCCTGGAATTTGCTTTCCCCAGGAGTCCAGCAACCTGCACTTGTCCTTGGGCCCTGCCCCCCAAGAGCTGCATAGGCTCAGCCCATCTGTTTTTAAGACTGTTCTTTAATCTCTACACCCAACATGAGGCTTGAATTCACAACCCCAAGATCAAGAGTTGCATGGTCCACTGAGCCAGCCAGTCAGGCACCCCTGTCAGCTCATCTTTATATTCAACTTCAACAGGACACAGTGATATATCGAACTAGGGGCTGAGAAAAAAACTGAGTCAGGGCCATGAAGGAGGATGTGCCTTGGAGGTTCCAAAGTGTGACTATAAGGGGCAGCATCCCAGGAAACCCCATTCTGCTCTTGGGGGAGTACTCTGCCCTTACCAAGTGCCTATGGGTTGTAGATTTGGGCTAAGGTCGATCCAAGGTTTATATCCAATTCCTAGGGAACATCAAAGCCTTGGCCAAAGGATTCTATCACCACATGGGACAGCAGGTGCCCTTTCCTCCATCTTCTTTTCTTTTTTTTTTTTTTTTCCATCTTCTTTTCCACCCCATCCTGCCCTTCTCATTTTTGCCCTTCTTAACTGTGCCTCCTCCAACCCCTTACTGCTTTGTGTGATAGGTACCCTCATATGAACTGCTGTAAAGTCTCCTGGGCCTCCACTCAGCAAAAGCAGCCTACTTGAAGAACAACAGCCAGATTCAGATGGCTCATGCGTAGGCTATTAAAATAGCACTTTCTGCTGCAGTTTTGATGAAGGTGCCATAGACATCACAGAGATCAGAATATCAAAGGAGGTGGATGGCAGACCTCCCAAGAAGACATGCATAGTTTAAGAATTTACAAAGGGAATGAGGAAGAACCTGGTCCATGATGCATGGAACCCTCAACAAAATCAAGGATACAAAATTGGGTTAGAGAAGAATTTTAAAGAGAAGCTGATTGAGAAATTTCTTTAGAGAGGGGTTGTGGGCTGCAATTCCCCACCCCACTCTCTGTTCAGAGATAGGGATGTGCTGTCTCTAACAACTCACTAGAAAAAAAGCTCTAAGCAACCACTGAGGAATCTCTAAAGTGTTATTTCTCCAACTAAAGGATGCTAAAGACAGACTCCTGATTCACCTCTAGGAAGATTATGAGGACTGCAGACTGCGGTCTGATGCCTGCCCAGGAAATTTTGAAGTTGAGAAAAGAGCAACTGCTTGGTGAGAGCCGAGAGAGGCTGCTGCCTTGGGATGAGCCTGTACTTCCAAAGAATACAGCTCTCCCCATGAACCACATGTGTCCTACCCAACAAAGAAAATGGACATGAGTTCATCATGGACACTGAGACGTATGCTTATAAGGATGGGGAGACCTCAGCTGAAAGACACGGAGGTGTACTCAATGTCTGGGAGCGAAGGAAGGAACTCCAAAGGAACACCTGGCCTAACAGGATAAGGAAATGGGGCCCAGCAGGGAAAACTCAAAGAACCTACAAAGAGTATCCTCAACAAAGACTTCTTTAGCCACTTTCCAGACCAGAAAAAAACCTCAGCCAATGAAAAGCAGCTATTACTTCCCCTCTTCTCTAACCAGTTCCCAGGGGATCAAAATAGCAACCAGAAGTTGAGGGAGAGAGGAGAAGCATAAGGCAAGGTCCTCATTCCCACTTGAAGACTTCCAGGGTGAGGCAGGTCCAATCATGGGGCTTAAGGGCAGGGAAATATTTCATGTTAGTCAAGTTTGGAATTTTAAGATTTATTTTTGACTGATTATTCTAATTCCTGAATTGAGTTGCATAACTGATAGAGTCCATTGGACTGCATTTCCTAAGAATGAGTGTAAAAGCCACCGAGCCTGCCAGAGTATTCCTTCAGGGGCAGAGAGAGATCTCCACTCCCCCACCTCCAACCAAATGTAGTGTTCTCTTTCCCACACAAGCCCTGCTTTTTCCTCATACTGGTTCTACATCAAAATAATATACCCACAATCAGGTCCTCCTGGACAGATAGAACAAAATGGTCCAATGGGTTCTTTCTCCATTCCGAACAAGGTCTTTTGTCCATTATCCTCCACGCCCCCATCCCCTAGAGTCCCCACCACAAACACACCACCTGACAGCAGTTTAGTGAAGAGCATTCATGGAGACAGTTCCCACCTGGAAGGTCAACGGGGGCACTGAAGACTCTAATTTCCCCATTATGCTTTCAAAGTCCTTGTTGGGCTCTGTGGAGACACTTCCCAGGAATCCCCTGGCTCCTAAAATCTCTCTCCTTCATCAGCCTGTCCCATTATAGAAATTGCATTATTGCTTTGTCATTGCCACATGTTAACATTAAAAAATATTCTAAGAAAGGTCAGACATTTTATGTTCATCACTCACCTCTTACTGTTAAGTTTTATATTTCAAAAAATGTTAATGTGTACTCCTTTTTGATAAACACACATTTTATGCATGACTATTTATTATCACAAGTATCACGACTGAAACCAGCCAAAATAATTTTAATATTGAATATGCTTTTTAACAGAAATACACTCCCCAGAAATTCTGATTCTTCCATCCTATCCCATCCCTTACAGGTAACATTTCGTTGTTCAGCTGGAGATTAGAGCAGGGTGAAAGGAGCTTTGAAACCAAACAGTCCAGGACCTCTTGCCAAGCTGCATAGATAGCCCTAGGCGCATCCCTACTTTCTCTGGGCCTGCTTTCTCATCTGGAAAAACGAGATAAAAATAACTACCCTGAACGTCTGCTGTGAAAAGTGAACCATCACCAGAAGATGCGTCAAGAACAGCACTGCACACACTGGGTGTTTCGTATCATTTACTGCAATTTGTAGGAGGGACTACACAAGCTTCACCAGCAGGCTCTCACATACCAGGAGAAGCAAAAAAAGCTGAAGGATTAAGGACCCCAAAAGATATGCCTTGAGGTGAGCTGGGATATTTCCCAGAGGCACTGAGGATATTGTGTAGTCCTGCTGCCATGTGCTTGGGGTGTGCAGACCCAACAGTGGGCAGTGGCCTCTGAGCAGAAGCTGTTTCATCTTTACAACCTTGGGATTTGAGGAGAGAATTACCGCCCCCCCCCCCCCCCCCCGCCCAAAATCAGCGGTAATCCCAGTCCCACTTCACCCAGGCTAACCCTCAAGGCAAGGCGTTGTAGGGAAATCCTAAAGTACTAGGTCATGGAGAGAGGCAAGAGGAAAGCCCCCAAGACACCCTTTATGTCAGTTTGAGTCCCGCCCAAGCCCCTCTCCTCCTGTTGGCACTGTCCCCCACCCCTACCAACCAGACCCACACAGAATTAATTTGAGTCGCACAAAGCCAGTCTTGTCACACTCCGGGCTAGGAACGGACAGGCATGTTATCTGCAGCCAGCTATTTACAGGCACTAACAGGAAGGCTTCCCTCTATCTCTGCCATCTTCCCTTATCAAACAGCCCAGGCGGCAGCTGCAGCAACCCCAGCAGGAGGCCTCCACCAGGCTCTGGATAAGCCCGGCCCTGCTGGCACATTCCTGTGCCTGGATGGGAGTCTGTCCCACAAACTGCTTAGGGCTCCAACGCTAAGGTCTCCTCCTTCCTAAGGAGGTGCGGGGATGGGGAGGGAGGGTGCTGGGGAAATGCAGAGGAAAGTAGCAGCAGCTCATCCCCTGATGCCCTGGCACTGAGAAAAGAAGCATGAGCCTCAGCTTTCCAGGAGGTCCTGAGTAGGGGAGGCCAAACCCATTACTATTCTCAGATAGAAGTTGGGGGGCGGGAGGGGGTCCTGAGGTACTTTCTCAGCCTGGCAGTGAAAGCCAGCTTCTCTCTTTACTCCCTAGTTCCCAGCCACTGCAGAGAGCCCCTCTCTCTCCCCTTCAGTGGAGAGAAGCTTCTAGATCCCACCTCTGCCCTATGCCTCTCATTTCCAGCACCATAACAGACATTATCTTATTTAAGGCAAGGTGGGCATTTTCTGTATTATTACAAAAGCTTTCAACACAGGCATAATTACATATATTTTACATTTGGGAAAAATGAAGGTTGCCCATGTTAATTAACATGCCTAAAATCACAAGTTTAGCAAGCAGTGAAGATTTTAACCAAGCTTGCCTGCCTGCAAAGTCAGCGTTCTTTATTACAACAAAGCATCCTTATACTAGCATATAGACAAGAACATGGGTGACTATGGCTTCCAG
The DNA here is from genome assembly GCF_003254725.2 of Canis lupus dingo. Lineage (NCBI taxonomy): Eukaryota > Metazoa > Chordata > Mammalia > Carnivora > Canidae > Canis > Canis lupus. Next base: position 51,552,030 of record NC_064252.1, on the reverse strand, counting down.
GTACAAAACAGGAATACCCACTCCTCTCTTTCTCCAGGAAAGGCTCTCTGAATTGACAAGAGCACTTTGGTACCATGGGTCAGGTCGGGGAACTCAAACTGCCGGGCCCATGACACAAATAACCGCCACCCCACCTTCCCTAGGATACAGCCATTGCTGGGAAATGGCACTCAACATGAGGCTCCATCTTACCACCACAAACCTTATATGGAGCCCCATGCCCAGAAGCAGGGCAAGTCTATAAGCTCTATTATAAGGGGTGCAGCCTAATCAGCAAGTCTTAAAGCCCATAATTGGGGCATTGTCCTCCCATTGGGGCCAGGCATTGTGTTTTCAAAAATCTTCTGCTAAAATCCTAGGGTTCCCTAGCAAATGAGTTTCAGAAGCTTCCTTCCAAACCTCAGTAGAAGAGGCCTAGGAAAGCATGTTCAAAAACAAACAAACAAACAAAAACAAACAAAACAACAAACAAACAAGCAAACAAAAAAAACCCCTGCTCATTTCAAATCCATGAGGTTGCCAAGCCTTGGACTTGCAGCCCATATTATTAGGCCACAATATGGTACTGAGTGGAGGACATGTGGCAAATAAAAGGGGTCTAAGGTTGCATAAGGAGAAACTAGGAGGTCATAGTCACATCCCTGGTAATGTCAATGATGTTGGCGTGGCCTGTGCCCCATTAGGCTTAAACAGCAACAGGATCCCAATGAAATTCACTCCCTTTAGCAATAGATTACTATTCACACTGTTTACTGGACTGTGCTCTACCTCTCCACCCAAGTCACTGGGACCCAGAAAATGCATTGGGAGGGGCCCTTATAGACTTTATGTAAATCACCTCCAGTCTTCCTGGTGCTAAAAAACTCAGAGGTGACCTTAAAGACAGTTGTTAGAGAGCCGCCACATAGCACAACTATGATGACACAATTCCCATCAGACTCTACATTAATGGCACTCCCCTAGAGTTGTGCAGTGCACAGTCTGCACAGCAAAATACTTCCAGCCTTATCCATTCTCCTCCTCCTTTCTGCAGGATGCAAGCTTATTCTAATAGAGAGGACTTTGCTCACTAGAGAGAGATGAGGTGGCAACATGAAGTGAAAATTAGGCAGCATCCCAGAAGAAAAGAAAGCTCTCCTCTCCATTCACCCCAGGTAACACTTTTAGATACACCGTATTGAAACTGAGTTAGCAGTTCACAAATCTGTTCCCCTTGCCAGATTATGAATTCCTCAAGGTCAGAGACTATACCCTATCCCAGCACCTGGCACAGAAACTGGGACATAGTAGATGTTCAATATCCCTTTGTTGACAGATAGATGGATGAGTGAGCAGATGCATTTGTTTACAAATATGCTGAGTGCCTCTTCTATATCAAGCACTGTTCCAGGCACAGGCAATGCAATAGTAAATGAAATAGGCAAAAATTCTATCCCTGCCCATGTGGAACTTATATTCCCAGAAACTGAATGAGTGAATAAAGAAGTAAAAGCACTGAAAAATATAGGACTTCAGGAGATGTCTGTATGATAATGGTTGACAGCTACTGACTGCTAACCTCATGTCAAGGGCTGAAGCCTCATACTCTAGGAGACAGTATGATGAACCTTTCAAGAGCATAGCCATAAAAGTATATTTTCAAAGCCATGCTCAACTCTGCCGCTTGCTAACTCTGTGACCTTGGGAAAGTTACTTAACCCCTCTGAGCTTTAACTTCCTCAGCTATCAAATGGGGATAATACAGTTATTGCAAGGATTAAATTATATAATTCTCATAGAGATCACTTAGACTGGTTCCTGGCACACACTAAACATCCATAGGTGAAGAGCTATTGTTACTATCTCATTTAACTCTTCCATCAGCCCTATGAGACAGGTACCATCAGCATTTAGGTAATGCAGAAATAGAGGCTTAGAGAAATAAAAGATAGTATCTAAAATCACACAGATGGGGATGCCTGGGTGGCTCAGTGGTTTAGTGCCTGCCTTCCGCCCAGGGCATGATCCTGGAGCCCCAGGATCAAGTCCCACACTGGGCTCCCTGCATGGAGCCTGCTTCTCTGTCTCTGCCTCTCTCTTTCTCTGTGTCTCTCTCATGAATATAAATAAAATATTTTATAAATAAATAAATAAATAAATAAATAAATAAATAAATAATCACACAGATGGAAAGTGGTGAAACCAGATTCAAATCAAGGCTATTCAGTTCCAAAGTCCATGCTATTAACCATAATGACTTGTGCAATGACCAGCCTTGCCAGGGTACCTAGAGGGGCTCTGAGAAGAGTCTCTACCAAAATATCTCCCCATGAGCCAACCACAGTGCCTGTAAACCCTTGGAGGTAAAGCATCTTACTCTAAGTTCCTTCTATAAAGAAAGGGCTCCCTACTTCCCCACCAGCTATAAAAGGATCATCAGAGAATGGAATTCTGGGGTTATTGACTTTTTTCTAAGTTTTGTTTTGTCTTGGGGAGTTGTACTGCAGACCAAGATATCAACTGGGAAGATGAGGCTTGGGCAGGAGCTACTCCAAGTTGGGAGCAGAAAGGCTCAAGAAGGAGTGGTTATAGAAGAAAATCAACACAAGGGCACCGTAGGTTGCGGGGTGTCATACTTTAATATAATCTGGACCAGAAGGAAAAGAAGGTAGACATGGGGAGGTGTTGGTGCTACTGGGATTCATGTGGGCAGACTCAATGCAAGTGTGGCCCTTACAAATTGCTCTCAGCTCCCTAAAATGACTTCTAAGCAGAGAAGAAGTGAATTTTCCACCCTGCTATAGACACAAAGCATCCTGACCTTCCATTTCTGGTGTAGCAGGACAGGGACCTGGGGCACGAGTGAGTTGGAGACTGAGCTGGCCCAGCCCTCATCCTCATCAAAGTGGAGTCAAAGTATACCTTGAACTCTTAAGAAGGCTGAGGTACCATAGGCCAGTGATTTAACTCCACAGAGAGGAGAAAAGAAAAGGTGGGAGGATAGAGGAGGGAAGAAGAAAGATGAAGAAAGGGATAGAGAAAGACCTCCTGCCATCCCAGACCTAAGTAAAAGGCCAAGCAGAATTTTATCCTTCTGTTCCTTTAGGTGACTTCACCCCTGCACATTCTCCCTATTATCCTGTGAAATGAAAACTATCCACAAAATAGCTCATTCCCTATATCCCCTAAACTAGACTCTCTCTGCTCATAGATCAACCATCCATATTAAAGATATCAATCACTGTATTTTCCATGGTCAAGGAAATGATCATGTTGTAGACTCAGGGGACAAAACATAAGGATGGAATTGCTAAGGGACAGAAAAAAGGTGGGAATGCCTAAAGCTCACTGCTATGGCTTATAAAACACTTACAGAGCTGACATCTGATCCCTGAAGACTCCTCAGCATTATTTCCCCAGGGGCTGCAAAAGTAAGGAGAAAAGATCCAAACATCAGTTTCAGGGTTTAATGATGCTTGCCAGTTTTGCTCCAAATAAAATTTTCTTTAATATCAACTGGGTGTTAAGATTTATCAGCAGTGCTAAAAAGTCTCTGTTCTTTAGCCCATCCTACAAAAGCTATTCAATAAATATTGCAGAGGTTACGGGTGGGTGAGTGAGTGGGCAGGCAGATGACAGGATGGATGGATGGATGGATGGATGGATGGATGGATGGATGGAGAGGTAGATGGATATGGATGGGTCAGTGGATGGATGAGTGGGTAGAAGAGTGAGGGGATCTCTATACCATGTATAAAGATTCATCCTTTGTTTTCAGACAGGTCTACTTTGAAATAGTGGGCATTAGGAATTGGTGGATAGCATTGGAAGTGGTACCAAAACTAATGTAGCTTTTTATGTCACCGGAGCATATTTAGACTAACCCATCAGTCCCATATAAGGACTCAATAGTTTCTCATCAAGTCACATTTTTCAGATATTCTTTTACCCTCTCTGCACTCCCTCCATCGGATATCTAATTTCCTCCCACAGAGAACACCACCTGCTAGAAGACAACTCCAACATCCCCACCCCCAGCTCTAACCTCTGTCCCGATCTCCATTGTTTCTCCAGCTGCCTATACCATGTGTTCATTTGCAAGCCCTGTACCACTTCAGTTTCATGCCTGTGTAAATGCTGCACCTCCTCTCCCCACCTCAGTCCAACTCCTTTATCGAACTCCCATGTCTCTAAAGACTTAGTGTCTCCATTCTCCAAAGTTTTAATAATAAACTTAAAATCAGTTTTTATTATTTCCTTCCCTCCATATGTGATCAATCACCCTGTCATTTTATCACAGTATTACAAAAGCCTTTTGAAAATGCTCTCAGCCTCTGATTTCTCCTCTCTACAATCAGTGCTGTGCACATATTTTTTCATTCATTTATTCATTAATGCTACTCAAAGTATTCGTGCATCTATAAGCTCAGTGCTGAGCTCTGCATTAAGGATTCAAGGATGAATCAAGCACAGTCACTGACCTGAAGTATCTCAAAATCTCAGTAAATACTTCATAAAGTAATACATTGACTATATCCATTCCTTCCTCAAAAATGTTGGCAGCTCCTTATTGTCTGGGATCCATAATCATTGCCCAAAATCTGTCTTGTCCTTGGCCTTGGAGGCTGGTTTTTAGTGTAAATTCAATTCAGTGCTTACAGAATAATTACTGTGAGTTGTAACCAGCCATTTTGGAGCCTAGGCCCCTGCTCTATCTCTTCTCTTCTCAAAATTATGATGCTGAGACTTGGGATGCTGACTTGGGGCTCAAAGAAATAGCAGAATTGGATAAAATTAAAATATTGGTGATAAATCAGATAGTCTCCTGGAGCCAGGAATGCTGATGCTGAAAGGACAGAAAAAAAGAAGACTAATAATAATAGTAAAAATGCTCTCCTGAAATAACAGAAATCAGGAAGCTCAACCCCCAAGTTAGCAGTTCTGGCACTTCTGAACCACACCGGGCACAGACCCTAGGATGACCTCCATGATCCATCCTACTTACCATTCCCTCTGATAGGAGCCACAAAGAAAAGTTCTCAATAAAAAACATATGCATGAATGGAAAAGGATGGAGGAAAGGAAAAGAAAAGGAATTGAAGAAAAAGAAAAGAAGGAAGAAGGGAAAGAGAGTTGACACTGTATGAAGACACAGTAAACTAGAGAGGTAAATTGATCTTTTCAGAGAGAATTTCCAGTCTCTACAAAAAGCATTCTCTCTCTACCATTGTGAAACTCAAATCCCACAAATCTTACAAGAGAGCATTACAGAGGAAGGGAAAGTCAGAAAGAGACATAACAGAAAATATGAACTGTGATAGGCTAAAGCCCTGTTCGCTACACTCTGGATTTTAAGCTGGGTTAGGGACTTTGGAGCAGGAGATTCTCCAATGGCTGTGACTGAGACCATCCACAGGAGGGAGGAGAAGCCAACTTCAAGAAATAGACGGGCAGCACAGGTGTGCTCATGCCCTTCCTGAATGGAGCACAGGCACCAGGCCCAGATCAAGGCAAACTCGGATGATTTCAGTCATAGGAACATAGAATGTTAGAACTAGAAAAGATCTTTGCATTATATCCGAGGAACCAGCAGCTGATGGATGCTGACATATGAGGATGGGAGCCCCAGCCTGACTGACTGCCTGAGGCTCTGGAACCAGTCTTTTCTATTCTGGATTATCTTCCAAAAAGAAATCAATCTAAGAGAATAATTTACTTAATCTTTTTTAAAGGTAAATATTAGCAAAAGGTTTGGGTTTCTTGACCCTTTATATATTTAAGATATCTTTACTCCAATCAGATACTGGTAGATTTTTAAAGGGTCCTGGGAGAGGATGGGGACTCTCACTAGAGATAGAGGCTCCTGAGTACCTGAGGAGGAAAAAAAAAACAAAAAAACAGAAATAAAGGTGGACAAGACCACAGGCTGGCAAGAATGATGGAAACCCTAGCCACATGTTTGGTTGCTGGATCCCAAAGATGTCTCTGATTCTCTCTGAACCCCAGGTTTCCTTTTTATAAGTTAGGATCCACTTACCTTGCCAGATGGTTAAAGGCATTAACTAAGACAATGTACCTGACAATGTGCCTTATTACTTCTCTTCCATCCTTTTCTCTACTTGATTTGAGAGTTTCCTTCAAGTCTAGATGATTTTTTTACTAACTTGTTGCCTATTAAATATTGACGAGACTGCCCAGTGCCAGAGAAGGTGATAGATTTAAATTTTTGCTTCCCAGCTGCAATTTCTGTCTCGGGGAAGACAAAGAGAGAAAAAGAGGAGGCTAAGGTTCTGTATCATCTGTTGAGTTGGTAATGGAACCAGTGATGGAGTATTCCACAGCCAACTGGCTACTCCTTTGATGATCCGTCCTTACTGCCTTCTGCCTCAACCCAGCCTTCTCTCCTGGGAACTACCTTGACCTCTGACTAGGAAATCTGAATTCTGGTCCAAGCTCTGCCCCTGACTTGGTAGACAATCCTTAGCAACTTATTTATCCTCTTAGAACTCCTCTTCCCGGTGTGTGAAATGAAGATAGTAATACATCCTCATCCTCCGTGCAGCACACCACACAGAGTGGCCACAAAGATCACTCAAGACAATAGATTTTAAAGCTAAAAATGCTTTACAAACATAAAACCTGATAAATACAATGTTTATTTGAATGGCTTTAGGGAAGTCATGAAAACAATTTGTTGGGAGAATCCTGACTTCAAGAGAAGCCTGTCCTTATGAGCTGAAAGAAAGAAAGGGATGTGCAGGGGCAAATCCCACCCCATATCTTGAGAAACTGCCCTGTTTCTATGTGTGCCTGGAAGGATTGGGAGGATCAGAAGAAATGTGTATATTTACAAGCTCAGCAAAGAGAAAAATGCCACCATGAAAGAGGGGGAGGGTAATATAATAAAACAATACAGAGTGTCCTATAACCACGGAAACAGTAACAATGCTAAAACAGAAATAGCTTATTAAGTTAAAACAACAGTAAATCTGTCAGAACAACCCATACTAACTCTCATCTTATGATAGTAAAAAGCCTCTTCCAGGCCTATCGTCTTACACTGCCATTAAACTAACAGTTTTATAAGCTAAATCATTGCCGATTCTTGTTCAATTCCCCGAATGAAATCTAGTTAAACTCTTAATTTGGGAGATACATCTTTGCAAGTGACAGATCCTTAATGGACAGTTCCCAAAGCCTGACGATTTGGGAATGAAGGAAACCAAGGCGTAGAAGCACTGAGCCCAACAGTTGGGATGTGAAAGCCTGTCTAGATGTGACCACTTGTGACCACACGGAGGGGACCATCCCCAGGCCCCTTCTGACCAAGGAATAGCATAATAACAGGGAAACTGGTATTTCCCTCCTCCAGCTAAGAGGGTTCATATCTCAGGGGAAGTTGAAGTTCAAACCAGCCAATGCTATTCCCTTATTGGAAAGTCAGGCCTACAGTCACTATAAATCCCCACGCCCACTCAGCACTGTATACCAAGCAGCACATAACTAAGGGAATTTAGTATGCCCCTGCTGGCTAAACCTTGTCTCTAAGTGGACTGCTTACTTGCTATTTTTTTAATATTTTATTTATTTTTTTTATTTATTCATGAGAGACACAGAGAGGGAAAGAGAGAGGCAGAGACACAGGCAGAGGGAGAAGCAGGCTCCATGCAGGGAGCCCAACATGGGACACGATCCTGGGTCTCCAGGATCACACCCTGGGCTAAAGGCGGCGCCAAACCGCTGAGCCACTCGGGCTGCCCACTTACTTGCTATTTTGTTTGTTCACAACTTGGTACTGACAGTAATTATGGTTTTCCACTACCACATCTTGGTGTTTTCCTTGCAGCAAGCCTGCCTTCTTGACCCATGCAACCCCAGGAGCCTCTGTTGTCTCTGCCCACTGAGAGACTGGTTCCCTTGTTCCCAGGATTACCCAGATCTGATGTGGGGAGGAGGTGCCTTAGTGTCTGCTCAACAGAGGAAGTGGTAAAGGGGAGTGGGCAGGGATTGGGGTCTTAGGAGGGATCTCAGTGATGCATGCTGCCCCAGGCCCTTAGTGCAATGGGGAATTGTGTATTGATTAATATAAAGGAGCACACCTTGGATAAACTTATCCAAATCCTGTTTGGCTACAACAGCCTGGATTTTTACTGATATCTGGTAGACAAGCACTTTTTGTGGCAGTGTCTGAGGAAAGCATTCTTGTTTTCAGTGCCACCCACATATCCAGTTTTATAAGCTAAATTATTTCCCTTACTTGAGAACTGCCAAGAATGAGCTTAAGTACTTGATATAGCCATGTTATTTTTCATACCACTTAGCACCCAATACAACCACCACCAACCCCCTCTTCCACATATCCAAACCCTAGCCCTAGCCTCACTTCCTCCTCCCTAGCCTCTCACCTCGCCCACACAAATCAAATGTTCTCACCATGGCCCCATGCCCCCCTTTCTCCATTCCCAACTCCCAACCCCCACTGCAGGCCTGGCTCAAGCTTTCACCTGTGAATTGACTTTGCCTCCAGAGCAAACTTCTCGCGTCCTTCACAGCTCTGATTGCATCTCACCTCTTCCTTGGAGCCTTTCTTGGTTCCTCCATGCTGGAAGTAATCTCTCTCACCCTTGATAATTCCCAGGCACTGTGCTTCTAGTCCCATTATAGCATTCATCATTGTCTACCTAGTATAACTGGGTGAATTACTAAGAAAGAAAATAAATGGTATAGACATGGCTTTCCCTATATCCACCTCAGGATAAAGGAGCCAACATTGCCTTTTTTTCTGAGATCCAAGTTGGTCTTTACACACACATGCATGTGTACACACACAGAATTTATATTTCAGACCCACTGAGGAAGACTGAGCTGAGGTTACTGCATGGGACTGGTGGATATGAGGGCTGACAGGGGAGAGGGAGAAACCACTGGCTTGAGGAGACAAGTTTCCTCTGAGACAGAGGCTGAGGAGAGGTGCCAGTGGCCTCAGTGACAGGCAACACCTTGCGTGGGTGGGGATAGGAGACTGGGGGCTGCTGGATGGCAGGCAGTGGTATAGGAAGAGTATCTCCATGACTTCACCCAGAGTGTGAGGACTGGGAGGCAAAGGGACAGGATCACTCTCTAGATGGCCACTGTGTAGGCAAAAGACAAATGTGAAGATGGAAACTCCGTGGCCCAAGGACTTGGCTCCAACCCCGGTTTGGGGTACCAGGATTCACTCATGTATAAAGTACACCCATTAATGGCTGAGATTTAATTTCCCACCAAACAGGCAGATGCAGACTCATGACAGATAAAAATTTGATCTGGAAAAGTAAAGACTTATGGCATGGATTGTATTAAAAATTCACAGCTGCTACATTTGTGTTAAGTCGCTCATGGGCATGCTTGCTTTCCCAACTGCACTGGGAACCCCTGGAATTGGGGTCTTTTCCTCCCTCGTCCTACCCTCCCCCACCCCATCCCATCCCAAGCTTCCCTGGCCCAAATTATTGAAAGCAGTCCCTGAGGTGGCAAAATAAAAACTAAAGGAAATGATGCCATTTCACTGGCAGTTTGCAATCCACAACCGTAAAAGGCGAGTGACTAGGTCATCTTTCCATAAATCCCCAATTCTGCTGGAAAAGCAGACAAAGGCAGCTGGGGAGCCAGACTACAGCTTTGTTTTTGCAACTCTTTCCATTGCAATGCCCTTTATATATGCAGCCCGGGTGGAATGCATCATAAAAGGTGACATTTTATCACAGCAGTTTGTAAATTTTACAGAAGCAGGCTCCCTGTAAATCACCCAGCTTATTCCCTCGCTGACTTTATTACAGCAAATCCAGTCATGGATAAACTGTATGCCAGTTTACTTGAAATTTATCTTTTTTATTCAAGCTGAACTGAGTCCTTTTAATATTCTTCTCTCTTCTAATGATAAGGCATAATGATAACCTTATTTTCTATTCAGACAGCTTTAAGGACTCTCATTTCTCTGGAAATGCAGTTCCTATTCAGGGCCTCTTTTCCAGAGCCATTTAGAATTTGTTTGTTGTGTCAGAAAAACTGGGTACCTCCCTGCACCAGGTTTTTTAAGTTCCTGGAACTTACATGTGTTTTTCGTCTTCATTTTCCCACAGCATGTCTGCTTGCTCGGGCCCAGGGCTTTTCCCTCCTACAGCGGCTGCACCGGGGCCTCCTTCTACCCACCTAGCCCACCCACCCACAGTTCCATCCTCCAGATCATATATCTTGGAATAACACAACTACACAGAATTGCTCATCCACCCACCCTCTTATACTGACCATTACATGTGGCTCCTGAGCACCTGACCTGTGGCTAGTCCAAACCAGGATGGATGTGTAAACTACACCTATCAGTACACCAAAGATTTAGTTCAGAAAAAAAAAGAAGTAAAATATCTCATTGACAATTTTTGCATTGATTACCTATTGAAAGAATAATACTTTGGATTAGGTTAAATAAAACAGATTAAAATTAATTTCACCTGTTTCTTTTAACTTTTTAAATGTGGGGATGCCTGAGTGGCTCAGCGGTTGAGCATCTGCCTTTGGCTCAGGGCGTGATCCCGGGGTCCTGGGATCGAGTCCCACATCGGGCTCCCCACAGGGAGCCTGCTTCTCCCTCTGCCTGTGTCTCTGCCTCTCTCTCTCTGTGTCTCTCGTGAATAAATAAACAAAATCTCTAAAAAATAATAATAAATAACTTTTTAAGTGTGGCTCCTAGAAAATTTAAAATGACATTTGTGGCTTGGACCATATTACTGTTGACCTGGGCTGTTCAGGGCAAATCCCCTCTCCTTGCTAGATGGAAGTCTCACACTCTCTCAAGAAGGCTTCTCTTCCCTCCCTCATCACAAGGTTTTCTTCTTCCTTTGGCTTCTATTTCACTTGAAGCAGACATATCATTGTTTAGCAGGTGATTGCTAATTTTGTCCTCCCAAGTCCACAGGTTTCTCCATAGACCTTGAGGCTCATGAGCTTAGGAAGGGTACTTCTAAGTGACTTGAACTTCCTTCAGTGCCTTTGCTAGTTCTTGGTGCACAGTAAGGTGCTCACAGAAGAGACAAGTGAAAAGATGTGGAACAGACGACTTTTGAACCTCACTGATCTTGTGGTCAGGAACACAGCTATTTACTAGACTGCAATCTTCTTGAAATGAGAGGCCCTACCTGATTACCTTCATACTCTCTAAAGACCCTAACTGAATGCTGCGAACAAAACAGTGTCTGATCAAACATGTCTTCAATTGACTGAAGTCATATTGTAACAGTAGAAGAACCCAACCAAGGTGAAAGGTCTTCACCAGGTCAAAGAACCAAGGGCAGACCCAGAACTGGGCCCCCAGGATAGTGGTCGCAGCCACAGATTAAGTCCTTGACTAATGGGACAACTGTTTTCTCTCTTTATAGACCATTATGGACACCCTGGTCCCATGAGGCTATTTCCTGGTGATGCGCCATCCACCTGTGTACGCCATTTGGCTGAAAGCTAAACACCCCAATCAAGACAGCAATGAATAAATATTAGAAAAAGGCTTTTAAAGCTATTAGGTTCTTAAACAGAGAATTACACAGTTTGAATAATTCAGAGAAAATGACAGTGCAGGCCAAGAACTTTGTGAACTTGCCAACATGCTTCCGTCTACAAGTGTCTTGCGTTCCAAGGAGGCTCTCATCAACTAGAGCCATGCTGACCACATGCCCCTGGCTGCCTGCACCAGCGTGCACCTTGGCTGACAGCACCTTGTGGTTATTCAGAGTCTGGGGCTTGCCTAAGGGGTTATTTCCACTTCTTAGTCAACACACCAAAAACACCTTGACCTTAGAGTGGTGGACAGACTCAGGATACTGAATAAGGGGATTTGATTGTGAATTCCAGTCTTCTGCTTATTATCAGAAGGATTTAGTCCTCTCTAATCTCAGTTTTCCCAGCTGTAAAATGGAAAAGAAAAAAATTCTGCCAATGATGTAATATGCTGAGAAAATATCAGTTCCTTTTCTGGCTTCTTTTCTAGGTAAACAGCAGAGATTCCCATGTACACACAAACACTTACCCTCATGTCTAAAAATTATCAGACCCTTGCTACTTAAACTGTCAACCAATAGCCAGCAGTCTCAGTTTAACTCAGGAGCTTGTTAGAAGTACAAATTCTGGGGGCCTTCCCCAAATCTACTGAATCGGGTTTATCAGGTGTGTCTCATGCAGTGTGAAACTTGGGCAAGCCCTTCTTGAGAAGGATGACTGGCACTGGAAGTGGGACATAGTCAAAGAGACTGCAGACAGGTGTTCATGAAGAATTTAGAAGATCAGAATAAAATCTACAACCTTAGCTTTCTCAGTAACCTGCTTAAATCAGCCTTTAAGGAACTGAGGCACTAGGCTAAACAAGCCACAGACCAGGGTGGCCCATTCTATTCCCGACTGCAATCTGACCTTAAAATAGGTGAGCCCTGGTCCTCAGGGGGTGGCAGTCTCCTTGCCAGTGAATCAGGTGACACTCTTTATTCTGCATAGAATGGATGTCATGTTTCATACTAGATCAGATAAGAAGATGTAGTTACCCTATTACTGTAGGGATGGGTGCCTGAATGATAATGTAGCCTTGATGAACTTGCTCTGGAAGTATGCTAAGGAATTCACAAAGTTAGAAAGGAAATGAGGGGGCCACCCCAAGAGAAGAAGACATGAACGAAGGCCATAAAGAAGAGACTGTATAGAAAGTAAAAGCCAGCAATGAGAAGACCAGTTATGTCCAAGCAGAGGATTAGAGACGGAGAATTGTAGAAAGGGGGCAGATAGTGAAGAGCCTTGAATGCCAAGCTAAGGAGTTAGATTTTATACTATAGTTCATGAGGGGCCTCAGATATCCACGTTTTGAGGGGTTTTTTGATTATTTATTTGTTTATGAGAAAGATGCTGCCTATACATATGTTGGAAGATAATTCTCCATCAGTCTAGAGTTTATGCAGATCTCAAACTATCTCTTCAAGAGATTGTTAGAATAGCAAACAACCTTAGAAACTAGAAATAGTGTATCCCTTCAGGTTAGAGAAAGGATTTGTTTCCTGGCCTATATAGTAAAGCTTAGAGATCCCTCCCCAGATACATTTCAGGGCAGTAAAAATTAAGATGTCTGCTTTTCAGCCTAGAGAAGATTGACTTACCCTCCAGAAAAAAAGTAAGGTCTCTCCTTTTTTGGAAGTGAGGGATAGGTAGGTTGCCAAGGGCCTCTATAAGATCAGAACCTCCTTATGCGGGGTTCCTCTGCTGTAATGCCCTCTACCACATGTGCAGTTACCACCTAGCCCTCACCGTATCGCCATGGGGAGACTGGGACCTGAGGAACCGGTGCAGCCTTTGCTCTATCTAATGAGCTGTGTTTGTCTATGACCCATAAGCCTTCTGTTTCCTGTTAGTATAGATACATACACAGATGCACGCACACACACACACACAACACACCATGGCAGGATAACTTGTTAGCTTGCATGCAGAATAAAATCTCAGACCTTTCACAATTTCTGACTTAACAATATATAGTGGGCTTAAATTTGACGCTCTTCTACAGGCAATGGCTACATTTTCTGGCTATTGTTCTCATCTGATCAACAAAATTCAGGGTTAGGAAACCTCTCATTGCCACAGCACAAGCCTGCGCAATTCAGCCCTATGTAGAGATGCAAAACAGAACAGGTTTTTCCAATACCAGGAAAGTGACAGGAATTTTTTTTTTTTTTAGATTTTATTCATTTATTCATGAGAGACAGAGACATGAGAGATGTTACCCTATGAAAGGAGGTGGTTCAGTGGCTTTGGTTAGAGCAGGCTGGGTGGTAGAGCCAGAACTATGGTCTGTACATTCACTAGATCCCATGTGCTTGCAACACATGTTGGAATATACTTTTTTTTTAAATGTCTTTGGCTTTTAGTGGTTACCATTTGCCAACTTTTAACTGAAATGGTTGGATTTGTCAGTCTGCTTCAGGAACTTTTTCTTATAATTGGTAGAAAGAGTGCTTTTCCCTTAGGATTTGATAAGGATGATAAAAGGATTCATTTTGGATGACTAAATCCACTCGGTGGAATGGATATATAATTTCCAGAGGAGTTAACTTAAGTATAACTTATAGGCCAAACTACAAGCATGATATAGTGTGATTTCTTTATTACTTTATCTCTCCTTGCTAAGGAATGAAAAAAAAAAAAAACCCAAAAAACAAAACAAAACCCCAAACTTATAGTTTCTATTGAGGCTTCTCTTCTTTCAATACTTTGGTTTTACTCTTGTCTATGTTCATTGCAGTTTGCATTACATACTAAACTGCCTTAGAAATTCAAAAAATTGAATACACTTTATTATCAATTAATGAGACTTTTCAGTGTCTTCACATGCAATTACTTAAGTTTGGACTCCATTTATAAATGGACTGCACCTCTGAAGCCTCATCAACCTTAATTCTCATTCATACTGTGTCATGTCATGCTAACACTTCTAACTTTTTCTTTTAAAAATTCTCATCACTGGGTGCCTGGGTAGCTCAGTGATTGAGCATCTGCCTTTGACTCAGGTCATGATCCTAGGGTCCTGGGACTGAGTCCCGATCAGGCTCCCTACAGGGCGCCTGCTTCTCCCTCTGCCTGTGTCTCTGCCTCTCTCTCTGTGTCTTTCATGAATAAATAAAAATCTTTTAAAAAAAAATAGCCCTGTTACTTGCTAATTCTGTACCTTAAGCAAACCAATTGACCTCTCTGGGGCTCAGATTTATCCGCAAAATGAGGGTGTTTCATCAAAGGCCAGCTTTAAAAAGGTATACCCTCATGAGTAAGAGGAGTAGTGACCTGAATAAAGAAAATGAAAGCAAAAACAAACAAACAAACAAAAACAAACAAAACTTCCAAACCCCCAAATAATAATAGAGAATAAAACTTAACACAAAGATATGTTTTCTATTTTTCTTTGCCCTTTTCCATACTCTTTGTCCATTTGACCCTACTAAATATACAAAAAGAACCACTTTTTAAGTACATATCTCAGGTGAGGAAACAGAAAAATCACAACGCTGGTCAATGGTAGAACCGGCACCAACATTAATATGCTAATTACCAGCCTAGGACATTTCATGTACCTGTTAGGGGCTGCCCTCAAGTTGTATGGAAGTATTAGAAGCCATAAGGCTTCAGTAAATATCAACTGGTGTTCTACTCCACCAAGAAGATGGCAGCTGCACCCGTGTCATAGGACATGATGTTCTTTAGAATGGAAAGGGGGCAAAAGATTCCCTTTGAGTTTCTCTGGAAGGCCATTCTTGCAAACCCATTTGAAAAAACTAAGGATCTCATAAATTTGGAGCATTTCCATCATCTTGGAACTCCCATTTTGATTTTGTCAAAGGATAAAAATGCAATGTATCAAATATTTGGATGCAAATGAAATGCATACAAGATACCTGGAAAATTAGTCAAACTCTAATTCCAAAGACTGATGGCATGACATTAATGTTATTCAAGCGGTCCTCTTTTGGATTTCCCCTTCCAGAATTCAAATCACTCTTTCTAAGACAACTTCGATTTTGTGTGATCTGAAATGAACCTGGCATTTCTTTCCTTTCATTTCTCAAACCTCCTAATTGATTTTTTTTTCCTAATTGATTTTTGAGTCATAAATTACTTTTTTAAAAAAATATATTTGATTTGAAAATAAAATGCAAAGTTATTACCATCTAAAAGGGTTTGAGAAAATGTATTGTCAGTAATTTACAGGAATAAAAAGCACCCATTCAACTGTGCGGTAAAGTGAACGTCTTAAATGATCTGTGTGTAGATTTGGCACAACTTTTGTACAAAGTAGAATAAGGACTCTAAAGTAGCACTGCATGCTTAAGTCTCTAATTATAAGATGTAGTTACTTAATCACATATTGTTAGTACCTGATTACATAGATCTGTACTAATTCTGTAATTGTGCTTAATTATATTAACGAAGCCAGTAATCAGCCCACAAAAAATACAAAGAATTTTGCATGAAGAAATCCTTAGCAAACTGGATTATATTTAGCAAGAAATAGCCTCTAAAAGCAAAGCTATTTCTCACACTTGTCCCACCCACAACCTCCCAACCTGTAACTACTGCTCTGAAGTGTGCCTCTACACAGATGAACTCTCTATGTAGACTCAGTCACAGGGGAAGACAAAGAGTGACTTAGAGCAATGGAAGAAACCTTGAGATCTATTCAGACTCTCTGTCTTTACAATAAGGGAAACTGAGCCCCAGACAGGTTATCCAACTTGTCAGAAATTACACAACTAGTAAATGGCAGAAATAGACATGAAACCTAGGTCTCTCCAAAGTTCAGTGCCCTTTCCCTTTACCAGGTCTTCATGCAGGAAGCCACAGATGCCTCAGGTCCGGAATTTGGGGGTCTCTGAGACCAGGACAATTGAAGATACTAATCAGAACATATGCGCTCCAAGATCTTTTTTTTTTTTTAAGATTTTTTATTTATTTGTTCATGATAGACATAGAGAGAGAGGGGGGCAGAGACACAGGCAGAGGGAGAAGCAGGCCCCATGCCAGGAGCCTGACGCGGGACTCGATCCCGGGACTCCAGGATCACGCCATGGGCCAAAGGCAGGCACTAAACCACTGAGCTACCCAGGGATTCCCGCAGTCCAAGATCTATCTTGCTTTCTCGCTTTGACTCAGCATTATCCATCTGGCATTGGATTTGACAACCCAAATTCCAAAGAGCAGTGCCTTACCTAGGCAGGAATTTTTATTTCCCTCAAATAACATAAACTCAGAGAAGGTAGAGGAGAGCTCCACGTAGATTATCTGGAGCCAGGCACTTCTAGCTTTCTTCTCTGCCATTCTTCGGGTAAGAATCTCGTTCTCATTCTCTCCCAATGGCTGTATGATCTCCATTCACAAATTCTGCATTCCAAGCAACAGGAGGGAAGCAAAAGAAGAAGCAAGAAGTGGTGGGTGCTTCTATTAAGGAAGGAGAGCTTTCCCAGAAACCTTCAGCTTACTTCTCATGAGCTAGAACCTTGTGACATGGATAGTACTCGTTGCAAGCAAGGTAGGGCAATGAGGTTCCTTGGCTGAGCACACGCCACGGGAGGGCAAACCAAGGTTCTGTTCATAAGAAAGAGAGTAGGAATACTGCTAGGAGACCAGCAGCCTCTGCCACATTTGAGGAGTCTGTCCTTGGGAGTGTTCCATGTACAGAAAGGAAACAAAGATACAGAGATGATAGACTTAGTATTTCAAAAAAGGATACAATGTTAGGGCTTCACTTCCCTCACTTAAAAAGGAGAGGTTGGGGACACCTGTGTGGCTCAGTGGTTGGACGTCTGCCTTTGGCTCAAGTCGTGATCTTGGGGTCCTGGGATCGAATCCTGCATCAGGCTCCCTGCATGGAGCCTGCTTCTCCCTCTGCCTGTGTCTCTGTCTCTCTGTCTCTCTCTGTGTGACTATCATTGTACATTGAATAAATAAATAAAATCTTTAAAAAAAATGGACATTGTCAGGAATATACGTAACCTAACTTTGCTAATTAGCAGTCTATTTCCTCTCAGATACTTATCAAGCCTCCAGGGAGGGCTTCTCCAGGATGGAAAGAGGCTTTGGGAGGCCATTGATGCAATTACATTGCATTGTGTGTATATATTTACGGCCTGCTTCCTTCTTAGGAGAGGACACTCAAGAGTGCTGATAGAAATTTCTCCACTGATCAGAGAAAATCACTGCCTGGGACTCCTGACCTTTGTCGTGTGTCATAGGTTAGACGCTCAAATTGGTCCTTCCAAGAAACAGGCCTCCTGTCTCCATCCCTGACCAGGAAGAAATGGCAGGAGAGCGTGCAACCTGTGACTGGGAGGGTACAGAAGGTCACCCCAGTGGCTGCCTTCCAGAACAGGCTCCTTTGAATCACAGAATCCCAAGAATGGGAAGGACTTTAACAGTCACCTTGAGAATCACACACCCCCTCCCCTGACCTGGCTCCATCCCTGCTAACATCTTTCCCAGCGGCATCTGAGCCACACTGGAAATGCACCAGGGCAACTCAATCTCACTTTTGCAAAGCTCCATGCATCAGAAAGTTCTTGCTTATATTGATCCCAAATCTGTTTCCCATAGTTTCCACACCTGAGGGCCAAAATAATCCAATTACATTATTCACATGGAAATGAAACGTCTTCCCATATACCACACCTCTTTGAATATTAGTGGAATCTTTTGCTACCTCCACTTAAAAACTTGCAGTTTGTCTTTCAAATCCAGCTCATGGCCTTCCAGGAATCCAATGACCCTGCACCCCCAACATCATCCCCTGTGTGCTCCCAATGCTCTGTGTTTGTCCAGTCATCGCAGTGCAATCTACAGCCCCCACTAGACTATGAGCTCCTTGAAGGCAAGGTCTGTTTCTTTTCTGTTGGCATCCCCAGCATATAGCCGTTTGAATAAATAAATGTCAAATAAATATCTTTTTAAAAAATCATGAATGATAAATGTTACCTCTGAGACTTCTTCAGGCTAAATATACTGCACTCATCTTTCCCACGTTTGGCTGAGTTTTCTTACCGCCATTCTCTACAGGCAGCCATGTGAGCCTCCTAGACCCCCAGCTACAGGGAGTTTTATCAGTCAAGGGCCCCAGCTGTAGCCCCAGAAATTCACCACCATGTTTGCACTAAGGCCACACTCCCCCTAGGCTGCCAGCCAATGACTGAATGCATTATGGAAATTAAATCCCAGAAAACACAGGATGCTCATAGCTAACTTTGGCTAGAGGACTCCCCAAAGGCCTTCCCAATCTTTCCTCAGCCTGCATGACAATCTAGAATACT
The DNA here is from genome assembly GCF_003254725.2 of Canis lupus dingo. NCBI lineage: Eukaryota > Metazoa > Chordata > Mammalia > Carnivora > Canidae > Canis > Canis lupus. The sequence goes on along the minus strand of NC_064252.1, from coordinate 51,533,197 downwards.
TCCACCCAACCTCTCTTCCCTCTCTCCTGCAATTGGGTAAGACATATTGCATTCCAATGGCTTTCTCAGCCTTCCCTGGCTCTCTCTATTATTCTCCCAAAGCATTTCCCTTAATAAAAATCATTACACGTTTAATCCCAATTGGTGATCTGCTTCTCAGAAGTCCCAGACTGACGTATCCATCCAATTCTACATGGACATCCCTCTTCAAGAGGGTTACCCTCATCTATACATAACAATTCTGTAGTCAGGAAAGCAGGAAAACTGTGCTTTCATTAATGCAACCGAAATGGTACTCCCTTTCTTAGCAGCTACCTCACACTGTTGACTCATATTGAGCAGCCTCCTTTGAATAGAAATGAAATTCTTAGCCTCTAGCCAATTCCAACCCTTGGTTAAGATTCAACATAAATTTCACTTCCTCTAAGGCTTCCTGACACACACCTTCCTTCCTTAACACTCAGCATGTACCACTATTATGTAACACTATACAATCTTTTCTTTAAATGTATATCTTCCAAGAACATGACCACTTCCAGGGCAGAGACCATATCTAAGTCGTCCCTTAAGTCCAGTGTCCAGATGCTAGAAAATGACTTTTTATTTGATTAATAAACAAATGCCATTTCTCTTTAGGTCATTTTAAAGCTCCTTGGGGACAGAGATAGGGTTTTTGTCTCTTGAATCCCTTACAGTGCCTTGCTCAAGGATGAGTACATGTAGATGTTCAAGAAGTATGTAGTGTATTCAACTGAACTGCTAAAAGGAAGTTGATACACCTCAGTCCCACATCAAACCCTAGGTCAAAAAGGATGCTTGGGGCTAAGGAGCCAGAAGAGAAAGAGATTGAATATATTGGGGTTTCCTCTATGGGTAGGAAGATCTTGTCCCCAGGCTGCCATTCCAGAACCTGCCCCCCAGCCCCACCTCTGATCTGGGCTCCACAGAATGGCCACAATAATCTTTTAAAATAATCTTTCACAATAATATTTTTAAAAATCGGATGGTATCACTCTTTTGTTCAAACCTCTTCGATGGTTTCACATTGCACTGAGAGTTAAAGTCCAAACTCCGTTTTAGGGTCACAAGGCCTGCATGATCCACCTCAGGTCACCTTCCTGACCTTGTCTCATGCCACCATAGCTGAGTGCTCTGATCTCCCCCAGTTCCCTAAACCCAACCTGCTCTCTCTATTCCCAGAGCCTTCCAACACTGTGCCCTCTGCCTAGGACCCTTCCTCCTGAATTACGTCTCCTTTTGCTTCTGCTTCCAACTTAAATGCTGCCAATGGAGCCCATCACACCTGCAACCCTCCCTCACTATACTTGATTCACTTCCTTCATGGCTACTGTCACAACTGATAACTGAGTGGTCCACATTCACTTTTCACAGGAACAACCTACCATATATCCCCTCAGGACAAGCCATGCCCAGGATGGCTCCAGGAAAGAGTCCTCCTCCCATCTTGGCCAACACTTTGGCTTTCCCTGGCTCTGCTGACCTTCTCAGACCTGGCCACTCCTCCCTTGATTTATTCTCAAACTTGAAATCTCTACCTGACAGCATCTGCTTTGGGATCCCTGACCCATCTCAAGGTGAATCCCTGTGAAACCCATCAGGCTCTAAATGACTCATTGCCTAAGAACCTTTATGTCTTATCCATGCCTCACAGGAATCAAATGAGACTTGTGTGGAAAGGGAGGGAGGATGTTTGACGAGGCCCCTTTTCTGGCCAAAATTATTGTGTGGCCATTTCTATGCTTCAGAAGCCAACATGTTGGAGCAGGGCACCCTGCTGGGTATCTTCCTCCCAAAGTCCCTCAGGAAGGGAGGTATGTGGCCCCTCTGGCTTCACACCCCAATCCTATCAAGAGCCTCTATGTCCACCCTCCAAACCCAGGATTTGAGCAGGGTTCAATACCAGTTCTAAATTCCTGTGCTCTCCTCTCCTGTTCCTCTCTCCAAACACCTCACCAATACCCCAGAAAAGATTCTTATCTCCAAAACCTATTCAGTTGTCATCATGCATTGTCTCCTATTCTATGGTTTATGATAAAAACAAAAATAAAAAATAAAAACCAAAACTCTACATTGCTCATCTATTTTCCTTAATAGTCAAAACTTTTGGAATTTAGAAAAAATAACTCTCTCCTCAAGCACCTGACTCTGTAAAAACTCAAGGTAAGGAGAAATTGTATTGGAAAAAGATGATGGGGAAGAAGTTCACCAAAAAGTTAAGATTTGAGGCAGACTTTGCAGACTGGATGAGACTTTACGAGGTAGGCTGATACAGGCAGATGAATGACCCCATGTAAAGAACAGCTGTGGGGAGGGTGTGACTGTGCCATTTGAGGGAGAAGTGGGGAAAGGGATTGGAGAAGCATGGCATAGGGAAGTCTTAGGGGACACTAAGAAACTGGTGAAGGAATATGGAGTTTATGCATAGTCATGAGTGGGCCATGGTAGGTTCTGGAGCAAGGAGGGCATAAGGATAGCAAGATCTTAGAAACATTAATTAGATGACTCTGCAGTGACCTGGATGAGCCAACCATTCAGCTCCTTCAAAAGGGATTGTGAACAAATAAGATGATTACACACGTTAGCTAAGTGACCTCTCTGCAAAGACCCTTTTATGTTGAATTTGGTCACTGAACCAGTGCAGCTATTAGGCAAAAGTTGTGTGGGCATGGGTGGTCTGTGAAAGAGGGTTTGAACATTTACATATGAAGCAGAAAAAAGAAGAGGTGTAAATAAGATATTGGCACAGATTGCACAGAATTTTTCTGAAAATTGAAGAATATTGCTAGTCATTGCTCATTGCAATTCTCAGGCTGGAAGAGCCTTTGACTCCTTCAGAGTCTAAATTTCAGATTCTCTTTGCCCTCTATCCAAATTCTCCTCAGCCCACAATTTAAAATCACAGGATCTCCTCACTAAGCCAGCCTCCTCAGCTCCTATTTAATGAAGCCTCAAAACCAGGAAAGGAAAATGCTTGCCAAGCAGCCCATCTTTACTCTCCCTCAGCGAAGGTCCCGCTGAAGAGCTAGCATAAGAAGGCTTTCCCACTGAGCTCCCTGAGGTTTGCATATAAAAACACAGGCATGGCCAGTGGCTTCAAAATGCCAGACTGACTCTGCTCTCCACACCTACTGGCTTACAAGAGCCGTCATTGACATGCTTGTCTGATGGCCTGTTTGCACCCAGTCCCACTGTGGACTTTCAGCGCACAGCCTCAGTAAAGGAACATTCATCTCTTGTAACCACAGCACCCCCACATGGCTTTTTATATTTAAAAGCACTTGCATATGCAGGTAGTAAAGGCTGACCATTTCCTTCCTCCCTGTCTCCTGATAACCGTGATGCTACTGGGAATAGAATCTTCCAGGGCTCTGGCAACTGGAGGACATTGAAGTGAGTAATCCTCTTGACACACCCCTCCAGGGAGACAGCCATGTGGTATCCACAGCTGCTTCTAGCAGAGACACATTTGGAAACCAAGGTGTTAATCTGGCTATTTCTTCTGAGCAAGAGTGGGGGCAGTTTTGAGGAAAGCTGAGATGGAACAAGAGGGCACGTGGGTCCCAGAGCTGGAAGCAAGGAGCTGGAGGGTTTGTGAGCTGGAGTGAGGACTACTCAGTTCAGCCCCCTGTTGGCCAAAGCACCATAGCATGACAGGAGGGGCTCCCTCTTCCTGACACACAAGTGGGATTTCAGGGACCAAAGGCTTCTGAGGCACTTCTCTGCCTGAGGCAAAGCAGATGATCAAGGTATCTCTCACTCACTACAGCCTCCAGTTAACTTTCTCTGGTCTTATGCCTTTCCTCAGTGTCAAGTCTGGATTGCTTCCTTGGAAATGTAACAACAAAGCACATCCCTCCACCACATCAACTTTGTGAATTCTTCCAAGCAGTCAGTCTCCAGGACTGGTGTTAGGAGAAATACCCTCTCCCCAGCTTGCTCTCTTCTCCTTTTCCCCTGGGTACAGCTAAAATACTGGGCAAGCCTTCATGCCACAAAAGTCCACTAAAACGATGAGTAGAAAATGCGGCATCACAAATATTGCCAACGTGGAAGATTATGCCGCAAAGACAAGTGGGAATTCCTGGGATGCATCAACCTGGAAAGGCCACTCCCCTCCCTCATGCCTGAAACAGGCAGGAGCACACTGTTCCACGAGTCAGGGCTGTCTTTCAGAAGCGACATCCTTGGAGGCTAACCCACCTCTCACATCATGGGCTCCTGTCTGCTGTAGCCAGCACCTTCCGACAAATCTACGAGCCATGCCCCCCATATGTGCTCCTGTTTAGCTGTTATCCTGGTTTGTGATTTTTCATCATTGAACAAGTCCTGTGTCTACAGAATGATTGGGAGAAATTTAATCCCCTTCGCAGGAGTGCTTTCCCTTTTCTCTACCCTTTCCTTCTTCTGGCAGAGTCCTAATATCCACGGGAACCACTAAGATACTTCTCCACAGTCTCCCATTCCACCATGATAATAAAGCTGCCAAGTCCTAGGCATTGCATACGACTTTCCCTTCTCTGCTGAAGGGAAAGACACAGTGCCATGTTTCATCCCACATGTGCCTTTCCCACCCACTCCCTGGCCATTGCGTAAGGGACCAGAGGTGAACTCCTGAACCAAAGACAACCAAATAGGAGGCTGGCCAGCAGCCACACAAAACATTTTCTGTCTCTGAAATTTGAACTAGGAAACATGGAAAAGTCTGCTCCAACATCAGTAGAAATTAAAGCTACAAAGATGCAGAGATTGGGCCAAGACATGCCGAGGCCAAGTGCAGACTACATGGCTATGAGGTAGAAAAAGCTATGAGTAACAAATAGAGGACCTAGTGACAAGGGTGAGACAAAGCAGTCATGTACAGGGAGGCAAAGATGTCCTGTGGAGGGAAGAAACCTGATCCTTAGACCACGGGGTGATTTCCATTCCTAGTGTAGCCCTATCCTTTTACTCTTTCATTGGGGTTCTGCTGCTTGCAGCTAAAGGAGCCTTATTACTCACACACACACACACACACACACACACACACAATCCACTAATACATAACTCCTATATTTTGGTCTTCTAATATCTGTATGCTCACACATGTAAATGCATTGAAATATACCTACACACTCCTGATTGGAGAGATGTATGCATGGAGCTGGTCTCTGTTCTAGTAATATTTCTTTTTTTTTTTTTTTTAATTTTTATTTATTTATGATAGTCACAGAGAGAGAGACAGGCGCAGAGACACAGGCAGAGGGAGAAGCAGGCTCCATGCACAGGGAGCCCGATGTGGGATTCGATCCCGGGTCTCCAGGATCGCGCCCTGGGCCAAAGGCAGGCGCCAAACCGCTGCGCCACCCAGGGATCCCTCTAGTAATATTTCATATCAGTTTTAGTTCCTGCTTGAATTCAGTCTTAACACATAACCCACTACAACAACATCTTCTTGGTCAAGCACATGAGGCACAGAAGACTTTTCCAAGAATTTAAAATTTTAAAACCTAATGAGTTCATGCACAAAATGTGTGCTGCTTATGAGATGCATGTCATATCTCAAAAAACAACTTTAAAAAAAAGAAAAAAAGAATGAACTCGGGGCACCTGGGTGGCTTAGTCAGTTAAGCAACTGACTCCAGGTTTCAGCTCAGGTCGCCATCTCCGGGTCATGAGACTGAGCCCTGCATTGGGCTCCATACTTAGCAGAGAGTAGGCTTGGGACACTCTCTCTCCCTCTGCCCCTCCCCTCCACTCGCTCTCACTCTCTAAAACAAATAAATAAATCTTTATATTTTTTTAAGATTTTATTTATTTATTAATGAGAGACACAGAGAGAGAGAGAGAGGCAGAAACATAGGCAGAGGGAGAAGCAGGCTCCTCGCAGGGAGTCTGATGTGGGTCTCAATCCCCAGATCCTGGGATCACGCCCTGAGCCAAAGGCAGATGCTCAAACACTAAGCCACCCAGGCATCCCAATAAATAAATCTTTAAAAAAAAAAAAATGAATGAACTCAAAGATGCCTATAACTCTTAGAAATATCAAAATAATACCTTATATTTACCTCAAATTTTAACTTTCTTAGGCCGTTTCATATTCAGTATGCTAACAGTTCTTGAGATTGCTTGTTACCAATGTAAGTGAGCCTTGTTTTTAGAACAGAAAAATAAGACAACTCTCTTGCTATGCTGGTGGCAAATTCTGCATTAGAACCTTTGTTTCCATCAATCCTAATCTAGCAGCATTTTAGTTATTCTGCTGTAGATGGTCCTAACATTAACACAATTCAAAAATGCAGAGAGCAGCAAATAAATTAAATCACCTATTCTTGAGACAGGCATTTCCCAGTGTTGGGACAGATGTCCTGACATCCAGGTCACTGATTTATGTTTAGTATATGCTGAATTGCTCACTTTCTTAGCTGTCCAGGGGGTGTGTGCAGAATCTCCTGTCACCTAGCTGATTCATAGCTTTATGGTTTCTCCCATAAATATCCCCCAGTACTGGACACCTCAGATGACCAATGACAACTTTGGCAGCTCCACAGCAAGTCCCTAAATTCTGCTGTCACCATTGGAACCACCGTTCTCACAAGAGTTGTGATTCTGTAATGTGCTTTAGATACGATTATCAGCAGTATATATAAAGGGGTCATGCATACATTGAGTTCCTCAGATGAAAGATCCTGGTCATCACATAATTTTGAAAAATTAGAAATAAATCATTGTCAAGAAAAACAGAGGAGATTCCAAATTTATTTTTAAAACTTTATAAAAAATAGTATTGATTTTTAACTTAGTTTCTGGAAGCTGGGCATCAATATAAAGAATGTGATACACTTTTCAACCACAGCTTTAAATTAAAAGCCAGACCTAAAATAATAGTATTTGGATCAAGTATATATTTCCCACAGAAGTCCCCTGCCTGGTTTGATCTGACCTTCTCAAAGGCTTTCAAGGTAAGGTAAGTTCACAGATGAGAAAATCAAGGACTGAGAGATTCAGTGTCTCATCCAGGGTCCCTCAGCTGGCTAGTGACAGACAGGAATGAGATCCCAGATATCAGGACCCATTGAATAAATATGTGGCGTTGGCCTTCTCCAATCACGTAACAGATTCTCCCTAAACCTAATGACAGAGAGATCCTGAAAACAATAATCCTGAATTAAAGCCTGAGGCTAACCTAGGATCAGCACGACCAGCCAGCAGCACCACCATCTCCGGCTGCCACAGCAACAGACCCTTCTAGCAGAACAGCCCAGACCTTCTAGAACCATCCTCAGCAAGTGTCAGCAAGGAGGGCAACCAGATGCTGCCTACCACATACTTGGGAGAGAGCCAGCTGAGCCTCCTTTAAACTTTTCTTCTGCTCCACACACAGAAAAGAAATGGTTAAACTTTGAGGCCCTGTGGAGACATTATCTCAATACCTTGGAAACATTTGCTACTCACATCCTCATTAGGTAAAAGCATCATATCACAAAGGTTTTTAGGGTTGGGGGACAGGGAACATCACATTGCAGGATAGTCCTGTCACAAAGGAACAGTAGCCTTTCCAGTTGTCCACAAGTCAGAGCAGCTGCAGCCACTACCACGTGACAGGACTGGGTTTTCGTTCCTGAATGGCCGGCCTGCTCCTTAGAATGAAGATACACGAACTCTGTGCTGTGTAGCGCAGCACAGATAAGCACAGAGCTGTGAACTATACACCTACATGTATGCATCTGGTGAATTAAAATTACCATTTAACAACAGTTTTGTCTCCTGGCTAATGCCCATGATTTAGTCAGAAAGACAACAAATTCAACCTTAGGACTTTCTTCAGAAGAGATTGCTTTAATACCATTCCAGATAAAGGTAAATAGTACCCAGTTCTGGATTTTATGTAGTAATCAAAGGTGATACTTGTCAAGTAGGGTCCATAGACCCCTGTTTCAGAATTAGCCAAGGTGCCTGTTCAAATTGCAGATAATTGGGTCCCAGCCCAGACCTACTGAATCAGAATTACTGGGGTTGAGTCCAAGAAAACTGAAAATTTAATAGGCACTCAGGGGGTTCTTATGGGTCTAAGGAAGAGCTGGGAAAACACATAAAAGGTCAGGGTCAAGATTCAAGGTCAGCCCTGCCAAGGCCTGTGACCCTGAGAGCCAGACTTGCTGATCCACAGAGAAGCCCTGTCCCCATCAACAAGTAGGGCCCAGGCCCAGTCTGAGTCCTCTGCCCTGGGCCTCTAACGTGGGGATGTCAATTTTTAGCCCCTACATATCTCCATGAGCATCAGGCTGCAAACATTCCAGCCTGTTCCATTGGGATGAGAGCCACCAGTCCAGGTTCTCCTTCAACTCAACCTTCCCTTAGTAAGCTGATGGGAGATCATGGAAGAGACATCAGTTGCTGTCGGCACCATGACCATGATCTGGCCAGATCTTACAAAGAAAGACCCTTCCCTATGGGAGAGGAGTGGGAACTCACCCTTATAGGCGAAGTCACTCCTGGCTTTAATTAGTTGAGGACATGATGAACTGGCTCTTAAACTGGAAAACCTGAACCCTCAGGAAAAGAGCAAAGTGGTAAGGTGGCTGTGACCGATCTTAAAGGAAGATATGGGTTGTCATCTCCAAGTGAAGAGAAACAAGGATCTGGGCATGAAGAGCTCACCCCTGAAAGGTTATGCCACATACCCCTCAAGCATACGTTAAGATTATCAGGAAGGATCATTGCAAGACAGGCCCAAAAGCCTTGAGTACAAACTACTTAGGGCAGGATCATAAATCTGAAGTACGTAAACCATTCCTACTTGCTGTCCCCAAATATTTAGTAGTGCTTAAAAATGCCAACTGCTTTGCTGTACTAAGAAAATCGAGAGACAGGATTTTTATTCTCTTGGGAAAGATGCCTTCCTGTAGAATGTCCTCTTAGGTCATGTATAAGTCAAACTTCAAAGTTGAATTATGAGTATATCCATTCCTGAGATAGGTAATTTAAAGGCAGAGGATGGAGGAGAGGAAGATATAGTCCTGAGGCTAGCAGGGTGGTGCCAGCAATCACTGAATTATAAGAACCCAAAAGGAAAGGTGAAACACAACAGGCAGGATTCAAGTTTCCCAAGAAATTTTTTTTCTGCTTTAATAAAAGAGAACAAGGAATGAGGCAGCAGGTTGGGGGAGATGTGTATGCCAGGCTAAGTCCACTGGTTTTGTTAAGAGGCGAAACCCCTTATACTCTGATTTAAAAAACAGAGCCAGAAGTACATTGAGAGCTAATAAGGTGTCAGGTATTTTTCTAAACCTTTTCATATATCATCTCTTGTAATATACACAAAAAACTCCGGGAAGTAGGTGTTATTATATTGATTCACAGATAAGAATATTGAGTCTCACAGAGATTTAAGCAAAATAAGCCTAACATCAAACATGTAGTAAATGGCAAAATCAAAATTCAATCCCAGGCCGGTCTGATTCTCAAATGTGCTCACCTTCAACTGTGTTATACGGCTTCTACCAGACACATACTTAACCCAGAAAATGAACCAGTATCACTGCTTCCAGTGGTACTGATGCCACCCCAGGGCCTGTAAATCAGACTGTTTGGACACTGACAGCGGCTGGGCTGCTTAGGCGATGGTCTGAATGCCTTGGACCTCCTGGCCTACAGGGCTGACTTTTGCTGCCTTGGTCAGTTTTCCTGGTTCCACCCTGTGTTTGTTGGCACTTGATACCAATCCACCCACCACCTCCACAGAACATCCCATCATGCTAAGAAGCCAGGAATGGGCAGTTTCTGACACATACGATGGTTCTGCCCATAATAAAGCCTGAAGTTCTTCCATAAATTCAAACCTACATGTATGACCACATTCTCCAACTTTTCTAAAATCAGGACTGACAGGAAATTTGCTATTACAAAGTTTGAACGCTGGGCTGGTAGATTTTGTTTTTAAAAAGGGAACCAAAAAAATAAAAAGGGAACCAATGGTGTGTGGCTGGGTTGTCTCTGGCAGTATGTTTTTCTAGAGAGTCAGGCAAGACCATGTGGAAGCAAAGAAGCAAAGATGTGTTCGACCTATCTGAACTCCTAACAGCATGTTCAAAGTGAAGCACTACTCTACCAGAGGATCTACAATACAATTTACCTTTCCTCCCTTCAAAACTAGTCATTTTGTGCTTTGGCTGGAAAAGGTGCGTTTGACTCTACCACTTTGCCACACATTTGCAGGAACCACCTGGATAGCTGCTAATCCATATGCTAAGCAATCAATGCACTCACTATGTAGGAGACAAGAGATGCATGTCTGTCTACACTGAGGCCACAATGTACACTCTCCCCATGTTGAGATCCTTTGTCTTCAGCAAGCCACCAAGATTCTGTGGACTTGATCACAAGGCTCCATAACAACAGAGACCCTCCACGTGCTATTTAACACAACTTGTGTTATTTCCCATGTGCCTGTGAGAGTAATTTGCAGTTACAAGCTTGATAGTTAGCCCACATTAGGTGTAGTATCTTTGGAATAGAATAGAGAGGAAAACAAAGGTGTATATATGGTGCTCAAGAGGCGAGCTGTCCTGGATACATCACCTATGAGACCACCTCTCCTAGCTTCCCCTCCAGCTAAAGCTGCCTGACCCCAGCCTCTGCTCTAGAGAGGTGGTGCTGAGGCTGACTTTGCACAAAAGCGACCACCGATTGAATTGGAGACCAAAGAGCAGCACATTCACATTCTTTGTAGTGGCCGTTAGCACAGGCTGACACAAGACTCTGCCCAACCAGGGAGAGCAGTTATTAGCTGATTCACATAGATGAAACATCTGAATTTGACTTGGAAATATATAGAAAACTGGCCATTGTAGTAGCACAGACATATGCTCCAGCAGGTATGTGGGTCCCATTTATAAGCTGACACCAGAATCCATGAATTCTGGATGTGAGCAACTTAGAGCCTCACTGGAACCTTCCGGTTCTTGAACACATCTCAGTCTCCATAAGGCCCAGCAAGGTAACTGCCCTAATTATTAGATTCATATTTTCCTTATTCTCCTCCTATGTATCCCTATATTAAACACCCCTATTACTAGAGGTAATTAGGACAGGCTCTTTGGAAGAAGCTGTACGCTATGTCTTCCTATTGAGAGATTCACAAAGCTCAATAGTATATTAAAGGCTCTGACAAATTCTTCAAAAAACAAAACAAGACATTTTTACCCTTTACTAACATTTACAAAAAATATTGTTCATAAAAAAAAGAAAAAAAATATTGTTCATAACCCACGCCCCTTCCTTTCTCAAAATAACTATCAGTATCTTGGGAAACTGATAGCAAGTCTTCCTAAAATAATTGGCACTGCTCCAGGTAATGCCAGCCTGTCAGTTGAAGGGAGAGACCTCAGTTCTAAAGAAAGCTTCTAGGGAAAGGTGAGAATGAAAAGGACTCTTCAGACCAGACAGCTCTGAGGGAGCCAAGCACGGCAGAAAAAAGGGAAGCACGTGAGCAGAGGCACAAACGGAGAGATGAGTACCACCGATGGACAGAAGCAGGGAAAGAGAGAGGGTCAACCTCTGGGACAGGTGGAGTGAAAGAGAGTGTAGACAGACCAGCCTTGCCATTGGTGCTACCATTATGTCCCTAATTCATCAAACAACAGTCTTCTAATACATCTATGACAGCCCTTAATTTGTTTGAGTCTGTATTCCCATCCCTGTTATTGTTTTAAATTTGCTGGGGATATTTTTAAACTAATCTTCTAATCTTTTTCCAAGAGCCCTCATCAATAACAACTGAAAGGATGATGAAAATAACTCTCTGTGTAGAACAAACTGAGTCAAAATTACTGTGGGAAGTAAATTACTCTAAGAGAGATAGAATGTCAATGCCATCATTTATCAAAGATCTGGTGCCAAATGCTATCTCAATTCAAAAGTCTGCTGGGGTTGTCGCTTGGTCTTTTGCCAGAGTATCTGGAGAGGGGGGGAAAATATATATATATATATATATGTGTCAGGCCTGGATTTTGGTCTCCAGTGGCCCACCTGCATTGTAGGAAAGGCATGAAGGAACAAAGAAAGTGAGGTCCTGAGGTCCGGCACAGGCAAGGGAAGCCCCAGCCACTTTGGAGACAGTTTAGCCATTGGAGAAGGCCCAATGCTGAGAGATAAGAATCGCAACGCAAATACAGATTCCTCGGCCTCCATCAGAGGATGGAGATTGTACTCAGGCTGAGAATGGCTTCCCTCCAGGACGCTGCAGGTGTTTTTCCCACCACAGCCTCCTGGGCCCCAGATGCAGCAGCTGGTGGGTAGCAGCCAGCAAGACAACATCTGCCTGAGAGGTATAGCAGCAAAACAGCGAAGAGAAAAATACCAGGAGAGACCTTAGAAATCATGTATTTCAGGGATCCCTGGGTGGCGCAGTGGTTTAGCGCCTGCCTTTGGCCCAAGGGCGCGATCCTGGAGACCCAGGATCGAATCCAACGTCGGGCTCCCGGTGCATGGAGCCTGCTTCTCCCTCTGCCTATGTCTCTGCCTCCTCTCTCTCTCTCTCTCTCTCTCTCTCTGTGTGTGTGTGACTATCATAAATAAATAAATAAATAAATAAATAAATAAATAAATAAATAAATAGAAATCATGTATTTCATTCCTCCAAATTTGCAGATAGGAAACTGAGGCCCAAAGAGTATCAGATATTTATTTGCCCAAGGTCACACAAGCTACTTAAGGCCAGGGACAGAGTTTTGCCTAGAGCCAAGATTTCCCACCCATCTTGCTCAAAATCCCAGCTTGATGGCCAGGCTTGCTTCCACTTCCGATTTTGGTCCCAAATTGTCATTTTAAATGAAAGCACTCTCCCTGCCCTAGCAAAGGTCCACTGGACGGTCAGTTTAACATCTCTCAGTGAGACTGAGGATGTCGACCTGGCAGGGCTTGACAGGCTGGTCACAGGGAGCCACCGTGGCAGCAGTGACAGAGGCTGTTAGGGGAGCAGACAGGAACAGGTAACAAGGAATTACAACAGAGGAAGTTCCTGCAGGGGGCAGGGGGCTGAGCTCCTGCTGAGGATCTATATGCTTGTGGTGAAGAGCCCCATACTACAGGGCGGTGATTCTCAGAAGCCCAGTCCTCTGAAAGCCCCCAGCAAAGGAGGGCCAGGCATGCATTCATTCATTCATTCATTCATTCATTCTCTCATTCGCTATTGAGCAGCAGAGACTGTGTTGGGGGCTGATGAATCCAAGGAGGAAGCTGGATAGGGCAGCAGAGGGTAGGGAGGGCGGTGGGGAGATGGAGATGTCATTCCACATACAAAACCAAAAACCAGGGCAGCCCGGGTGGCTCAGCGGTTTAGTGCCACCTTCAGCCCAGGACCTGATCCTGGAGACGTGGGATAGAGTCCCATGTCAGGCTCCATGCAGGGAGCTTCTCCCTCTGCCTGTGTCTCTGCCTCTCTCTGTCTCACATGAATAAATAAAAAAATAAAAAATAAAAAGTTCAAATCAAGATGTAACCTAGAGGTGGGAGTACCAATACCGAGACCACCAGCTCAGCCAGCCTCTATACTTGGAAAACTTTACCAAGCCGGGGAGGATCATGGGGCAACTAATGATCAGCAGATCACAAAAGAGCTTTCTCCTCCCCATCCTTCCCGACTAGCTTTGCACATCCCAGAGCCCCAAGGAGAGCTTGATGGGTTACAGGCAAGACCCAGCAAAGGCATGGGATGTTCCCTTAGTACTCGCCGAGCATCCGGCCTTGGCTAGAGTCAACAGGTCCCTAAAACAAGACTTACTTCCTCCTGGGAAGAAGACAGAAAAGAAACTTGAAGTGCAAACAGATATCTCAGGGCTCAAATCAGGGGAAATGTGATTTAATAATATACGGTGGTCACTGCCCTCTAGGAGAGTAAAGTCCATTGGGCGGGTGGATGTGGCACTTAAAGCCAGCAAGGAAGTAGCCGGCACTGGCCAGCCAGGAAGTAGTGCAGCCAGGGGCCTAAAGGAATTTGGGAAGGAGAGCTCTTGATGCTGCATCAGTTCCTGGCCATCTCAACCCTTCCTAGAGCACTTTCCCATCTCTGTGCACAACTTACATGCACCACTATTCACATTTCTATGATACTTTACAGTTTACCACGTTCTGTATAAGCAACATCTCATCACACCCTCACGGATGCCCTGTGCATTGCCTAGGGAGCTCACTCTAATCCATTTTACTGCAAGAAATGGAGGCACAGGAAGGCAAAGGATACGATATGCCTGTGGCTAGTGAGCTACCATTCAAAAGGTTTGCCCTGAATTCTCTTCCTCCTCCTCCCCTGACAGTATTTCCCCAAACAGTCCACAGAGCATTGTCACTCAGAATTATTGGCCCCAACCCCTTGACACATTCTCAGGCAACAAAAATAAGGCTTTAAGATTTCTGATAATTAAGATTTTTAAGATTGCTTAGCATATATTGAGTTCCTACTATATGCCAGGTATTATGCTAGCTATATTTGTCTGCAATTCTGTGAGACCAGGTTTTGCCGTTGTTCTTTGTTTTTAAATCACTGATGTACATGTAAGACAGCTGAGGCTCAGACAACAAAAAGTGGGTTTATGGTCGTGTAGTTCTATCAGAGCAAGAAATTCTAACCCATGTGTACCAATCTTCAACTCTCTGTTTCCTAAAAAATACTATTAGCCAGATGTCCATTTATGGAATATTTCAGTGAACCAAGTTGTTCATGATACTACGATGGGATGCATGGGTTCTGGGGGGCTGCCCCATTTCTGCCCCATGACTACTCATTATCTGAAGCACCACCACCACCCTCACCATTCCCCTTCACAATGGACTCAGTTCATACACAGGAGTATGTGCATATGAGCATGCACACACACACACACACACACAGGCATGTGAGGAGGGAATATTTCTCAAATCAAAACCTTCCTGAGTCCTTTAGGGACTCCCCACTACATCAGAATGGAGGAGGGAGTCTCACATGTTTTTCAGGGCTTCATTTTCAAGCATTTAGTGTGTATGTGCCATATGATCGAAGGGAAGGCCTTTGATCAAATCCCAGCTGAAAAGAAAATGGTGGCTTATTTTAAATGAAGTTGAATTATTTTAAAATGATAAGCCTGTCACAGGAGAATCTTGAATATATAATTTTTTTTTTCTGGCCTTCCGATTTACCAAAAAAAATTTTTAACTTTTTTTTTAAAAAAAGGAAATTATAAACTCTGAGACACCTAACTTGCCTACAAAAATGAATTAACTCTAAAGGAATTTTAGAGATCAGGGGAGGAAATATATAGCCATGGGGTCAGAAAGATATGGGTTCTAATCCCACTTCTGCTATTAACCAGGAATGTGACCTTGTGGATGTTGACCTCTGAGCCTATTTCCTTATCTTCACTGTGGGAATGGCAATGCAATGAGATTGTGAAGGGGATTAAAGGACAAAGGATGTAAAATGTAAAATATGTTACACTTTGCAGGTATTTAATGTTGATCTCTCCCCATTGCTGAGCCCTTAAATGCCTATACCTAAGACCTTCTCTCTCAAACTTAGAAAGACGTTGTATATCCCAACCAGTGGTTCTTCATTCTGGTTGGAATCATTGATTTCAATTGGAGTCATTTGGGAAGCCCTGAAAAAGCCAGTTCCCCAGACTGGATTCCCTACTCCAAATGAATTAAACCAGATCTTTAGAGGCAAGCCCAGGCATAAGCATTTTTTTTTATAACTCCCAAGATGATTCCAATGAGCAGCTAAGATTAATAATCACAGCCTAGATTCTTATTCCTGCACAGTAAAGACTTTGCCAGAAAGCTACATTATTATCCTAAGTGAGCCTAAAGTTAGCTTTCCTCAAAGATTTTACTTCTAGAGAAGCTCCCCATCACCTATATGATTCCCCATCCCTCTAAGCCCCTAGTACTTAACCCTCTCCCCAAGGCACCCATCATAGTCCCTACCCCACCCCCATCTCAGGAAAAGCCAGGTTGTAGGTCATTCGCATAATAGTGGAAATTAGCAGCTGGGTTATTTCTGCAACCATTGGTCATTTTAGGCCTGAGATCTCACAATGCAATTTATAAAAGGGTTTTTAAAATATCAAGATTAATGAGGCCATCATATCTGGAGGGCTTCCTATTTTGCCTCAGAAATCACACCCAGGAAGTAACCACCTAGAATCCAACCCATTCTCTGTTTCTGGAAGTTTCTATCCTGGGTAGATGAGACAAGGGCTTTGAACTGCCAGTTTCACCCTACAGTAGGGGTTCCCAGGATGGGAAAGCCTGCAACCTTTTTAGCTTAAAGCAGAATGCTAAGGCAGCTAAAACAATGGCTTGATCTTACAGAAATTAATTGCTCATGGCAAAGAGCAACACCTCTGACCACATTCACACACTCCAATAATATGTATCAGTGAATATTCATGTCAAGCATACATTACAGATAAAGAAATGAATACCTGGAGAGATCATTTAAATTATCCAAATGCAAGTAAAGCATAGGTACAAATAAAACTTGAACCAAGGTCAGAGTGATACCAACATCCAATCCTTAATTGAACACTGCCCCACAGTGCCAGCCACTGGCTGACCCAATTAGCCTTCATGCTGACTGATAGGCGGGGTGGGTCCCAATAGAATCCAAGTTGGATAAAGTGACCAGATCACTATAACCATTCCTACTATTAGGAAAACAACTCCCAAAATAATCTTGCTTCTGTTAATAGTCAAGGTCCTAGGAGAAAACAATTCTACCCAGATGTTTAAAATGAAGAGAATTTAATGAAAGGTCTGCCCTCAGATGAATGCGATGGGTGAGAGTACCACTGGGATGTCAGGCTTCCAGGAACAAATAAAAGGAGGAAGCCATTTCTACCCTGAGGCCTGAAGGGGAAAATAGAGTGGTATAATTGTAGCCTGGTGAAGCATAGCCACCAGAGGGGCTGTGGTCACCAGGGACACAACCATGCCCAGGCCTTTGGTACCTAGCACAGTGGGGAGCTGGTAAGAAAGCCCAACTTCTCCCTCTCCCACACTCCCAGCTAGTGCCTCCCTCTGGTCAGACCCAAACCAAGCCAAACAGGAAAAGGGGCTGGATCAATGCAGCCCATAAAGATCAGCCTCCTGGGGTATAGAATACAGCAGAGAAGGAACTGAATGGTCTGGGTGGGGGTGTGGAGAAGTGGAAAACAATCCACATGAAAAGAAAAATGTAGTTTTACTAGGATGATTATGCACACGGTAAAGGAATTCTTCACTTTTCAAAAAGGATTTCTTTAAACATCTTTCCTAATAACAATAACTGTGGCTTAAGGTGTTCACTGCTAGGTGCTTTATAGAGGTGTGGTATGAATCTCAGTTCAGGCTCAAGGGTGCAGGAAATATTATGGTTTTTTATTTTCTAATTAGAAACTAATTTAATTTATTAAATTTTATTTTGAGCTATTATCCCATCAGGATAGCAGGAAACTTCACTCCGTCTTCTTTTGGGTTTTGCCAACCCAGGAAGCCATGGTGGTAGGTGCGAAGGTACTAGGGCCCTCTGGCCTGGGTCACCTGTACACACGGGATCCCTCAAGAACGTCCACTGTTCCAGTTGATGTAGCGTTAGAGAATCATCAGTGGCTCACTCCATCTTCAGAGGCACACTGGGTAGGCCTAGGCCCTCTGCCAAAATGAGGACCCCAACTAGAGCCTTACCCACCTAAAGCCATTATTCTTGAGAGCCTTGCCAGGAAGTGGAACCTGGGTCTCTCCTGCCCAGAGACATACAGAACCTCTCAAGAAATTTGGAAAATCTCCTTTTAGTCAGAGGAAAGCCTCCCTCCCTCTTGCTTTTTTTTTTTTAACCATTTTGTTTCTTCCACAATTCCTCCTCTCTCTTCTACCTTCTCTGGAACATCTGTATTCTCTGATGGGCTTGTTTCAAAACCTGGAGAGTCCTTCCTACTCCTTCCCTTCCCAGCACCCAGCTCCTCTTAGACATTGTACTTTGCTTCAATTAGTTAGTGGTAAGAAGGTAGAGGGAGAGATCTAGGTAGGAAAAGAGCTCAAAATATGATCCAGCTACACATATGTGTTTCCAAACCATAAGACAACATATGCCCGCTTTTTACTAATGAGGCTCAGAGCAATTATTTGCCCAAGGATACACAGCAGGCAAGGATGCTATAAATCCTCATTCACCTACCTCCAAAACCTATCTCTTAACTAGTCCAGAGATGACAAACAGATTTTACTGCAGGGCCCACTCTTCTTGTCTGGTAAGGCAACCTAGAAGCTATGGGATTGGGATGCTATAACTAGTTCATTGGAAAAAGTGCCATTATTGTTTGCCAATGGCCTCTATGAGTACAGAAGTTTGTGTATTTTGTATCCATTTACTAGAAATTAAGCCATTTCTTATACATAAGAAAACAAAATGAAAAAAAAAATTGGTCCAATTTGTAAAAATTCACTCTTACAAAAGTAAAGGAGCACATCTATCTAGTATAGTATATCATGGCCCAGGGCCATGAAGAGAGCCCATCAGGAGGAACTCTCAAGAATGAAGAGTCAATATTTCTTCTAATATTTAATTTTATGCTTCTTGTATTCAAATGGTGGAAGAAGGGGATGCCTGGGTGGCTCACTGGTTGGGCGTCTGCCTTCGGCTCAGGGCGTGATCCTGGAGTCCTAAGATCAAGTCCTGCATCGGGCTCCCTGCATGGAGCCTCCTTCTCCCTCTGCCTGTGTCTCTGCCTCTCTGTGTGTCTCTCATGAATAAATAAAATATATTTTAAAAAAAGGTAGAAGGATAGCCATTATGCCTGCATGATGTAACTTCCACTAGGGACAACCCTAGAAATTAACTTGTAGAACCTGTTCTATTTCTCCCTCCTTGCTTCCCCTCCCTATCTCCAACCAATCAACTACCCCAAAGGAAAGCAAGTCAGTCAAGCATGGATTATTTCATTACGTTTTTTTTTTTCCCCTTTCATTCTCCTTTCCACAATGTCCTTCCTTTGAGTACTGTGGGTTTGTTGTTTTTCCCTGATTTATGTGGAACTGGGGATATTTGTCAGTTTAATTAAGAAAAAATTACACTGCTGTAATGCTTGTCAACTTAATTTTCAAGATTTGTCTTGTTTTACGTTGTAAACTTTGGGGACGATTTGTTCTATCTTTAATCAACACTTCAAAGTTTTGTTTTCTTTCTTTCTCTTTTTGAAAAATTTCTTGTTCATTTGCTTTCAAGCCCAATGTGGCAAAAATTGCTTCACATTTTCCCTTGTTTCAAAACCTGTACCACTGTGTTTATATTCACTTTGCTTTGAAGAAAAAGAAAAATCGTTTGTGTGTTTATTAGAGGAAACAGATTGAGCATAATATCATCAGATTCAAGGAGTACTAAACAAAGAGTCAAATGATCTGGTTCCAGGGCAGTCTCCCCCAGTTTTCTGAACTGTCTTAGATACTCACATGTTTTCTCTTTTTCATAAAGTGAGTGTAACTTCACAGGATAAGTGTGAAGCCCATGATCACTTTGGAATTTATGGATCCTGTGTTAATGTTCTTTGGTTGCAAGCAAAATTACTTGGCTAATGTGAATAAAAAATTGAAAGGAGCCTGGGATCATTTACAAAATTGCAGAAAGAAGTGAACTAGGAAAGACAAACCAAAGAAGTGCTGGAAATCCCAACCACAGAATTTTCAGACCTTCACTCAAGGGCATTACCATGCATGAAGTGATTCACTCTGACAGCCTTCCATCCTCCTGTACTTTGGCTCAAACTGAGAAGTTCTAGGAGACAAAATTCAATTGGCCTAATTTATTCCTGGAGCCAGGGTATGAGACACCATTTAAGGCCCAGCCTGGAACAGAGTCAAGGATACAGCAACTGTCACCATAAGAAGGGATAACAAGGAGGTCAAGAAAGCATAATATGCAGCTAAAAACAAACTGCTACCTTGGTCCACTGCTTGGTAGCTGCCCAGGACACAAATAGACACACATGCACACATAGGTCCAGGACTCTAGGATATTCCATCATGACCATATCTCTGTTGTCCATCCTTATATATTAAGTGACAGACAATCCCAAATAACCTAAGAGGAAGAGAGAAAGTAAAAGAAAGCTTGTTAATAGATTAAACAGTAGGCAAGAAGATGCAAAGAGACATCTCCCCAACTGGCCTTAAAACTACAGCTGGTGTTTATGGCTCACCATCGCCTCCCCTATCTGCTTCCTGTTCCTCTATCCTTTGACCAGAACCTCTGACAATACCAGCTGAGGTTCCGTTATGGCAAAAGGAATAGATCTTCTAAGGGATCTGAGCCTTCAGTGGTCTTTCCTACAGCAATCACACATTAACCTTGACCACTTAAAATGGCACAATAAGGCTTCCTTACATTAGACCTATTTTATGCAGTAGCCATCTGACTTCTCCTTGATAATCAAAGTGAATCACTCTAGCCAACCCTATCACTCCCTTTTCCTGTTTCCAAATGGTGTGAGGGGCCTAACATGGTCTGGTGGCAGTCTCAACTCCCAATTCAGTGGACCCATTCCTGTCCCCTGATGAAAGAAACTTACATTTGGTTACCAAGACCTGTAAACGGCAGATGCCAGATTCTCAGAAATGGAGACCAAAACTCAAAAGCAAGTTACTAAATAAAATCGTGAGATTTTCCTCGCTCACTGGGTGAACAATAATGAAGGATGAAAATTAGGCAGATAAGAGTAACAAAACCTCAAATATCAATGGCTTAAGCAAGACAGGAGCATATTGTTCTCATGTAATGACCCAGCTAGGTGGCCCACGGTTAGTAGGGCATTCCATAGCTGCTATGATGGATATTGCCATGCTCTACTATGTCTAATAGGCTCCTGATCATCCAAAAGATTTAGATAATTGCAGGCCTCCTGAAATGGATGCAAAACACTGTGCATATGTTAGTTATATATTTTCCTTAAGAGAAAGCCTATACTTTTTATTTTCAGGGGACCCCATAAACCACCACCCCTCTATGCCACCAAAGATAGTTAAGAATAACTTCCCTAGATATTAAAATTGCCCTTAGTGTTTGTCACATGTGGAATCATACATTCTAGTGTCTTACTCTCAGTCCATAGCCTCCCATCTTTCCATCTGCTTTCCTTAGCTACTTCTCTGATGGCGGAGTCTATCACCTCTTTAAAAATTTGACTTTAATCCTCTTCAAACTTAAATTTCATCATCCATTCCTACAAGAACTCTTCATTGTCAATTCTTCATGTCAATTCTTTCAATCAATGTTTCTTGAGCAACTACTATTTGTTGGGCACACAGAGGCAAACAAGACATATTGTTCCTGCCCTAATACAGAATACATTGTAATGAGAGAAGGAAAAAGAAAAGCAGCAAAAAAATAAATAAATTCAAATTTGTGATTAGTGGCATGAAAGCAAACAAGAGCTAAGCAAGAGAAAATCAGGAGCACCTACTTTAAATAGTGTGGTAGGCAGAATTACGGTTCTGCCAAAATGTCTATGTCTTAATTTCTGGAACCTATGAGCATGTTAAGTTATAGGTCTAAAAGGAATTAAGATTACAGATGGAACTAATATTGCTAATCGTTTGACCTTAAAATGTGGAGATTATCCTACCATAAGTACAACAGTTTTTAAAGGTAGAAGGGGAAATTAGGATAACCAAAGAATGTCAGTGTGAGAAGGACCTGATCCACAATCCACCATTTCTAGTTTTAAAAATGGAAGAAGAGGTTATGAACCAAGGAAATTCAGGTGGCCTATAGAAGTCAGAGAAGGAAAATAAATGCATTCTCCAGAAGAAACTCAGCCCGCCCAAACCCTTGATTTTAGACTTCTGATCTTGAGAACTGTAATATAATAAACCTGCATTATTTAAACCTCTAATTTGTGGTGATTGGTTATGGCAACAACAGAAAATTAATATAGATATAACAGATAGAAACAGCCTTTCTAAGGAAATGGCATTTAAAATAGACCCCCAAAGTGAGTAAAGGCCATGAGTTGGAGAAAGGTGTGCCAGACAGAGGGAAGGGCATGTGCAAAAGCCTTGAGGTTGGAGAGAGCTTGGTACATTTGCCAAACCAAAAGTAGAACTATGTAGCTAAAGTTCAGAGACTGAGGGGGAATGTCCATACACTAAGTCTTAGAAAGTCAGGGTAAGATCCTATAGCTGGATCACAAAGCGTAGAGTGATTTTTCTAAAACACAAATCAGATCATGTCACTCCTATGTTTAAAAAAAAAAAAAACAAACAAACAAACTTCCAAGAGTTCCCAGAGTCCTTCAGGTTGATCCAAATTTCTCAACACATTTACTACCATCTGGTTTCTATGCCATCATATTTCTTGTGTTCCAGTCATTTTTTCAGTTTTCAATGTTTTCTCTGCTCCCCCCCCCCCCCAGCTTGATCACTGTTCTATCTACCTGAAATACTACTTCTCCATCTCATAGTCTTTTTTCTCCCTTAGGTTCCACTTCTGGTGTCATTTCCAGCAGGTCTGAGTCTGCTGGCCCTCCCATGGACCTCCTTAGCACCCAGGCTTTGTTTCCATCCAAGAGCATATCATGGTGCTCGGAACCATTCATGTCACCTTGAATAAGCACCAACCTGATGAATGAATCATCTTTATTCTTTGTTTCCCACTGTTCCTGAGAAGTTTATCATAGGAAGTTTTGCCCCTTCCACAATAAAAACTCCAATGGGATCTCTGATTTTTTTCATTACTCTCAGAAAATAAGATGTAATTTGGTCATTTTAAGTGATAAAATACAACTCCAGTTGATAAAGTGGAATTTATACTCCAACATATTAATCCATGTCTATCTTCATTCATAGTTAAGACTCCTTCCAATTTCTTCACCTGCTAAAAACCTAATCTAAGGCTCCTGCCTTAGTGAAAGGGCATATGGTTGGCTTCATCTCCCTTTCCCTCTCTGTGGTAGGAACATCAAAGAGAGAGAATGGGAATGGATTTGGAATATTCTTATTTGACTACTACAGTCTTTTTTTTTTTTAAGATTTTATTTATTCATTCATGAGAGACACAGAGAGAGAGAGAGAGAGGCAGAGACATAGGCAGAGGGAGAAGCAGAGAGCCCGATGTGGGACTTGATCACAGGTCTCCAGGATCACACCCTGGGCTGAAGGCAGTGCTAAACCGCTGAGCCACCCGGGCTTCCCAACTACTACAGTCTTATTGATGTTTTGCTTTTACTGAACTAATGTTTAAATTTGATTCTATATGAGTGATTTCAGGGTTCTTTGGAGGTTGCCCAGCTGGGATCCTCTAACTCGTAACACCAATGATAGGGACAGTGTCATCAGTTCTCCTGCTGCTTCTTCTCCCTCTATCTCAGGCTTTTTGGTTGTCCCCACCACCCAGACATTCTCTCCATCATTGATGTATGTAGTGTACTTCAACCAGTTGAAATAACTCCAGGCAGTTTTTCTCTACTGTATGACCAACATTTGGTCCACATTGCTTTTACTGTGACAAATTTTGGGAGGCAGATCAATCTCAACCCATCCATCCTTGTTCTGCTGCCAGAAAGTCTTGTCCTCTAGATTTCTAGGACAAGAATCAAACCCATGTCCATGGTATCCATGAATTACAGGGAGCATATATGAAGCTCTTCAAGTAGTCTTACTGAAGTCCCTCTCTCTAGACTTAAGGTGACAAGATATGATTAGTTAAGACAATATTAGCTACCTTAACAAATAAATCCCTAAATCTCAGTGGCTTACCACAATACATGTATAACCAGAGTGGGAGGAATAGCTGCTCCATGAAGTCATCAAAGATCCCAAGATAATGGAGACTCTGCCATCTTCAACACATTGCTTTCAAAGTTGCTCTGGGTATCAAAAAGTTGTTAGCACATAAGGGAAGAAGTTGAGGCTTGTGTAGGGAGGATTTGAAAGAGCCAGCCCTGAAAGTAAGCATACATAATTCTACCCACACTCCCCTGGCCAGAACTCAGTCCATGGTCACACCTAACTGCAAGAGAAACTGGGAAACATAGCCTAGCTTAAGCAAAAGGAAAGGAGGCCAGTTTCTGTCACAAGGGAAAAGTACACCTTGGCTTTTATCTGGAGAAAGGAGTGGTGATTTGGAAGACCCATGGACTCAGAGTCGGGACACCCTACATTAGTCCCGCTACTGACTACTCCTTAGGACTTTAGGACTTGTCCTCCTTAGGACAAGTCAGTTCACCTCTCCCTGAGCCTTGGTTTTCTCATTTGTAAACTGAGGGGTTGGGATAGAGGATCCCTAGGCCCCATTTCTCTTGTTCTATAGGCCTATGACCCTGCATATGACAGCTACAAATGGAGCAGAGCCATATTTCAAAAGGTACTGTGTCATGGCCAAGGTGAGGAAAGATATTCTGATCACACACTGAGAGCTACTTCCTTTAGTAACATCTTTTTTCAAAACTGAAGGACAGGGATCATCTAGGAAGGAACACATATGGAGACTGAGGTCAGAAAGTCTAAAATATATCTAGAATCCCCACCCTTTCTCACTACCTTCCTCCCTACCACCTTATCCTCTCCTCCCTCACCCGGATTATTGCACCAGCTTCCTATCTGGCCTTCCTATCTGGCCTCTTCAAACATTTCAAGCTGTTGGATTGCTATTGCATTACTCCAAATGATGTTTATTTCAATTCAATTCAAAAAGTAATTAAAGAACACACCATTCTTATTTCTCCCACCATTCAAACTTGGAGTACTCACCTACCCTCCTCATCTCCATCTCTGCAAACCCCACTCTTTTGACTCAGCCGAAACCTTTCCACTCACTCCATGAAATCCTTCCTGGCACATATTATCTTCCCCTACTCTCAATCCTACCCTTATTATTTGTCATCCTCTTATGTGCTCCTATATTAGAGGCTAGTTATTTATGTACATCTTATCTTCTCCACTAAATTGTAAGTTCCCTGAGGGAAGAGATCATAGATTATACTATTTGCATTTGCACCATGCTAGGTGCTTAATTATTTATTGAATGAATGAATGACTAATGACTGTGGAGAATTGTTAAAAATCATTAAAAGGCAGGAGTGAGGCAGCCCAGTTGGAAACAGCAGTGAGCCTGGCATCAGCTTAGCAAGTGTATTGTTTTCTGATTGTTTTTCTCAGAGTCTACTGTGGTTGCACTGAACAATCTATAGGAAGAACTGTAGGTGTGAATCTTCAGCCAAGATAATGATTGCGCCAGGGTCTCATTCAATTCAGTCTTGCTCAGGGGCAATATTAGGAAGTAAGTTAAATGAGAGATCACATTCTGTCAAATCTTGAGAAAATGGCTGGGCGCCTGCCAAATGAGAAATTGCAGCTGGACAGTATTTTTTTTTTTCTTTTCTCTCTTTTAAATGTGAAGCTGTGTGCTCTGAACAAAACAGAGTGGAGAGATGAGAAGTTATTTGAGGAATTCAATCAACGTGGACAATTGTTCTGCTAAAATCAGACAAAATAAGCCTTTTCCTCCTCAGTAGCAGAAAATTATGAGCTAGTTATATGAATCCATGTTCGAGCTTCCATTTCCTTTTGGCCTGTCTGAATCAATGGCCTTAAGCCAGGCTGCAGTCAGTTAGCTTAGCTGGACAGAGCCTAGATTATATATCGTGTTGGCCATGAGCCTGGTGATCCTGGGGGCCCATTAGCCGTACTTCCTTCTTGTGTCCAGATCATGACCCCAACCACAGATGGATAGCATGCCATGGGCAGGAACTGATCCAGGAAAGGTAAAGGATTAACAAAAATCCATCCTCCCTACTAAAGAAGCAGCTCAGATTCAAATGGCACATCCTCCCAGCATCGGCAGTGCTGCCTTAACAGCATTAGGCACAAGGGCTGTCATAAGTATCCATCTGATCACGTGTCCACCATGATCACTCTCATAAAATAACAGCTGTCAGTTATTGAGCTTCCCCTCTGGACCATTCACAGTGCTACGCATTTCATATACCTTGTTTTTCCAGTCTACACATCAATCCTGGGAAGTAAAAAATCAACCCATTTTTCTATTGGGAAAACTGATGCTCTAAGTGGTCTAGCAACTGGTCCAAGATTACATGGCCAGTATGTGGTGGAGCCAAGATTCCAACTGATATCCAACTGCAGACCCATGCATCCTTCTACTTGAGCATGCTGCCCACTCCCTTTGCAACTCCATCCATCCCATTCTTGGGTCAATGGCAATAATGGACACTCTGCAGACTGCAATGCTCTTTCATACACATTATCTCATTTATTCCTCATAGGAGCCTGATGAGGTAAATAAAGCCCATTTCTCTTCACTTTCTTTAGATCCTGAGCCTTCTCCTTGTTAGATGACATGGGAACTGAGGCATTAGAGTGAAAATTATTTTCATTTTCACAACACATGTCCCATGTCCCTCTTTGAAAATCTGCTGTGGCTTTCCATGATTGTCAAAGTAAATCAAACCACATTATTGCATTACATAAGGCCTTTCCAGGCTGGTATTCCCTGCCTCACCAGTCTCCTCGCAGCTCCCTCCTGCCTGTCTACTCTTGCACTGCCATCTCCAGCCAAAGCAAATTGTTCTCCTTTCCCTGAAGATGTCACAATGTCGCACATTCTCGTCATTGCCCCTGCTACTCCCTCTGCATGGAAAACCCCTCAAACTTGCAGACTCAGCTCTTCCCCAATGCCCTCAGGCGAGTTGGCTGTTTCCAGTCAGCCTTGCCATCACCTCCAAATGAGACGGTCTACATGTAGTGCACTGAGTGAGTGTCCACCTCTATTCATGAAACTTCCCCACTAGTAGCTGACAGGCAGTGACAGCCAAAGCCCTCACAAAGGACCACACAGTGCTTCATACCTCTGGATATGTGTTACAGCACTGAGCTTAGAATCAGCTAAGGGCCTCTGCGCTCTTCCCCTTTCAATTCCCTCCCTGCCCTTCTTGCTTCTCTCCAACATTCCAGACAGGCTCTTACCTCAGAGCCTTTGTTCTTGCTCTGTCCTTTGTCTAAGAGTATCTCCCTCCCAAGCAATTCACAGGGTTGACTCACTGGTGAGTGAGGCCTTCTCTGAACTCCCTATTAAATTGTAACCCCTACTCTTACCCTAATACCCTTTATTCTTCTTTTCTTTAAAGTGCTTCTGATAGCCCATATATTTCATATATTTTTAAATTTTCTTTCTCATGAATGAATGAGTGACTCTTTATAGCCCTAGCTCTCCCACCTACAACCCAGTCCTCTGCACGGTGTGCCAGGCCATGAAGTTATCTGGTGTTTTCCACTGCCTAGAAAATCCTGAAAGGTTAGCCAAGCCCATTTCATTTCTATGAGCCAAGACAAAGCCAGAAAACCAAAGGCACATCACAATCCAGGGAAAGCTGTGGGTCAGGGCAGGCTAATTATGTCTAGGCAGTCTCTCAAAGCAAGTAGGTCCTGGAACAATCACTATCAGGAACAAAGGTACAGGCCCAAGGGAGCAGAGAGCCAGGAAAAAATGAAAGAAAGCCAGGACAACAAGTCAAAACAGGCCAGAGAGAGGGCAGTGTGAGAAAATTACAGAAATGGTAGGCTTTGATGTGTGCTTGGTGATGAATTGTATGGGCAGAACAGAGTAAGAAAGCCAATGTTTGCTGAATAAATGAATAATCAATGGGAAAGCTAGGGGACAGTCCTAAGCACCTGGTGGTTGGCGCCTTTCTGGATCTTCCACTGGACAACCTTCCTGTGTAGGAGCTGCAACTCCCATCCCAAGAGATACAGGTGCCATGCCAGCGCCAACTTCTGATTACCATGAGCCAAGATAGATTGCTGCAAAGGCTCAAAGCAAATGATTCATCTTTTTTCCTGGGAAATAAGGCCAACATCCCCAGCAGATTCCTTTGACAGAACCATTGCATTTGATAAACAGAGTACGGGCTTTGAGTTAATGGTCTGCTGTTCTGTCCCCAGCATGAGGCCAGGTCCCTTTTGTGGTTCCTCTAAGTAAGTACAAAGCACAGCCTAAGAAAAACTGCTATTCCACCCGGAGAGAGCAAGCAAGCACACTGGGCAGCGCTAAGAACGTCAGCCAAGCAGGGAAAACTAGACACTGGAAAAAACATTTCAAATTGGCATCATCTACTTTAGAGTTATAATCTCAAGCGTATTTTCACCCTAGAAGTCAGAAAATCGTTCAATGAACACATATAAGTGCAGCAAAATGCAATTTGCCTCCACATGTTCTATTGGAAAGATAGGCAAAGAGGAAAGGGAACCAGGACCAAGAAGTGGCCATTTGTTTCTTTCATTCAAGTGTCATTCCTTTCATTCTACCATGAGTGATTATTTTCTTAGAGTGGAACCAAGAGCGGGCTAGAATCTCAAGGCCTTAAAAATGGTTTATTAAAAAAAAAAAAAAGATAATTTGTATTAGATGAGTACTATATGAACTCAAAGATTGAAACAATACAAACACTGATATCATATCAACATAGACATCAGTAAGCATAGACATAGACAGATACAGTTATAAATACAGATATAGATACATAGTGTGAAATGAAACATTGTCCCTTATCTACTTCCCTACTTCCAAACACATTCTTCTTTCCACAGGTAAAGAGAGATGACAAGGATTTCTTTCAAGTTATTTATCTGCACATTTACAATCATATGTAAACATATGCACATTTGTTTTTTGCACTGGTGGGATCATTACACATATTTTTCATGAGTTTTGCAACTTAACAAAATGCCTCAGTGATCTGCCCATTTGGATATCTTATCCTTGGAGATATTTTTAAATTTTAATTTTTAATTGCCACACGGTATCCCATAGTGTGGATGCACCATGTTTCATTTAATCTCGATCTTCAGGTAATGTCAATTTTACAGTACTATAAAATAATATGACTCTAAACACCCTGGTATCTACATCTTTGTAGTCATGAATAAGAATTTCTTTAGAACTTCTAGAATTAAAAGTCTGTGTCAACCATGAACACAATTTAAATTGTGAATGATATTGGGGATCCCTGGGTGGCTCAGCGGTTTAGCCGCCTGCCTTTGGCCCAGGGCACAATCCTGGAGTCCCGGCATCAAGTCCCGCATCGGGCTCCCGGCACGGAGCCTGCTTCTCCCTCCTCCTGTGTCTCTGCCTCTCTCTCTCTCTCTATGTCTATCATAAATAAATAAATAAATAAATAAATAAATAAATAAATAAATCTTTTAAAAAATAATAAATTGTGAATGATATTAAGAAATCAACTCCCTCAAAAGTCTTTACCATGGCCTATTCCAACCCAAATTACAAGACTTATTTTCCTCCATCATTGCCCACAATGAATAACACAATCGTTTAAATATTTATCAATTTGATAAATGGACATGATGGTTTGTTTTATTTTTATTCCCATGATTACTAGTGGGGCTGAATATCTTTTCATATGTTTATTGTCCATTTGGCTCTCTTATTTTGTGACTTGTCTGCTTCTATTCTTTGTCCCCTTTTTGGTTAGATTGTCTTTTTTTGAGCAATTTGAAAGAGCAGACATGCTCTCTTTCTTTAATGCTACCTTCTTCCCTATATACGTTAGAACTTTGTTTTCACAGTGACCTTTTTCTTCTTGATTAGGCCTGTTTCATTCATCTGCCCAATATAACTATAAGCTTCTCATGAGTAGATATATATATATTTTTTTAAAGATTTTGTTTATTTATCCATGAGAGACACAGAGAGAGGCAGAGGCATAGGCAGAGGGAGAAACAGGCTCCCTGTGGGGAGCCTGATGCAGGACTCGATCCCGGGTCCTGGGATCACAACCTGAGCCGAAGACAGACGCTCAACCACTGAACCACCCAGGTGCCCCTCATGAGTAGATATAATATTGCTGCTATATTATTTCTATTTTTATCATTGCTAATATTGTTTACTGTCCACCTACTATGCATATGTCATATATGGGCCCGTGTCCCCTGGCACAGATTCACACAGAGCTGGCTGAAAGAACAGACCCCTGAACTCTCAGACAGGAAAGCCTAAACTCAAGTCTCATTTCTGCCCAACAAGCTGGGGATTTGGTCAAATCTCAAAGTCTCTCTAATGTCAGTGTCTTCACGTAATCCTCTCAATCAATTCTTGGAGTTGCATTTGGAGGTATCTCTACAAACACAGGTTTCTATAACCACAGGTCCAGTTGCCTAAAAGAGCAGCCAGCACAAATTTGCCTCCTATTAGTGTCAATCTCAACTGTCTTGAGCCTCAAATTCCACCTTTTGTCACCACAGCTAAATTCAACATAATAACTTGCAGACCATTCTTACAACCCCTAATAAATTTGACAGAAACCTGAGAGCAGTAACTATGTCATATACCTTCATAAAAGGGATTTCTTTTCAAGCTTTTGGTTCAGTGGAGATGAACCCACTTCAACTATTGTTTCATATACGATATATACTATCATTTATAAATCTATAAAATAACACTCCTTTAAATATTAAGGAATTAATAGTCCTCCAAATTTACAAATTGGTTACACAAATAATAAATAAATGCCCGGGGTGCCTAGGTGGCTCTGTCGGCAGAGCATCCAACTCTTGATCTCAGGTCTTGATCTCAGGGTTGTGAATTCAAGCCCCGTGTTGGGTGTGGAGCCTACATACATACGTACATAGTACATAAATGCCTATAATTTAACGAATTAGATTTTCCTAAGCATTCAAACATTGAATATACATTTTTTTTTGCTCAAACTCTCCTAAACATTGAATTACAATCACAAATCTAAAATGTCATATTCTCATAAATGTTTTAAACATATGAGAAATAGGCAAAACCCTGACAAAATAGCACAGGTGTTATAGAACTTGTTATTAAATTTAAACTACTTTTAGTGCTAATACATTAAATTCTATATCTTCCTAGCCTTGCAGTGAGTAAATGATACAAAATTCACTCTCCTTCCCTCTCAAAAAAAAAAAAAAAAAACCTCATACTAGTCAGCTGAGTTTGCAAGTTCTGCATAATTGGTCTTTTGGGGTTTTTTTTGTGTTGGGGAGAGTTGTGTTTTGTTGTGTTCTCTGTTTCCTGTCTGACATGGAATCTGGTTAAGCTATTTTAGGAATTCGACTTCCTTTTTACTGTCACTAAGACTCTAAGATCACTTTTCAGACAGGTTTTAGTATCTCCCCTTGAAATAATGTATTGTGCTCTTTGAATTTCACTTGGTCAGCATGAACCTTTGTCCTATCATTACACTATGGAGACCTGGCTAGTTAGCATTATTAGAAAAGCTTATATTCCTAATTACTATATTATTATGATTAGTAAGGCCATCCAAGGGTTCTGTTTCCTAGGAGATGACAGATTGAGTCTATGCAATTACCTCTCCTCCTTGGGACATCAGGACAATTGAAAATCTTGCCCCCATACTGTTAACCTCTCTCTCAATTTAGTTACTGTAGGTTCTCATTGTGCCAATTAAATCTTGGACCCTCTTTCTATGTTATTTACATGTGAGAGAGCGGATACTGACCAATTATTCCTGTTTTTTGTAGTTTCTACTGTATTTCCCTGGACTGTTTGAGAATGCATTTTTAAAAACATTTCTAAGATGCTGTAAGAATATATATACCCTTAATAGAAGAAACAAACACACACATTAAGGTCCCCCTGATTTCCTGATGTTCAAATTGTTACAATGTGATTCTATAACCTGGTTCCTTTGTCATTTCAGTGCCATCTGACATATCCGAAAGCATTTTTTTCCAGCAACCATAGAATATTCTCAAGTTTTCCTATATAGAGAAATGTAATCACTTTCCCTCCAGGAAGCTTTGGCTCCTGCTAGGGGCCAATACTTGGGAAGCCAGTAGTGTATATGAGAATCAGTAGTGGCCAAAAGAGCTGCTCCTGCTGCTGGGCCACTTTTGGACATGACAGAGCTAGAAAAGATATTTCTTTGTGAGGTCATAAGTTCAAAATGGTATTTGTAACTTAACACATAATCTTGATATATCCTACTTTTCTTAATGATGACTTTCTCCCACCTTGATAATCAATGCCTCTCTAAGGCATAGTAAAACATTTATTACACAAATGTTTTGAAACCATATTAAATTGAAAGATACTCTACATATACATGTGACTTCCCATCACCCCATTATCTCTGATGCAATGCTGATGGCTAGCTTGATCTTCCTCCATTACATGCCTCCCCATCCCTACCTTCATACTAACTATTCCTCACAGTTCACAAACAGAAGAGGATCATCCCACCAAATAACTGATAACTCTGCTGGGATGTAGTAAAAGCATCAGAAGAAGTTCTGATCTTTGAGTGAGGCAAATAAGCTTGAAAGCAGACCAAGCCAGAGGCATGAGAGTCATGGGCAGGAATGGATCCCAGATAATAAGGCAAGAAATTACTGTGTGGACAAGTGGTGAGAACACTCTATAACTCCATACTTACTTTTTTTAATTAGCTAATTTACTGATACTCTAACTCATCCTTACTAAGAGTTTGAAATACCTTACAAAATATAATTTGGTAAAGAAAGAAAGTAGATATAAAGTTCAGAACAAAGAAGAAAACAAGGGTAGAATAGTACTTGAAACTATAAGCAAATTAAATATACCCAAAAAGGAGATGTCACAATGTCATATACAAAGGTTAAATATCCCAAGTTCACTTCTAAGTGTCATAATAGCCAAATCCAAAAGGAGGTCATTATTGATTACAAAAATCACACCAAACAAAAAATTCTTCAAATTCAATTTGTTTAAAAGAAAGGTAGGTTTACCTAGTATTTAGATTTGAAAAAAATTCTCCTCTGGGTCCTCAATAAGGGGCATGATATAATATAGTTGACCACGGCTTCACCAATGCTCCTTCAAGAAGGACAACAGCCAGCTTTCATACAGCTTCTTCTTATACCATCATTGACTCACCCCAAAGTCCGGTTCAGTGAAAGCAATTTACAAGAGATCCAAAAAAATGTTGTCCAAGTACACGGTTCTTTGATGGTCTGGCTTGATTTGGGGATAAATTTTGGCCTGCTAGAGGAATTGCTAATAATCCTCTAAGACTTTTATTTCTTGCAATTGAGCTTTCAATAAGAACTGAATAACAGAGTTCAAGCTATTGTCTCTGGCAGGAACCTGGAACTATAGCTTATGCTATATCCTCTATATCCTCTAACAATCTACCATGGGGAGCATTCTCTTCCTATGTCTTTTTCATTCTCTTATTAAAACTAAAGAGCCTTAGAAGGACTGTATCTGAAAAGAGGGTGCTTCTTCCTTGCTTCTCCCCTGCCAAGGAAGCACCAGCTGGGTAGAAACAAGGTCCTTTCTCAGCATATGCAGAAAGCCCTATTGCACAAAATAAAAGGCTGATAAGACCTCAGTTTTCAGATGGGCCATGTTTCATTGTAGTCAAGAATTCTAGTAATGTTTCAGTCAGGGTGGATACTTGGTTTTGTGCCCTTTGGGCCCTAAACAAGGAGGAACAGCAAGGAAGACAGACTGAGGCTAATGGAAACAGGAAGAGTCTGTCTAGGAAGTAAACAGGTCAATTTAATATTGAAAAGATGATTGAAAGGGGGGAAAGGAATTATTTATTTGTCACTGAACACTGTAGAACAGAAAACCCTAACATAATTCAGCCCAGAATCACATCGACTGTGTTCCCCCTTATCTCTGTAGACTATACACACATTCTGACCTTCTCTAAGAGGAAGCTTAAGCACAGCAGGTGCTGCCCATTGTTAGCAGGGACCTAAAGCCAGGCTGGGACCAGAAATGAAGCTCTGGAAGGCCTACTGGCCACTAGTCTAAGCTGTATACCTTCAACGAGTTTTTATCAATAAAGCTGGCATGTGAACTTCATCTATGACCTCTCAGAACTGGGTGAGAATAGAAGAGTATTATCTCATGTAGGATGAGGATAAGAAAGGTGAAGAATGAACTGCCAGACTGCAAGTTCATTCCTAGCAGGCTCTGACAGACAACAGAAAATGGTTACAGTGGCTGAAGCCCTAGACCAGGAAGAGAGTGGCTTAAATTAGCTAATGAGCTGCTGGCCACCCTGGCACACATTAGGAAGGAGGGACATATGTATATGGCATTTCCTGTCCTTATTACAATCTTGGTAATGAGGGCAAGGTGTCTGGTGTCTTCATTCCCCATTCTTCAAACTGCAATTCAAGGTGAGTGAGCTATAAGCTCTGTAACTGTTAGCAATGTTTTTACTCACCAGAATCTTCTCTGCCTGCTTTTAGCTTCTATTCTCAACTTTGGACAGGAAACTTGAGAGCTCCTCAGAAAACTCCATGCACTGATGGATAGGGTCAAAGAAAGCAAAGTATAAAACTTCCTGGCATTTCCAACTATAAATAGGTCCAAGAGGCCTCATTAGGAGCCTTGCGGCTGGCTTACTTCTGAAGCACAGGCCACATCTCAGTCTCCACTGGACTCTCAAGGAAAATAACCTGATTACATTATCACATTTACCAGTTTGCTGAAAAATAGTCTAAGCCCCTCACCAGCACCAGGAATCTACACCCAACCCCCTGCCCAAGACTTCAATGGAATTGACCTTCCCTAAGAAAAATATTCTTGTATCTTTCCCTTTACTTATAGTGATCAGTGATCAGACACATCAACAAGCAGTTAAGGACTTGAATCCTGCAAAGTTCTCGTCAGAAGGAGCTTGGAGAACTAGATTGGTTTCTGGTTTCAAGCTACTGACATGGATCTGGTATAACTTAAGTAAAAAGAGAATATTCTGGAAGGCTATAGTGCTGCTTACAAGATTGAAGGGAAGACAAGAGAATAAAGCTTAGAACAGACAGGTTTAAGGAGGCTCCAGAAGGTTTTGCTGCCAGTTGAGTGCTGGTCCCACAGCTAGAATGATGAAGTTCAATGGTTCTTCTGCCTGAGGTTCACTCTATTCAGGACTCAAAGTCCTAGAAGATAGAGAAACCAGTAGATCAACCTTAAGTCCTATCCTGACTCTTGCAGTACCTAGACTATTAGAGGAACATCAGAGAACTGAGCCTGGAGTGTCTCCATTGGCTGTCATAACGGGACAGAAAGTCTTAAGTCATACCTACCTATCACAACTGCATACAAAGAAGGGACGAAAATTCTCCAGGGGGAAATCAAACTGCTGTTGGGAAGGGGCAATGCATGCTGGGCAGAAAAACATTAAAAATGTCCATCTCAAAAATGTTAAAGCCAATTCTCTTCTTTTACAGTTAAGGAAGCTACGATCTAGGAGGTTAAATAACTTTTAAAGGTTAAATAATTTCTAAAGAGGAACTTTGAGGAAGAGATAGAACTGAAATTAAGACAAATTCTACCCAAAGTGTGGGCTATGAACCCACAGCACCTCATCACTTGGGAAATGCAGGTTCTCAGGCACCATCCTAGACCTACTGAATCAGAATTTATAACAAGTTTTCAGGGTGACTCACATGCACATTAAAGTTTGAGAAGCATTGCTCTCTTTATAGGTCTTGACCGTATTGTCGGAAGTTAAATCCAGATATTCCTCATCTGACCTTGATTTATGATGGCCTTTCCTCAGTTCACTGAAAAAAAACTGACATATGTGTCTCTTCAACATTTTCTAGCCTCTGGGGCCTATTCCCATGTTCCCATGTGCTATTTAGCATACCCAAGCAGAGGTCAGTTTACATGATCACCAGACGCTTAACAATAGGGTGTGCATCTAAGCCAGATTCCAATGCAATGATGGAAGGAATTCTTAAACTCAAGACTTCATAAAGGCATTGTGGAGAATGACTAGTCCCAACTGTGAAGTAAGAAACAAAATCCTACAACGATATGAATTGCTCTGTGGCAAATTCGGTACAAGAAACATTACTTTTTAATGGTCCTATATCAAATTAAATCTTGTTCAGCCTCCTGCTGAGTAGAAAATCTAACTGCGGTTCTCTAGAAGATCCTCTGCCCCCTTCTTTCTTTTATTGAATCAGAACCAAGAGGCTTACAGAGTTTTACAAAACTCAAGAAAGGGCTAACTCAATTGGTCATGGCTGCTGCTGACTTTATCATCAGGCTTTCTACTCAGGGTCACCACTCTGGGAGGGTTGCAGGCATGCATGCAATCTGAAGACATTCTCTCTGTGTGTCAGCAAGACAGAGAAATCCTCTTCCCTCTCCTCCCCACTGAGGTCTGTGCTTCATTTTGTATTGGTAGAAGGGCTCTTTTGATAGTAAGATTTTATTGCATACATATAATATAGGCATGGTTTCTGCCAGCAACATGCTCCTGGTTTGCTTGCTGGGGTGAAATATATCAACACTTTATAGTGCTCCATAAAGAGGATGATGTAAGTAAAGAGCACCAGTTTGTCCAGGGGCTCTGTCACCTAGACTAGTTTGAGGGGGCACTGCTCTTCACTGCCTGTAATAAATATATAGTCTCTGCTGCTATTGGGCTTTGTAACTCAAACACTCTTATAGCTGTTAGTCCTATACCAACTCTTAATCTTGAACCTATAGTATGTTGCTCATCCAGCATCTTGTCACCTCTGCCCAGCCATTCCATATTACTTCTCTACTGCAGAACTTAATAAGAGTGTTGGTAAAGCCCTTGTGACTCAGATTATTTGGGGAGCTTGGAAAACAAAGGTTTTCTCAATTAATGATTAGTGCTACTAAGACTGTATATATCTATTAAACAGAAGCCAGTTCCAGCCATGCATGCATGTGTGTCTGTGTGTGTGTGTGTGTGTGTGTGTGTGTGTATTAGGGGGTTGAAAAAGAGGGTATAGATGTTCAATTACAAAGTGTTACTTCAGGTTTAAGCCACTGTCCCCCTAAATTCCTTTCATATTATCTGATGCATGGACTATCTTTACTAAAAAACTAAGTTTTTCATGCTATAATTAGAAATAAGATTTTAAATAATCCTGGAATAAAGAGACTGCCATTCAGACTAAGATCTAAATAATTCACAGTAAAGTTTCCTGAGTACAGATTCAGATTAGGAGAGGGATATCTGAGGTACATAATGTCAAGGAAGAAGGAGCCTGGAAAGTAGACCAGAGCACACCCAGATGCACTCATCATCTTTACAATTTGTCAAGATCTTGTACTAATCCATCCCAGAATGAGCTTAAAATGAAACATGGCCACTTCTCTTCATTTCTTCTAGATCAGCAATTTCAGAGGCAGGGGCCATTCTGGTAACTACTCAGAAACTTACTACAGATCAAGAGACCATCCAGAGTCATCGGATTCTAACTGATCCACTGGACCTCAGAAGTTTCTCCAGAACATGTTCCATAGCAACCAGAGTGGAAGAAAAAACTGCCTGTTTGACTCCTGTATGTAACTGAATGTATTCTTTGACCAATCAAAGCAACATATACTGAATTAAGTACAATTCTGAGAAGTATGTGGCAGGACCTTACCTTCAAGGAGTTTTAGTTTATGTGGGTAATTAGAGCATGTGCATAGAAAGAAAACAAACAATATACAATGGTCTTTAGTAAGTACCAAATCAATGGAAGAGACACCAATTTCAATGCCATTCAGGTGAGAAAAGAAGGGATAGAGGGAATCTCATCATTACCCAGAGTGGTTAGTAAGGCCTTATAGAGAATTGGGAATTTCAACTTGACCTTAAGCAATGATTCTTAATCTAAGATTAATGTTCTCTTAAGTAGTATATGAATGGAGCTTCAGGGGCCAATGAACTCTTTGGCTATACACTTTCTGGGATGAAGGATGGCCTTCATCAGATTCTCAAAGAGACTGAAAAAGTTACAAACCATTACCTTGTAAGAAATTGTTTATGTAGGGATCCCTGGGTGGCTCAGCGGTTTAGCGCCTGCCTTTGGCCCAGGTCGTGATTCTGGAGTCCCAGGATCAAGTCCCACATCGGGTTCCCTGCATGGAGCCTGCTTCTTCCTCTGTTTCTCTCTCTCTGTCTCTCTGTGTCTCTCATTGATAAATAAAATCTTTAAAAAAAAAAAAAAGAAAGAAAGAAAGAAATTGTTTATGTAGTGAAGAAGAAAAGCATCATCCTATATAGGGGAACAGGTAAACAAAGGCATCGTGAGGGAACAACCAAGCCATATTCAAGTAGAATATGAGGAAGGCCAGTCAAGTGGTAGTACTGGTCCCATATCCATCCAAGGCAATGTCAAGAGGTGGAGCTGGGAAAGCAGGTTAGAACAGGGGGTAAAGGGGATCCCTGGGTGGCTCAGCAGTTTAGCGCCTGTCTTCAGCCCAGGCATGGTCCTGGAGTCCCAGGATCAAGTCCCACATCGGGCTCCCTGCATGGAGCCTGCTTATCCCTCTGCCTGTGTCTCTTCCTCTTTCTCCTCTGTGTCTCTCATGAATAAATAAATAAAATCTTAAAAAAAAAAAAAGAACTGGGGATAAAGGGCCTTGACTATCAGGATTATGCTATGGGTAGTGCTCAGGTGAATGACACAGTGACACTGGGTTTAGGATGATTAATTGACCACCTGGGGCAGGATGAGGTGGAAGTTGGTGAGGCTCAAGCCAGAGGGATGAGAGATGAAGATCAAGAAAATGAGTTGAACTGGTGACTATAGCCATGGAACGGATGAGAAGGATTCTGGAGGCACTGAGAGAAGAACTGATAAACTTTAGTAATTTTGGGATATGAGAGGAGAGAGGAAAGAACCAAGGATGACTCAAAGCCCCAAGCCTGGATACCTGGAAGAATAAAGACTCATTCATTGAAATAAGGAACTGTGGTTAAAAAAAAAAAGAAAGAAAAAAAAAGCTGATTTCCAAGAGAATGTTAAAGACTTTGATTTCCAACAGGTGGAGTTTGAGGTGTTCCCAGTAACAGCAGAGACCCTTTATCAATGGCACCACATATTTACATACCCAAAAGGAAGATTGGAAGTGTCTTCCAGCCCAGTGCCCTCTAACCTAGACAACTGATTTGGTCTGACTTCTTGGGGGGACTCTGCACATTGTTAACCTGAGGCTGTATCATTTCTGTTTTTTATTTGCAATCTTTCCTAAAGCATTTTCTCCAGATGACGTTACTACTGTGTGATTAGGAGACAGGCAAGGACATAAACATTCCAAAAAAGATAAAAGCAGCCCTGCTTTCCCAGTACTCTCACAGCACTCCAACTTCATTAGGCTCATGTTGTTTCATTAGACTCAATGCCATTTAAATTTTTATGTTCATTTCAAGGCTATTTGTTTTGACAAAGGATTTTAAGAAAACGCAGTAGGAACTTTCTAGGTTTTATTTAACTTTATAACCATCTAATTTACTCCCCAATAAAGGGATAACTAAGCATTCCTGTTATGCTGCTAAAAACCTCTTTGCATAATTTTGAAATACAATGCAAGACTCTGCAAGGAGGAAATTCACACCAAGGAAATGCTGACACAAGCTATCCAATGTTTGGTGCAGGGATTTAAGGACTCGAAACATCCTCTCTTCATTAGTACACACACACACACACTCTATAGGACCCAAAGACACTTCCTCTATTTATATATTATTACTTTTCTAAACAAGTGTGTCTCTGACCCTGCCACATACAGGATAGATGAAGCCCAGTAAAAAGTTTCCCACAGCCCAGGGGCAACCACAGACAGGAGATAATAATGACTAATAAGGGGCAGGGTGATTTATAGGGAGAAAAGAAGAATGTATGGATCTTATAGAATCATTCCTCATCTCTCCTCAAGATGACACTCTTTCACTAATTCAGGTAGATCTCACTTGTCCCCTTATAAATCAAGCCACTGCTCACCTCTTCATTTTGTACAGTGTCCCCCCTTGGTAGGCACGACGTCCCTCTTATCTATCTAAATGCATTTAGGCATGTGACTATTTGGAGACGTATCATCAAATTTGGCTACTTATCATATCCTGCCTCCTCCCTGAAACTTTTATTTCAGACCTCTGGAACATTGTCTTCACTCAATTAGTCAACCAACAAACACTTCTGAGCTAATAGCAGGCATGGGTGTCCATTGTACTTATTCCTTGTTTTCCCTCTGATTGTTGAAGTATATCCATTTCATCACTCTAAAACAGATGATTGTTTCACTTCTTTACTATTTCTCACAGCATAAAACCAATTTCTGGCACAGCATCAATTAGTGCCCATATGTTAAAATATGCTTCGTGTGTTCCAAAAAAATAAGACACGAAACCACTTAGAAAAATCCAGAACAAGCTATTGTTTCAACCCAGTTAAAAAACTTAGAACAATGATAATATATTTTTTTAAGATTTCTTTATCTATTTGAGAACAAGAGAGGGTGCAGGAGGGGCAGAGGGAGAGGGAGAGAATCTCAAGCAGACTCTAAGCTGAGTGCTGAGATCATGACCTGAGCTGAAACCAGGAGTCAGACACTTAACCAGCTGTGCCACACAGGCACTTTGAAAATACTTTTTTTAGAGAAAGAGAGAAAAGAAGAAAGGGAGGGAGGGAGGGAGGGAGGGAGGGAGGGAGGAAGGAAGGAAGGAAGGAAGGAAGGAAGGAAGGAAGGAAGGAAGGAAGGAAGGAAGGAAGGAAGGAAAGAAGGGTGCAAGAGGGACAGAGGGAGGAGAGAGAGAAGGGGAAAAAAATGAGCCCAAAGAGAAAATGAGCCATTGGAAAGTGTTTGTAATATGCTAAAGTGAGGAATGCATCAGATGGCTTTGTAAAGTATGAGAAGGGAGCAAAACTAATTTCCACTTGGACGTCACAAAGAGTTACTAGTCCTGAGGCAGCTGCATGGCTCAGGCTGAGCTTGGATATGGGCAACAACTTGTTCACCTCATCTATGATAACAGCCAATATGTGCTTCCACAAATGGGCTTGGAATTCACATACTCCAAAGTTCATGTCCAGTAAACATCCCTTGAGGTCACCCTCTAAACACAAAGTTTGAACTCCTGGGAAAAAAAGGATAGCATCATAAGCAAGAGAAAAAAGTCATTATCCTTAGAATAAAAAGATATTTTGAAACAAGAGAGCTGCAGGTTGGTGTACCCTCACATTTAGTTTTTTCCCTAATTATGAAGTCAG
Source organism: Canis lupus dingo (assembly GCF_003254725.2). Lineage (NCBI taxonomy): Eukaryota > Metazoa > Chordata > Mammalia > Carnivora > Canidae > Canis > Canis lupus. Next base: position 51,492,157 of record NC_064252.1, on the reverse strand, counting down.
TGCCACTATGCTCTTTCCCCAGTACAGACAAGGGTCTCTTTCTTTTACTTCATGGCTCCCCAGCAGCTCATATTACCCTATAGGAAGCAATAAATACTTACCCACCTGAACTGCTAGCTTCTCAAACAAACATCTGGCAAGTTTTGTGAGCCTCTTAACTATTGAATTTCCATATCAAGCACATTTTCTATTTAAATCTTTTATTTATAATACTTTTGTGTAAATCCAAACCAACAGAATACACTCTGAGGCAGAGATTTTAGCAAATAATAAAATTTTTAACATTTAGAACTTTCATAGCATGGCTTTTATAACTCAGGGGAGAAAGCAGGGCAATTAAAAATATTGTCTATGGACTCAGAAGCAAGGGGGGAAAAAGCTTTTATTAAAGTAACCACTGAAAAAACATGTCCTCAAACACGTAATTTATCCTTCTCCCGAAACAGGAAGAAAAAGACATGAGCATGCTTTATAAATTAGAGGAATCTCTGTGAAGTGCTTGCAGAGAAGCTTATCTTTGGTTTCAGCCCTAAAAAGCTACAAAAATTTTAATGATTAGTTGCAGACACTGAGAAAAAGGTTAACAACATATACTCATGTGGACTCTAAAATTGTACAGTCCTGGGGTCGAATATCAACTTTGTCAGGTGCTGAAGGAAATAGCTCCACCTAATCATAGCTGAATGATCCGTGTGACAACAGGAAAGTTTCATTGCTTCTCTGAGCTTTATCTGGACAATGAAGATAAAAATACCAACCTTATGGGCACCCTTTGGCCCAGGGTGTGATCCTGGAGACCTGGGGATCGAGTCCCATGTCAGGCTCCCTGCATGGAGCCTGCTTCTCCCTCTGCCTGTGTCTCTGCCCCTCTCTCTCTCTCTCTCTGTGTGTGTGTCTCTCATGAATAAATAAAATCTTTAAAAAGGGGGGGGGGGGATTATGTAAAACAATTCTGTTAAAAAAAAAAAAAAGCCAACCTTATAATACTGGCTAGAGGATCAGACAATATCATATATAATCCCTAGAACAGTCTCTGGCTTTCTGGCCAGAAAGGAGAAGCTCAATTAATGTTGGGTGTTCTTCCTTATATCTTCATACCCACCCCTCCTTCCATCTAATAAAGCCCAAACTGCTCAGAAATTAGGGGCTTCATTCATACCCATCCCAAAATATCACTTATTAAAAGGCATCCTTGAATGTAGCCCTTCAGATTATAGTTTCTCCACCTATAAAGTGGAAATATTAACTACCCTACCTACCTAGTAAGAGTGCTGTGACATCTTGGAAAAACACACAGGACTGAAAAGAATGTCAGTGAGAAAGGAGAAACCTTTGTGCTGACCTTCAGAAGACTGAATATTGAGCTATGTGACCTTGGATCAAGCCTCTTAGCATCACAGTTCTCATTTTCCTGTGCTTAACATACAGATAGTGATACCTGCATTATTTATGTCAGAAGGTTGTAGTAAACCCTTTTTCTCCACTACCCATCTTGATCCTTACACCTGTGAAGCCAAAAAATGTTTGGCTCATGCTAAGCCAGCTCTTATTTAAACCAAGATTCTACACTATCCCAGGAGTCAAAGTCTTGCCTTCCCTGATGCCAGGATTTTGACATTGAAAAGTAGCGTTATTTTAAAGGGTAAGTTCTTTGAAAGCAGACTATGCCTTTTTTCTTAAGAGCTATACTCCTGCCTCAGCAAGGATCTATGCAATCAAATGCCATAGTGCTTTTCAAATTAATTTTAGGTTTGGTTTTTTTTTTTTTTAAGAGAGAGAGAGTGCACGTACATGTATGAGTGGGGGGAGGAACAGAGGGAGAAAATCTTCAAGCAGACTCCCCCCTAAGCCCATAGCCTGGACACTGGGCTTGATCATACCACCCATGAGATCATGACCTGAGCCAAAACCAAGAGCTGGACACTTAACTGACTGAGCCACTCCAACACCCCTCAAATTAATTTTGAAGCATCCTCATTGTATACAAAACTTTCATTCAGAATTAAGAATGAATATTCATGCAATCAAATACACCGAGGCAGTGTAGTGTATTGGTTAAAGCATGACTTTCAAACCAAGCACCTAAATTCAAGCCATGGTTCTTCTTGCTATCTGTTAAACTTGGAGAAAGAGACTACATCTCTCAAAGTATTAGTTTCTTCATCTATCACATAGGAAAAACCAGACCTACCTTCTAAAGTGGTCTAGAAATTAAATGAGATACCAGATGCATGTAAAGAAGAAGACATTTTATATCTTTATATAAAGATATTTTATATCTTTAGATTCTGTGCAAGGAGGGAGCAGAAGCAGAGAGCGCCACATGGGAGGTAAAAACAAAGTAGAAATTTGGGCAACCAGAGAGCTCTAAGGAAGTCCAAAGTAATTGAGTGAATTTCACATTTGGCCTGTGTTCAACCCTGTTCTCAGAGTTTCTGGTTTAAAGGGTGATCTGAAGGGCCCTGTTAAGAATAGGAAGGAAATATTCCATTGAGGTAGAATATTACTCCAAAACTTGTAGGTCTGCCTCTTTCCTGCTCTTCTCCCCATCTTCCTACTTTCTCACACTCACCACTCCAGGCCCATTTAGCTCCTTATCTAACATACTTATTCTCATTTTAACCAACACACAAACACACACACACACACACAATCTCACACATAGCCTTGCACGTACGCAAACAGACATAAACAGGCACACATACATAGATACCCTTTATTCCTGACCCTTAGCCCCCAAACAATTCAAGGGTCCCACATCTGAGTTATAAAAATTGATATTAATGCTGGTAAAGTACAACTGATAGGGCTTCTGGTTAAACATGACAGATTATACATGTGCATTTTTCTTCATTTTTCAATCCCATTTAGATTATGGCAATACCTAAATCTGGATGCTGGAGAGGAGAGGCAGTGGTAAGTGATTTAGCAGACCAGAAAAGGTGAAACCTAAACTAAAAGGCAAGTTGGTTGGTACTGCAGACCCCAGAAAAACAGCTGGAGTAACCAGGGACCCCTGAAAACTCTTCCAAGGCAGAAGAGAGGCTTGCACAGCAGAGGATGTGACTGCACTAAATGCAAGAGGCTATGTCCACTACACCTCAGTAAATCTGTTAAATGAAAAAAAACAAAAAAAAAAACCCTATCCACAAAAGGGGGATTAAGTGGAAATTGGCATCCTAAATGGTTAAGACACCACACTACCCCCAGTTCCTAGAACTCTGACAGCCAAGTATATACCTCCAGCCAGAAAACATAGAGGATTACTTTGCAGAAACTGACCTGCCCGAGAACAAAGAACTACAGATGGCAACACTTGGGGTTCCTCCGGTGAAATAGCTTAAGTTCCCAGGTGCTTACCCATCACTTGGTACAACTCTCCTTTCCTCATACACACCTTCCAATTATCTCTTCTGCACTTTTCTCTTAAATAAAATGGGAAGCCATTGTAGAGAAACCTCCAACATAAAAGTGAGATCAAAACAAACAAAAGAAAAGGAACTTAAAGAAAAGAAACAATGCAGGGAGCAGAAGAAAATTTCAAACATTCAAAAACACTATCTCTAAAACACTGATACAAGTGTTCTTATAGTGCCCAGAAAAAAAACAAGAACAACTGCGGAAAGGTGGAATCAAAGGTAGAGATATTTATATTTATCTTTCATTTCCTCCACATTTGTATGGATGTGTGTTAAGATTATGTGTATTATATTGTTTTTATATAGGATTATTCTTTACCTTGTACTTAAGTGATCATCAGCTTAATAAAAAAATTAAAGCTAAAAAAAATCCAAATAAGGTATCCATGAATAAAGAATGAAATGCCATGGAAAGTAAAGACACAATTTTAAAAATTCAATAGAGTAGAAGACAAAGTTGAGGAAATATTTGTTATTAGAACAAAATGACAAAGAGATGGAAAATAGGAGAGAAAAGAGAAAAGAGTGAACCAATCCAGAAGATCCAACATCAGATATATGTAAATTCCAGAAATCAACCACAGGAAGTTCAGAAGAAAAAAATAATAATCAAAGAAAGACATAATACCTGAGTCTCCAAATTGAAAGAATCTAGTAAATATCCCAACTAATAAACAAAAAAGAGAAATATAAACCATCCTCATGAAATTTCAGAACACCGGGGATTAAGGATGATTCTAAAAGCTTCCAAATAGGAAAACAAAAACCAAACAAATAGGTAAGAAGAATTGTATCTGATTCCTCAAAAGGAGCAGAAGCTAGAAGACAATAAAGCAATGTCTTTATAATTCTGAGGGAAAATAATCTATAGCCAAGAACTCTATACCAGCCAAACTATGAATCAAGTGGGGAGGTCAAATAAAGACATTTCCAGACATGTAGTTTTTTTTAAAATGTGTTCTTTCTTAGAAAAATTCAGGAAGATGCATTGCTGCCAAACAACTGAGAAAACCAGGAAATAAAGAGACATGGGATCTAGGAGCCAGGGCCAAAAGAACCCCAGGATAGTCTATGAGATTGCAAGCTGGCCAGCAAAGAGAGACAGCAACCAGTCCAGATGGGGTGGTTAGATGGAAGGCTCCAGGGGAAATGGCTCCCAGAAGAAAAAGGAATATCTAGTGACTTTGTGTGTTTAAATGGAAAAAAAAAGAGTTTTACAGCTCTAGTGAAATATATGGAAATGAGTTATTGATAGATACATAGGAAATGAAGCAAATGAAAAAGCAAGTCAATTAACTATGCCAAGAAAAATGTTGCAAACAGAGGAAATGAAATTTTAGAACACTACATGACTCAGCTGTGAGTGATACTGACAAAGTCATGATGAGCAAAACTAGTGGGATTAGCTATATTGAGAAACAGAAGATGAGACAGTAGAGAGGTAGGTAAAAAGAGTGATTTAGGAAAGCAAAATCCTCATTTTTTTAATGTTAGATATTTAATTCAATGGCAGAGGAAAAGAATCACAAGTTCAAAGTGGTTTTCTTTAAGAGGCAGAATAAAGGTGAGCAGGCATGAGACATGGGTCTACTGCTTTAGTTTAAGCTAAGTTAATAAAGACACTAAAACTGAACTAAACAGTGGCTTATCACAAAAGGACATTTGTGGTTTACCTAAAAGTAATGTGCACAAATAGGTGGTCCCCGGATTGATTTGGAAGCTCAGGGATATCACCGAGTGCTCATTTCTTTCCAACCTCTACCTCCACCTTCCTCAGTGTGTCATTTATCTTTGTTCACTCGGGGTCACAAGATGACTGCTACAGCTCCAAACATCTAGTTTTCACAGACAAGACATAGAGAACAGAATAGCCAATGACTGAGAGACTTGTCCTTCTTGTAACTCTCTTCTCTCATTACTGTATCCGTTAGGATTAACTTGGTAATGAGAAACAGAGACTCAAAAAAAGAGGGGCTAGACAAAGGCAGAACATTGTTTCATGTAAGAGTCTGGAGGTGGATGGTCCAGGGCTGCTTTGGAGTTTCTGCTCATTATCCCCTTAGAGAACAAGCTCCTTCTCTCTTTTGCTCTACTAGACATAGCCTCCATTTCCAATGTCACCTTATGGTTCCAGATATTACTCCAGTTCCAGTCATCATATCAACATATCATATCAACTTACAGCCAGCAAGAAGGAAATATGAATACAAGGTCATCACAGAAGACTTCTCTTTTAGGGAAATTTCTTGAAAGCTGCCTTTCAAGAGCACTTCTGCTTTAGCCTGTTGGTCAAAATTTAGTCACAAAGCCACAAGTAGCTACAAGAGAGGCTGAAGAATATAATATTTATTCCTGACAGCCACATGCATGGCAAAAAAAAAAAAAATTGGAAGTTCTAAAAAGGGAAGAACAAAATGATGAACACCTGGTTATCTCCACTACAATTAGAAAGGGAAAATCTTTCCCAAAAGATCTGCAGCAAAGTCCTCCTTACATGTCATTGGCTAGAACTGGGTCACATGGCCCCTGCAGATGAGAGAGACCTAGTAAAGGCAAGGTATGGATTTTTATTCTCAGAGGTGGGAAGTGAACAAAGGAGAAAGTTGTTGAGAAAGGCTGTGACTAGTCAATCAACAGAGTCTGCCTTATAAATCTTGTAGTACAATTTGACCTTAAAACATACATATATATCCAATTTTTTAATGTATATAAATAATAAATTTACATTTCTGTGAGAAAATGAATGATAGGAAAATTTGTCAATAACAGCTGCCATAACTCCCTCCATCTTTGTGGTGAAGAAATACAAAGAAAGAAAAAGTTATAAGGTCAAAATACATACACATAAGTAATAGCAAAGCCTACTCAAATGGTCTCTGCATTTCATGCTTTGCCAGATTGACTTTGTCATTCATTCAACAAACATTTGATGAACACCTGCTATGTACAAAGGACCATGGACATGATTGAGTCTCAGTCCATGCCTTCAAAAGGTCACAGTTTAGAAAGAGAGAGGGATGGAAACCATTTTTTTTACTATACAACATAATAAACACTATAATGTGAGAATGCACTAGGGAATCCCTCAGCAACCCAAAGCAGGGCTGTTCTGTCAGCTGGCAGACAAGGGAAGGCTTCCCTAAGGAGGTGGTTTTTGAGATGTAGTTTGAAAGACAGGCAGAAATTTATTTGCCAGGTTATAAAAGAGGCATGGAAAATAATCTAGGCCACAGAAGAGTGAGTACAAAGGCATGGATCATATTACAACTTGGAAAAATAAGCCACATTGTTACCTTGTCTATCACAGATCTAAAAGGCTGGGGACAAGGTTGGCACTCAATAAATATTTGGTGAATTGAATCATGATAAGTAAAAACTCTCTTAATCTACGTGAATATAGCAGTATTCTAGATCGGGGGTTGGCAAACAACCACCCTCAGGCTAAATCCCACCCACTGCCTGTTTTTGTAAATAAAGTTTTATTGAAACATTACCACACCTATCCATTTACACATTGTCTATGGCTGCTTTTGTGCTACAATGGCAGAGTTGAGTTGTTGGCGAAAGAAACTAAATGGTCTGCAAAGCCGAAAACATTTACTCTGTGGCCCTCTACAGACCAAGAATGCTAACCCCTGTTCTAGATTAACTGACATCCTCTATTCTCTAAAACATACAGCACTCTGAGCTCAAATCTAGTAAGCAATAAGTAATACCCTCTTTTCCTCCCACCAATTGAGTTCTATATTTTCCAAGAGTAAATTGTCTGTTCCCAAAAGTGGTTTGCCATTTATTGTGTTAATGTATTTAACATGTAACATTAAATGTAATTTATATATTAACATAAATATCTAATTCAACAAAATATTGTATATACTGATAAAATATGAGTGTGAAAAGGAAGAGCAGTTTCTATAAAAAAAATAAAATGGAATGCTTTGAAAAATCTCAGTCATAGCATGCTAATAAAAACTTACTGAGTTAGATGTGAGACAATTACAAAAGACTAGAGAGAAAATGTGAAATTTTAAGATTCTACTTTGCAAGTGAATACAACTTTCACTCCACTTCTTAAAAAATACTAAAATTAGATATCAGAGATGATGCATTGCAGGGAATGGTTTGTATAAGAAAGACAACACAGAATTTTGATCAGCAATATTCTCAAAGAGGAGTCTTGGCCCTATACCAACAGACTGGTGTTTACCTGAAAGTTCGGGTTAAAATAAAGATAATTACCCTAAGTAAATGAGTAAGTAAGTAAGTGGTAGATAAATAGATGTTAATGTATATTTGCATTTTATTTTTTATAATTCCCTAATTTAATCAGCTTTTTACTGTCAGAGGAGGAAAGAACAAAGTAACTTCAAGGTTTGTTTGGGCAAAGACACAAGATCACAACTTCTAAATTTAATGAGGCCAACCAGGCTCTGCTAAACTCACCATCACCCAACCACTGCTTTCCTGAGCCAGCCTGTGGGCATCTATTTTAAAGCCCAGTACCAGACCCTAGGAAGGTTAGACAGTCAGGACTCAAACCTCATACTCCTGGCTCTGGATCAAGAAGGAAGGATGAGCCCACACTGGCCCTGGTAAGAGCCAAGACTACTTTAAAAGTTAGCCTGAAAATGTCAACTCATTAAATCCCCAAATTGTGACTTGTAAGCTCTGACAAGCCATTCCTGGGAATAAAATGAATGAAATTAGTATCCCTTCCCTTACAAATTACACAAATTCAGAGTTCAGAAAACTTTTACTTATCACTTCACAGAACCCTGGATCTATCTTCATTCTAGAGCTTCAAACAAATCTCTGCTTCATTAGAATTCAAGGAATGATTGTGTTCCTTGTGGTGCATTAACTCTTTATAACAGATAAACAATTACATTTAATTAGTTCCAAACAGCTGGTTAGTTATTTTCTTGAAATCCTTGATTAAACATCTTTTTTTTTTTTTTTTTAGGGGAACCTATTTGGTTTTATCCTAGCCAATTAGCCCTTTACCCCCAAAGACTATCCCTTTCAGGAAAAAAAAGGGGGGGGCTTCCTTGTTCAGAATGGGTATTTCCAGGCATCCCAGGTCCCATAGGAAGCTCCCTGAAGGAGGGCTGTGCTCTCCACCCATGACAGAGCTAGGCAGGCAGGAGACACCCCCAAAGAGACGCATTGAAGATGAGGAGCAAGACAATGACAGAAAAAGCCCACCTATACCCGCACAGTTTCAGAAGCAGCTCAGTTTTCTCCTCTTCTTCAATATCTTCCCAACACTAAGTTAAGCACATTAACATTTTGCCTTGTCCCACCCTATGTCTACCAACAGTATTGGGTATAAAGAAAATGTGTTGTCAACATTGTCTTAAATGCAATCTGTTTTGTTTTGGTTTGTTTTTTAAGATTCTTATTTATTTATTTATTCATGAGAGAGAGAGAGAGAAAGAGAGAGAGACAAAGCAGAGGGAGAAGCAGGCTCCCTGCAGGGAGCCCAATGTGGGACTCGACCCCAGGACCCTGGGATTACACCCTGGGCCGAAGGAAGATGCTCACCCACTGAACCACCGAGGCATCCTTTGCAGTCTGTTTTCTGTTCTGTCTCCTAGTGCTGCTCCAACTTAATCATGTCATACCCATGCCTTATTCTTCCTCTATCTCTTCCACAGTGTTCAGCAAAACACATTTTCTTTTCCTTTTCACCTACCTAGTGTTTTCATGGTCCCTCAGATGGTACCCAGGGACCAGCAAGCTGAAGCCCAATTTAGGATAATTCCTTAAACTTAGGAGCCATATGAATACAAAGCTTCTCGAATATTTTGCACTAAAGGACCATGAATGAACAATCTCAGAACTGCACCTTTGTGCCATAGCATAATTATATTTGGTTAAGTGTAGACAGAATAAAATTGCAGTCTCAAAATAAGGTGTGGTAGACAGCCTCAAAAATCGCTCCCAGTGATCCCACTTCGTATCCATGTCTCTGCATAATTCCTTCCCCTTGTGTAGGAATTCACCTCTAATTAACAGAACTTAACAAAGCCATGGAATATCACTTCTGAAATTAGATTGAGAGAAGACTATTTCTCTCTGAGGCTTACTTTCTTTCTCTCCCCCCAACTTGTCTTACCTTTTATTTTTCCTTCTTTCTCTCTCTCACTTACTCATTTTCTTTCTTTCCCTTTGCTCTGACGCAATCAGTTGTCACATTAGGAGTAGCAGCCCTCTGGAAGGCTCCACAGGAAAGGAAATGACATCTCCAGCCAAAATCCAGAGAAGACCCGAGGCCTGCTGACAGCCATGTGAATGCACTTACAAGTAGACCCTGTCCCTGTCAAGCCCTGAGATAACTCTAACCCCAGCTGACACCTTGACTGAAGCCTTGAGAAAGACTCTGAGCCAGAAGCACCCAGCCAAGCATCGGGTTTGTTGTTCTAAGATGCTAAAGCTTCGAGTAATTTGTTACACAGCAATAGATACCTAATATACCAATTTTTCAACAAATATCAGAATTTTTCTCTATAAAAGACATTAAATCTAATATAGACCTCCTCCTTCCCCTGCCAGATGATCAGGAAATTATCTTTTTCAGTCCTATAACTCTATACCCACTTCTACTCCTCAAGGTCTTGGCAAAAGCACAGGGTATGCAGGACAGAATATTTGGGGAAGGGCCTCTTGTTCATGGCATGTAGTGGTCACCGCCAATGAGCTCATTGCTCAACTGTCCATGGCCCTTAGAGTTAGAGGGTAAGGAAGCTCTTTTCTGCTTTTCTGCTAAGCCTCGGCTTGGCCACTGGGATATCTGCTGAGGCTGGAGCCAGTACCCAGCACCTAACACCCCAGTTGCACTTCTGCAGTCCTATCAGCTCCCAACCAGGCCCCTCTCAGACCTCCATCCCTTTCCAGGCTTCTGAAAATCTCCCATCTCTTACCATTTCCACTCTCTTCTCCATAGCCCTCCATCCCCACGTATACACACATATACTGTTAGCATAATTCCAGAGGTTAGGGGGTTTCTTAAAACCTTAGAAAATAAATTATCTTCAAGCTGCTACTGTAACACGGGAATAATACAATGTCCTTCTGCAAATTCAGAAAAATATACAGATAGTTCTCATTCCTTCTGATGTTTCAACTGCCTCAAAAACAAAATGCGAATTAATGTTTCAATAAGTAATTCCACTACAATTATTTTCCCCCAAATATTCAAGAACAAATTTATGCCCCAGAAGAACTGTCATGCTTACCCTAGGGCTCTGAATATCTCCTGGCGAACCACAGCACACTCACCACCTACTGTTCCCCCTGCCACAAACTATAAGAAGCTCAATAATGGGGGAACATGAGGCTTCAAAGTAGGAACCTTCTTCTTCTAACTCTCCTCTCACTCTGTTACAGAACAGCCCAAGCAACCAGCCATGAGACAGGCATCAGGAAGGCATAACTGAAATAAGCTGCTACTTCTGTATGTGATTAAAGTAGAACAAGGAGGTCTTTCTTGACCCAAAATATCTTCTCAGTGCTCTGCAACAATGACAGAAGTCCACCTTTAGAGCTTGGCTCATTTGAGTTGAAAGCACTGTTACTCCAAAGTTGAATTACCCATTGAGCTGTTTTCAGCCAGGAGCACCTTCTGACAATTTAGCTTATCAGTTCTTTTATAATAGGCAGCTTATTGAAAAAAGTGTTTGGGTTCACATCTGAGTGGAGAAGAGGAAGAAAGAGATTTTTAACAGCAGCAGTGCAGGCATCTTGAATGTAAAACTCAAGGCAGCCAAGGGAGAAAGATGAATAGAAAAAAGCTTCCTTTTACTGTTAATGTGATATGACTACTGGGGTTATAATAATATGTTCTCTTATGGTTATTCTATAAAGAGCAGCAAGGATGAAGGCCACCCCTGGAACTTCATGGTCTCATGAAGGGTCATTAATGGTGTCCAGTACTAGGGGTACAGGCTAGTCCTCAAAAAAGAAAAAAAAAAGCTGAAAGGGTTAGACATAAGGTCTGGATGCCTGGAAGGGCATCACTGGGTAGTGTGTATAAAGATGGTTTCCTCCCTATCAAGGGACACCAGGGTGCTCGCTTCAGCAGCACATATACTAAAAGGGACACCAGGAGCTGAGAATGAAAGATGCTGGACTGGATCTTTTCTCAAGGGTCCCTCAACATGGAGGAATGAGATAGGAACAGCCTCAGTTCCAAGAGATGTATTACCTAGTTTCACACGACTCTCACTATGGTAGTTACTGACCCTCAGTGTATGGTAGAGATCAAGTCAGTTGGGCCATTGCCTGGAGTGCCCCTCTAGAAGGAGCTAAAACACCACTGGAAATGCAGCAAAGAGGAGATTGTATTTTCTGAAGTTCCTTTCAAGGATAGAGAATGATTGATAAATGGCTTGGGCTAGAAGGATGGGGAGAGATCGTTGAGGGTTAGATCTTCCAAGGATGGTGAAACCAATTAATTATCAAACTTTTGATCCTTTGAATCATTGAAAAACCTGAGTTAGTAGCTAAATTCCTCAGGGATCAAAGAAAGGCTACACTCTACTATCACAAGTCTTTCTCCTTCCCAAACACAACACTTGAAAAAGATATCAGATTAAAGAAGTACTGTGTTACTATTGTGCACACAGAGTTAGCTGTACTCCAGTTCTGCTCATGATAAGATCTGCCTGAATATGTTGTCTTGTCTTGGCTCCACTACTGAGAAGCCAGGGAAGGGACACTTGTAATTTGTTTGAGTCAGAGTGCTGAGAGGAAGCAGCACCCTTGAGGCCAGCCATGTTGGTCTTGTTCAAGAAATCTCTAAAGGAAGATGAATCTAAGAACAGGCCAACCCTCCTGGCTCCTTCCTTTCTCCCTCCCTTAGTAGATTTTCTTCCACCTGAGGCCAACTTCAAAAGATCTGGAGTTTGTGTGCTTGCTATTAATTGGAAGGTGTTATTTGCTTCCAGGGGAGCACTCACCATTCATGAGAGAAGTCACAAGAGGAGAAAAGAGAACTTTGAAGATAGATAAAGATCATTTTGTTCATAGATTTTTAGAGTACCCACCTGGACATGGACTTACTGGCTAGAAAGTGCTGTTATAATAAGCACTCTTAAAAATAATAAAGGAATAATGTCCCATTCTTCTCACCTCACTCATAACAGGTGAAGTCATCTGTGTAGCAACAACAGAATGAGGAGGAAAAATGAGGACTGGCTCAGGGTGGTTTTTTTTTTCCCCTCACCAATTGCTTGCACTCTCATTTTCTGCTTCTTCCATGGCCCTCATCATCAAAAGGCATCATATCTGATATTCCTGGATAGCTCCTTTCCTTTTATCCCCAAATTATCTGCAAATAAAATGCCCAGGACACAATAGCATATTTGGGCTTCCAAAGTATCTTGAGCCCATGTAAACTTTTCATTCTTTGGTGGCCATCACCTGGGTTCACTGACATAAATATCTTTGTTTTCTATTCTTCTTCCTGTTACCCTTTTATTTTATTTTCTGTTTCTTGATAGACTACTATAATGAGTGAAACAAACCATACAGTCTGAGGATATAGTCCTCACAAGACTGTCCTCACTTCAGACTCCAGGCACCAGTTTGGAGGTCCCCAAGGCCACCTTCGCTTCACACCAGTTGACTACAAATTCAAGGGATTGCCACAACCACTCTCAGGTTTGATAATTTGCTAGAATGACTCACAGAACTCATAAAAATGCTGTACATATTATGGTTGCAGTTTTATTACAGCAGAAGAATATAAGTTAGAACCCACTAAAGGAAGAAAAGCAGAGAATGAGATCTGGGAGGAAGTCTGTCATCCTCAGGGCTGGTACTAATGTGTGGCAATTCACATAGAGTATTCCCAACTAGGGAAGTTCACTGAAGCTTCAGTGTCCAGAGTTTTTTATTGAGGTTTCATTATATAGGCATGATTGATTAGATCATTATCCTCTTGGTTGAACTCATTTCTAGCTCCACTCTCCTCCCTGGAGGTCAAACTGAAGTTACCTGCCTCAAATCCCAAACCTTAATACCATGTTTGCTCTTTCTGGTGTAGCCAAAGGTCTCTTCCCTGAATCATCTTGTCAGCAGGAATTATTAGGGGCCCAACATGAATAGCAGACTCTCCTATCATTCTGGAAATTCCAAGGATTTAGAGGTCATCTCCCAGGAGCAGGAACAAAGATCAGATCTCTCTTTGGGTAAATTTAATTCTTTGCTATGTAATAATGCCCCCTGAAAACAGGTCTGGAATGTGTTAAAAAGGTACAAGTCACTGATAGCAGATGGAAAGCTCAATTGCATAACACAGTTTAGGATTCTGATAAATGTCCAACAACCATTGAAAAGGTAGATGGCTCTATTGCCTATGTAGAGTTCTGGGAAGGGAAAATGACCTGCATTGACTGACTGCATATTGGGCTTTTTAAAAAGAAAGTCAAGCCTAATTCTTCAGCACTAACCTCTCAGATTAGCTACGAAGGATGAGGGCAGTGAAAAAAACATGCGTTGTTGCCTTGAAACCAAATGGATGGTCTTAACTAAAACTGATAAATGTCTCCTAAAATATTCAAGGATTTTCTCTTTTTTTCTGGCAAAAAAAAAAGTGAAATATGAAAAATCAAATTATGTGCTCCTTGTGCTGAAGATCAGGAGAGATTCCAAATGTGCACAGCCTGGTCTTGGAAACTGCAGGTGTCTAGTTTTGCCCTGTGCCTGGACCACCCATCACAGCCTCTCCTCCCCAGTCCTTTCCCTGTCTGATCATCCTACAGAAGGATGTGAAAATTTTTGTCATGACAAAATTAGACTATTAAAAATTAGACTATTAAAAGTAGACTATTAAAAACAATGGAGCAGCAGCACCGAGGAGTACCACTTCAGTGATTTCAAGAGCATTTTCTTTCTTATTTGTTGTTAAAGAAAAGTAGTGATCCCCTAGCCCTGCTTTCCTAGGCACATTTTCCTTTGAGTGCTCCAAAATCTCAATTTAAAAAAATTTATATGATGCTCCTAGCACTCTGAAAAGAATAGTTGGGAATCACCTAGGAAAGAAGACCTGGTCTCTGCCCTCAGGGAGTTTCTAATTCAGCTCAACAAATAATACCAATATATATAAATCCCATATCAAAAAGAATAGATAACATAATGAGTAGTACCTTAGGTATTCAAGGTGCAGAAAAATTGATGTTCAACTGTTTCTTGAGAAAGACTTCTCAAAGGATGTGAAATTTAAATTAAGCTTTGAGAGGGATGCCTGGGTGGCTCAGCAGTTGAGCGTCTGCCTTCCACTCAGGACGTGGTCCCGGAGTTCCAGGATCAAGTCCTGCATCAGGTTACTGCATGGAGGCTGCTTCTCCTCCCCCTGCCTATGTCTCTGTCTCTCTCTCTGTGTCTCTCATGAATAAATAAGTAAAATCTTAAAAAACAAATTAAGCTTTGAGAAATGATAGGACTCTTAGTACATGGGGTGTGGGGGAGGGGTAGGTATTCTAGAAAGATGAGCTAGTACAAGGGGAGTGTAGACACAGGAAAGAGAAAATCTGGTTATCTGGGAAGGTTTTTGGAGTTATAGGCTGATAGAAAAGTATAAAGGATTGTCCCTGTCTCCAAGGACATTGAAGTCCATAGATTTTTTTAATATTCAGATTAGAGATAGAGAAAAAGGATTTTTAACTAGTTGTCTTATTACTAAAACGCACCTGCAAATGTTTATGTGGTAGAAAAACAATGAGCAAATATTTGAATAGGTATTTGAATAGGACTATATCTTGACAGTCTATTATAGAGGAAAATTATTTCTTAGAGAAATTATATTCCTTAATTACGTGTTAGCTCAGAATATACTTCTCTGCCGCAAGTTCCTGCTGTGAAATACAAGTCTGGGTGAAATTCAAACACAAAACCAAGTATTCACAAGGCAAATTGAATTACAGGAAAAACAACTTACAAGGAGAATTTTAATGCAACAAATGTCCTTCAAAGCTGCTGTCACATTGAGTACAGGTCAACAACTCAAACTAACATTATTTTGATGTCACAAGTCAGGGATGGCCAGAGAATACATGGGGTGGCAGAACTGGAATTCAAAGTAAAATATAAGATTGTATGATATGATCATAAGATTGCACCACAGCCCCAACATAACCATATACATTTCAACAGAAATAAACCCAACTTTCAAGTGTAAGATGTAGAGGATATGGCTTGATAAATAACAGTAGAAATTAGGAGTCACAAATGTAATGTGGCTACCCCCAAACCCAAAGAAAGCAAAAGCAAACTTAGGCTGTGGTAATAGCCAGTCAGGGTCTACAGCAGGTAGGGGATTGTCTGATCCATTTCACACAGGTAGCATTACCTAGTGTCACCACACACTTTAAATGGGGGTACAGAAATCCAGAAGTGAGTACAAGAACCATCTGTGAGAGCCAACCTGAAAGATATCAGCCTAGGGAAAAGTGAGACATAATTGTTGACTTCAAGTAACTGAAGGGCTGCATCAAATCGAGGCATTAGACTGGTTTCATACTGTGCAGTTCCTAAACTTTCTAAACCAAAAATAAGAACACATTACACGATGAAGAGTCTTTGTGCCACTTCCAAGTGTGAGAGGCATTCTAGAGCATGTGGTTTGAATACTGGAAGTTGAAAATTTCTGAGACCTTATGATGTTGTATAAAGGCAGTACATATTTGAAATTGGAAATTATAATCTAGAAAACCCCCGGCTTATAGCTGCAGAATATAATTACAATTAATGAGTATAAATTCTAGGATGGTCAATTTCAGCTCAGTATGAAGGGAAAAAAATTATTTATTTATTTGCCTTTTGGGGGGGGGGGGGCGGGGGGGGCAGAGGGAGATGGAAAGAGAGAATCTTAAGCAGCCTTCAAGCCCAGTATGAAGCTTGATATGGATCTCAGTCTCACAACCCTGAGATCACAACCTGAGCTGGAATCAAGAGTCAGATGCTTAACCAACTGAGGCACCCATGCACCCCCAAAGGAAAAATTTTTGACAGACTTATCAAAAAATAAAATATTCTACCACAGGAGAGTATTGCAGAGATTTTCGCAATACATTTATGGTGAACCTGTTATGTAATAACCATTGTCCTGCCTTTATATAATTCAAGGTCTAGAGTGGAAGCCAAGCAAGGAAATAGGCAACTATAATATTCAGGGTGAAAAATTTGTATAATAGAGATAAGAAAAATGTAGAGAAGAAGCCTGGGGAATGAAAGGTAGCAGGAGCAACACCTGAGTTTAATCTCAAGGGTTGGCTCCAGAATGGAAAATCAATTAGAATGTGTTCACCCAAAATCAGAACTACAGGTAGAGAGGGCAATGCAGGAAAGATATGGCAATGATCAGAGATAGGGAAGAAGTCATAGGGATAAAAAACAGTGAGTAGATTTAAGAGTCATTAAGGAAGTAGAATAAATAGGACTTTGATTGCTAGATAATGAAGAAGAGTGTCACAGACAGCTGGTTTCCTTGGGAGTTGGTAATACCTTTCCCCAAGACAGAAAACAGACAACAAGCAGTTTTACTGAAAATGAAGTCAGTCCTGAACTGGTTGAATTTGAGAGTAGATATAAAACACAACCACATGCAGATGTCAAGAGGTAGCCGAACATGTGGTCTACACTTCAAATCAAGAAAGGAGCTAGAATACTGCACATTCCTCTCTCTTAGCTAAAAGAGTGACAGATTTATTATCTCTCCAATCAGTCATCCCTATAAATGCAATTTATTGAGATACTCTATCATACAATTTCCATCACTTCCTGATACCATCCATCTGGAAGGAAGTGGAGCAAACTCCACTTCCTTCGACCATCCCTCAAATCACCCAGCTTAAGTGCATATCCTATAATATATTCTTTCTAATGCTCTCTTACAAGGCCATCCAGTGGTTTCCCCAAGGTATGTGTTCACCTTTACTGCAACTTATTCAAGGTGTGCTCCTGCTGTGCTCCTAGTGATCTAGGCTAGACTGTATTGACATTTCCAAAAAGGGACATAAATTATATAGCCTTTCAACAAAACCCTTGTGCCTCTGAGTAAATCTGAGGTCTGGGAATGTACACTGTGTTTCCTCTATTAAATTTTTTCCTTTTATCTCAAAAAAGTGGGAAAATATTATCATTTATAATGGTTAAATTATGTCATAATGCAAAACATGTCAAGTGACTGGCAAAACGAATTTGTGAAATGAATCTTCTTTGCTGGTGACTCATATTGGAGGATTATATCCATTTATCTGACTGATAAATCTCCTTTCTGAATGAAAATTTTAAGTAACACTGTTCGTCTATTATATGCTTAGAAAATGACTTATGATTATTCTGAGAATCTTCATAAGGTGCATGACATTGATAAATAAAGTTAGTGAACAGCAAAAAAAAAAAAGAAGAAGAAGAAGAAGAAGAAGAAGAAGAAGAAGAAGAAGAAAAGAAAGGAGCTAAAAAGGAAAGTTAAGAATATCTTGTCCTAGTCTGTTTGGGCTACTATCATAAACTGTGTGATTTAAACAATAAATACTTATTTCTCACAGTTCTGGATTTCTAAGATCAAGGTGCCAGCAGATTCTGTGTCTGATGAAAGCCTGCTTATTGGTTTACAGACAGACATATTCTAATTATGTCCTCACATGGCCTTTCCTTGGTATGCATATGTGGACAGAGAGAGTTCTCATCTATCTTCCTCTTTTTATGGGGGCATTAATTCCATCGTGAGGGCCTGCTCCCTGACCTAATCTTTTTTTTTTTTCCCTGACCTAATCTAACCCAAATTACCTCCCAAAGATACCCCCTTCCAAATTCCATCACTTTGGGTATTAGGATTTCAACCTATGATTTGGGAAAGATATGAACATTCAGTCCATAGCGTATTTCATAAAACACAAATGAAAAAGACAAATCAATGAAAACTAAGAGATCTAAGAAGTCTAACATCCCAAACTAGGAATTGTGAAGAGTAACAGAGAAAATACTGGGGGAGGGGGGAAATTTTCAAAAAATATAATACAAGAATATATAATATGCACTATAGAAAAAAATTAGTTTCCACATTAAAAGGTGCAAAGGTCCAATATATTGAAGAAAAGGATTCACATCAAGGACATAATTGTGAAACTTTAGAATCCAGGTGATAAAGAAAAGATCCCAGGAAGAAGAGCAAACAACATATGAAGAACTGAGAATAAGAGTGGCATCAGATTTCTCAAGAGCAATCTGTAAGCTAGTTTGAAAACATAACTCAAAATACTCGAAGAAAATCATGCCCAATTTCTAATTCTATACCCAACCAAACTATGAATCAAGAGTAAAGATAGGGGATCCTTGGGTGGCGCAGTGGTTTGGCGCCTGCCTTTGGCCCAGGGCGCGATCCTGGAGACCCGGGATCGAATCCCACGTCGGGCTCCCGGTGCATGGAGCCTGCTTCTCCCTCTGCCTGTGTCTCTGCCTCTCTCTGTGTGTGTAACATAAATAAATAAATAAAAAGAAGCTGCTTCAAAAAAAAAAAAAAAAAGGAGTAAAGATAGAGATGTTTCTTTATATTCAAGGGCTCGAAAAATATACCTCTTATGCACTTCTCAAAAAACTTCTAGAGGATAAGTTCCAGAAAAATAGAAAAGTTACTATAAAACAAGAAAGAAGATATGGAGCCAAAGAACTGGGGACCCAGGGCAAGAGAAGTAAATAGAAGCCCTACTATGACAAGAGGGTAAGTCCCATGACAAGAGCTGAGTGGCCATTTTAAAGGGCAACAAATCCAGATTAAAGCAGAGGCATAAAAGGCTCTGAGAGGGAGGTTTCCAGAAAAAAATAAAACTTCTAGATCTTCTGACAGTTTTATGGTGTGGAAAATTGGATTAAGAGTCACTTTTACAGAGCTATTGGAGGATATAAGAAGACTTAGCAAAGGATGGAAGAAAGCTAAGTAAAAATTTTTTTAAAAGATAAAAAGAACTACAGGAAAACCAAAAGTTGAACAAGAAAGGAACAACATTCATAACATAGTTCTTGGCTCAAAAACTGAACAATGTTAACATAGTTATCAAATATGAAAATAATGAATATGGATGGTATCAAATTATGGTAAAATTATATTGGAAACATACAGAGAGATGAAATATGTATGAGTCATGGATGATTATATCAGATATCTACCCCTGTGCAGTAAGCCACCCCAACACTTAGCAAGTAAAAACAACTGCAATTTTATTTGCTTATGAGTCTGTAGATTAACAATTTGGACCTGGCTCAAATGAGCAGTTCTTCACTCATTTAACTGCTGTTATCTGTGGACTCAACTAGCAAAGAATATCCAGGATAGCCTCACACTCACACTTGGGACTGGGTGCTGGCTATCTGCTGCTGATGGGCCTAGGGACCTCAGCTGGGACACCTCCTCTGTGTTTCATGTGATCTGTCACACTCCAGTAGGTTAGATCAGGTTTATTTGCTAAGAACCCCAGGGCAGTGCTCTGAAAGGCTGAAAGCAAAGGCACAAGGCATCTCGAGGTCTAGGTCTAGGTCTATAAATACCGTAACATCACTGCCAACATGACTGTTGGTCAAATAAGTCATATGGCCAGCCCAGATTCAAAGGGTGGGCAAAGAGATTTTACCTCTTAATAGAAGGAGATACAAAGTACAATGCTAAGGGGGTGCGTAGAGAAGGACAAGAGAATTTGTTGTGCACACATTCTTCTACAATGGTATGTAAGAATTAAGTCTTTATCTTCTATAGTGGAAAATCAATATAATGTCTAATGTGGAAAAATCAGCCAATCGGTGTATAATTTAGAACAAATGGCTGATGAGTTTAAAGTGGTTTTCTTCAGAGGAAGAAAGGCAGAACAGGCAACTGCTGTTCTTGTTATAAGTTATATAATACTGTTTGACTTTGAAAACTGTGTCTATGTGATTACTTTAAAAAAGCAAAACAAAAGTAAAAAGTTTGGCGATACCAGCAATTCCACTTTTAGATATACACAAGAAGAATCAAGAGCAGGAATGCAAACAGATACACCAACGGTCACAGCAGCATTATTCATAATAGCCAAAGGTGGAAACAACTCAACTGTCCACCAGCAGATGAATGGATAAATAAAAAAATATGAAATATACATACAATGGAATATTATTCAGCCTTTAAAAAGAATGAAATTCTGACATATGCTATAACACATGGATGAAACTTGAAGACATTATGCTAAATGAAATAGCCAGATATAAAAGGACAAATAGTATATGACTCTGCTTATGAGGTACCTAAAAGTAGAATAGTGGTTACCAGGAGGTGGGGTAGGGGTGAAGACAGAGAGTTACTGTTTAATGAGTGCGGAGTTTCCATTTGGGAAGATGAAAAAGTTCCAGAGACGGAGGGTGGTAATTGTTGCACGACCATGGAAGTATATTGAATGCCACTAACAACATGCTTGAAAATGGCTAAAATGGTAAACTTTATGTTATGCATATTTCACCACAATAAATAAATAAATAAATACCATTGAAAAAAAAAGATTGGCCAGGAAGGGAAAGAAAGAGGGAATGATAGATTAAAGGTAGACATGATGCTTGATTGCTTTCTTTCTTTCTTTTTTCCTGTCCTTTTTTAAAAAAATAGAAAAGAATGAAAAAATGAGATAAATGAAAACAGTGTAGATTTGGGGTTTGATAAAGCTGAAGGAAGGACAACTGGTAGAGAGGTGTGTCCGCTAAAGAAGGAGATATATGAGCTGGGCAATCGATGCTTGCCTGCAGTGATTGTATCAAAGACAGTTTGGGTAAGTTCTTGCTGATGTCACAAACTGGAATGGAGGACTCCCTTCCATCCCCGAGGGCCTTACAAAATCATACATGCCTCAAAAATTCCTACTGAATAAAATGTGTCAACTGACCAGAGCATTCACCAATTGCCTACCATATATGCATTTACCAATCAGTCTGTTTAGTGAACAAGTTAGAGGAAAGAGTATTTTCATATAGACTTTATGGTCACAATATTGGGATATATTTTCACTGCAAATGTGGCTGCATTTTTTTGTTGTTGTTTTTCTAAAGGGTGGAACATAAATACTTCCCTCATCATCTAGGAATGGTTGGAAGAGCAAACTCTCTTGCCATCAGGAACAAAAGACAAGTTTTGAAGGATTTGGGCTCTGGGCTTCCGGGGTCTATTGTGAATGAACAGCAGAATAACTGGTTTGGGGGTCAAGGAGTTAGAGTAAGAAAAGGAGGGAGGATTATCTCTGAGAAAAATTAAAAGAGAAATGATTTTCCCCAAGCTACATAAAGGCCAGTGAATTTTGCTCCCTCCTCATCTAATCAGCCCACTACCTCTGACCCCATCCACAGTGGTACATAACCTCCAAGACAGTGTGACCCTCAACATAGTATGGTGCAATGGAGAGAAAGCCCCCATCCGCATATTCAAGAGAGGAAAACTGAGCTTTCTGGAAATGTGGTCTAGGACAGAGGTGAGGCCTCTGTGATCTAGGTTGAAATACTAGGCCCAAATAAAATAATATCAATAAATGTTGATGTACTTTGTAAAATGTGATGCTGTCGATTTGGGAAAACAAAGGCAACTTAGGCATTACAAAACTTTTTTATTCTACAAAAATAGCAACTCTTTGTGCCAGGTTTGATATGAGATAGTTGGCAAAAAAATTTCTTCAAACTGTGACCCTTCCTCAGAGACATGAACCCATACCATTTTGTAAATAAAGAATAGTTAAGAAAACAGTAGAAAAATACTGCAATTATTCTTATTTTTCAACCTCTCACATTCACAGCCGCACTCATCGATATTACTAACAGCAAATGTAATTGTGGATAGTATGAAACTGTGTAGCGTGAAGTAACTATTTAGATGCCATTTTTTCTAGCCTTTCTTATGGACACTGACCTACACCTCAAATGACCTTTTATCTCCTGGCCTCCCCTTCCCCAGAAATCTCAGGGGCAGCAGTGGCTCTGACCCAAGTGGGGTCTGACCCCGGATCACTCTGGCAGGACTTGGAAATCCGAGTTTCCATGGCAACCAGCCACCCTAATAGAGCCTGCCTCTTTGGAAAGCATTTTACAGCTCCCTTCTGGAGGAAAAGAAGAGAGAGAGTGGAGAGGAAGGGAGAAGGAGAAGCAGGAGGAGAGAATGAGGGAAAAGAGAGGAGGGATATGGCACCGGGGAGGTCATGAAAACCCATCAAATAGGAACTGACACAACGAACAGCCTAAGAACTATACAAACATCTTTCACAATCAGAAAGACTTCAGGGGACCTTTCTGTTGTGATTATTTTCTTTTTCTTTCTCTATTTCTCTCTCTTTTTCACCCGGAATTTCCCAGCACCCTGGCTTTTCTCAATATGTTTTGTCTCCACGGAAGTTCCTCTTGGAATTTCAATCAACCAGCACTCTCAAGTTTTCGCCCTTTCCTTTTTAACATTTAATATATAAAAATGAGCAGGGGGTCAACCACAACTGGATGAAATCACTAATCATTACAGTGCTCAAATTGCAGCCCCCTGGTGTATGGAAAATTGCTTTTTTACTGTGGCTGAATGTGTGAAGGGTGCATCCAGAGCCTTACTCTGAAAAGGGAGTAGATATTCATCATACCACAATCTCGCCAGCAATTTTAGAAAATTCATGAGACTGGAATGGATCTTCAAAATCCTACAGAAACAATACACATGTACACACACATGCCACACACTACACACTACACACACACACACACACATTTTGTCCTCTAAGCAGTTTCCCCTGTCACTTAACAACGCCCACTCTCCTTCCTTTTTGATTTATTGAAAGTGACGCAGCATTGCTCCAAAGTTCTTCAGTTTTTCATTTCCACTTACAAGTAATTATTTCAAAAACTATAAAAATTGCAATAAAATATTGCTCAATTCTTGAGAATCTGTTACATCCCTTCTGAGGGAAGGTCAGAGAATAGGAGAATGGAAAACCATACTGGCACTCTCTTTAGAAAAATCTATGCTAAACAGCATGAGGCGAGAAACAGGCACCTCACAAGTTGTAACAGTTACTATTCTTTTCACTTGTATCCCTTTAAATTTCCAAAGAAACAATAAGATATTTCTCAGCCTACTTATGTTTGGTTTTAATATAGAAGTCCAAGGACATCTGATTTAATGATAAAAAGCAAACAATTTAGGACCAAAATAACTGGTCATGTTATCCTCTACCCCTCCGCTCCTGTCAAACAAAAGTGCTGAAGGAAATGTTAAAAAAAAAAAAAAAAAAAAGAAAAGAAAAGACAATCCTGTATGCATGGGCCTCTACCCCTAATCTGCACACAGCCGGGGGGGAAATCAGTAAATCCCACAGGAAACAGGGTGGTGGGAGACAAAGGAGGAAGGCAAGTCCTTGCAGAGTCTGAGCAGAGCGGAAAACACGAAGGGAAGGAGAGGAGGTTGCATAGGGCTGGTAAAGGCAGAGGTGGGTGGAGAAAGAAAGAGATCAGGGTTTTGTAAAGGGAAGGAAAGGGGAAAGCAAAGAGGAGAAAGAGAAGGAACAAAGGGTGGAAGAGCAAGGAAGCAAATAATAGTACATGGAAACAGAAAGAAATAATCAGAGAAGAAACGATGAATAAAAGAGGGCAGATGCCACCAAATCTCTGACACAACCACACATGCCGGCAAGCCCCTGCTCTCATGGGAAAGGGTGGGCACCGGAGCCTTCCTTTTCTTGGTCCCTTTGACTACTCGAGCCAGGGCCCCTGAGGATGACCTGATGAATGAGTTGTGGCAGGACCTCATTGCATCATGATGATTTAGGATTTTCCTTTCACTTCCTGCCTGTGGTTATGGATCTTTTATCTGCTCTATCTGTGGAGCCTAATGAATTCCTGCTAAGTCTTTATAGCAGTTGTCCCTTCCACTTAAATCTTCCCCCGATCCTATTTACCGGAGTTTACAGTTCAGAGTGTCGTGTGCTAAATTGTTTGTGTTTTTTACAACCATCACTAAATGCTGACTCTGGAAAGTGGTTAAGTTGCTAGAAGGAGGATCGTCCGGTAAGGAGTAAATGGAGACTGATGGATAGGCAGTGCTTCCTCTCTTCTTCCACCTGCACCGTCTGCTGACCTGGATGTGGAGGTTCAGCATGCACTGAGGGGCTTCCCAAGACCTCCATTTCCCTAAGTTTCGAAGGATAGGGAGGTCAGGAAATGGATTGGCAGTCTGGAAGCCTCAATTTGTCCCAGCCTTGCCATGACTAAGCAGGTGAGCTTGAACAAGTCACTCGAGCTTCCTGAGCTGCGGTTTTCTCATCTATAAATTGGGATTAGTCTATCTCCCTCTTCTACACCAGAGGTGGGAAGAAAACCTAGTCTAATTGGGGAATGATTAAAAAGGGTGGGGTGATTGCTGTTGAAGCTGATATTAGATATTGAAGATAAAGAGGAACAGGTAAGCTGGAGCCACATAAGAAAGGCCTTGAGGGCAGCCCGGGTGGCTCAGCTGTTTAGCGTCACCTTCAGCCCAGGGTGTGATCCTGGAGACCTGGGATCGAGTCCCACGTCCGGCTCCCTGCATGGAGCCTGCTTCTCCCTCAGCCTGTGTCTCTGTCTCTGTCTCTCTCTGTCTCTCTCTCTCTCTCCCCCTGTCTCTCATGAATAAATAAATAAAATCTTTTAAAAAAAAAGGCCTTGAATCTGTGCTTCTCACTTTCTCATCTGTAAAGTGGGTAGAACTTATGCCAATTCTTCTCTTCATAAGCAAGTGAGAGGCTCTTTAGCTCTTTGGGTTAAAAAATGCTAAGAAATCCAGGATTATGTCCCTGCAGCAATCATCCATACCCTTCCTGCAAACTCAGCCTTCAAAATGTTATCTCCTGAATTCTCCTAGTTCTGCATATGGTCCTATCTCTGTTATGGCTAAGCTGCCCCAAGGAAATCTGTGACCCCTCCAAGTGCTTCTCATCAGAAGATATTCTGAATCATTTATCATGAAGTTCAGGATCCTTAGAGAATGATGCCAAACGCACTTCTATCAGATAGGTTTGCGACAAAAACATAGGCCTATTAAGACAAAACAGCAATATTGGGGAAGCCTTCAATGTTTGGTGTGCTGTCTTTCCTGAGTCTGTTTCTTTCTGTCCTTGCCTTCAGAGATAATAAATTTCTCAATTCTGGTGACCATTTTTAAGCATTCCACCAATACTGAAATTTTTAGACAGGGAAGAGACCCTGCTAATACTACTAGGATAATTCAAGTATCTTACCAGCTCTGTGTGTTCAGGTTCAAACCCACTAAGTAAAATTGCAGGAACATTGGACACCTAATATTTTGTTGCTTAATTTTTAACGGCTAAAGTTAACACAGTTTCTGGAATACAGGGGCCCATAAAATATATTCATTGATATGGAATGAAAATATGATCGATTGAGCTAATTACCTAGAATAAAATGCAAATACCACAAAGAATAATAACTCCTTAAACATTCTTGTTAAGTCTTTAATGCCTTATTGTGAAAGCAAAATTTTAAAGAGGAAAAAATGGGAAGAAAATAAACAACAATTATGGAGTGTGTACTGTATGTTTAGTGCTATGCTAGGCTTGTTACACATATATTTATGTAGGATTAATATGTTTAATCCTCACAATTACCCAGAAGATCATTGATATAATACCTATTTTACATTTGGAATGAGACAGAGAGTTTACATGATTTGTCTACAAAGTTAGTAGAAAAGCTGAATAAAGAGTCACAAGGAAACACTGAAAAGGATGATGGGCTGGGGCCTTATCTTGTACCACTCACAAAAATAACTCCAAGTAAATTAAAGAGTTAAATATACAACCCGAAACCAAAAAAATAAGAAAAAGCTCCTCGATATGGTTCTCAGCAATGATTTTTTCAGATATGACCCCAAAAGCACAAGCAACAAAAGCAAAAAATAATAAGTGGGGTTACATACACTGAAAGCTTCTGTACAGCAAAAGAAACAAGCAACAAAGTGAAAAGACAAACTACCGAATGGGAGAAAACAATTGTAAATCATATATCTGAGAAGGGGTCAATATTCATAATATATAAGGAATTCCTATGACTCATAGCAAATGATAATAATCTGACTTGAAGATGGACAAGGAACTGAATAGACATTTTTCCAAAAACAATCAAATGGCCAGCGGGTACATGACAAGATGCTCAACATCATTAATCATTAGGAAATGCAAATTTAAATTACAATGAGTTACCACATCACACCTGTTAAAATGGCTATTTTTAAAGATAAGAGAAACAAAAACACTAAGTCAAAAAGATACCTACACTCCCATGTTCATAACAGCATTATTTATAATAACCAAGACATGGAAACAACCTAAGTGTCCATCAATGAACAAAAGGATAAAAAAATTGTGATTTATATATATGCAATGGAATATTAGCGATAAAAAATGAGGAAATCCTACCATTTGCAACAGCATGGATGGACCTTGAAAGCATTATGCTAAGTGAGGTTAAGTCATATGGAGAAGACAAATACTGCATGATCTCACTTAAATATGGAATCTAAGAAAAACTGAATTCATAAAAACAGATTAGATTGGTCGTGGCCAGGGGCCAAGGAAGGGATCCTGGAGTCACCTGAGTACCTTCCAAAGCAAAAAAAAAAAAAAAAAAAAAGGCAGCAGAGGGGGAACAATTGAAGGTACGAGAAAGAGAGGGCACTTGGTAGCTCTTTCCAAAAGATCTGCCAGATAATTTAAGGGGAAAGCTACCTTACATCGCTTAAAATAGAATTTAACTTGCAAATATTTCATTTTCTCTAAAACATATATTTCTGGTAAACCAAGGTATATGAGCACTAAACAGTTTGGTATCTTAGCTGATGACAGAAGGGCAGCATGGCCCAAAATTAGGCAATCTTCTTCTGTCAAAAGCCTTACTGTTCTGCTGGGATCCACTATCACTATCTTCTTGCTAATGTGTAAGTTAGTACTGAATGTTTTAGCTCATGTAAAAGTGCAGGCCAATAAATAATGACTGATGGTGAACCTATTCAAATGAGTCTTCACTGAGGCATTTCTATCAAGACTTGTCAGAATTTTTTAAAGCCATGTGACTATCAGAGAAGGAACAAAAGTTGAACGAAACAACAAATACCTAAGCAAGAAAAATGAAAAGTTTTTATTAAAGCCTCAGACTAGAAATTTTCACTCCCTGTTCTTATTTAGAGAAACAAAGACAAAATATACACATGTTCCTGTTCAAATATGGCCAATAATTTAATCGCTTTGATCTTATTGTGGAACCACAGATTACCATCTTAAATATTTGGGGCTCCAACTTTCATTAATTTAAACCCAGTGTTTTCATTTGGACATTTACTTTTAATCAGTCTCTACAAGTGAGGCTGATTACCTTGAGTATTAATAATAAGAATCAACTCGCTAATGACTTCTTTTCCTTCTTAAATTGCAGGATTAAGCACAGCCATTTAATCATATTCATTAGCATTTTTTTTTCCGCTGGAGAAACTAAATCAAATGCAAATGCAAGAGCTCATTTTTCCATGCACGTCCACACAAACTTCCCAATAAATTTTTCTATTCTTTTCTTGGTCTTCCAATTTTATCTCCAGGGTCAAAAGCCACGTACCATGCTCTCCAAAATGCACTGGATGCTACGTCAGACAATCATCAGGGAGAGTAAAGGGCTGGAGCATTTGCACCATCATAATCATCATTAATTATAGCAACAGCTACTGTTGAACACTTGTGAGCTGGCACTGTTTACAAACTCCATGTACATCTCAGATAAAATCTAAGAAGTAGGTACTCAAAATCTTTCCATTTGGCAGATAAGGAAATTGAGACTTAGAGAGGTTAAGTAAGTAGCAAATGGCAAAGCTCTTGTCTCTCTGACAGCAAAGATGATGCTCTTAATCACTGGACTGCCCCCACTCACTCCTAAAACACTCACATATCTGTAAGCCCTTCAGAAAGAAAATGTCCCAGGCTAAGAGGTACCTTAGACTAAATTAAGTCAAGAAAGTGAATGCCATCCTAAATCCATCCATAGTCAGTTGGGCACCAAGTGGGAAGGACCAGCTTCTGGAACCCACAGGGCTCTGACCATCAACAATCTGAGCCTTAGAAGAGGTAGCCTCCACCCACCCAGTTCTTCACCACTGCCACAAACCAACCCAGTCCCAAAAGATAGCATCAGGGAATATTCATGAGTTGAAAAGCCCTAGTGGCTAAGAACAGGGTATTGAGAGAAGTTCAGTATCTCTCTGGATGAGAGATTGCAATCACAATATGTTGAAAGCCTAGCCAGGGTGATCAGTCCAAGATAAATGGTATATAAGCTCTAAAAAGCATTGTTTCTACCTATCCTTACCTCGTCAAATACTCGCCACTTCAGCCTGCCTCTTCTCCTTCTTTCACTCTGGCTCCTACCCAAGACACAGCTCTGTCTGCCCGCCTATGAACCCCACTCATGAGCATCAGGCCATTTATGATTTCCCAGTCCTAATACCTTTGACTGTACCTGATCTAGCCCCACCAGCTCCACTCCTGATCCCCTGGACAAGACAATCATCCATCTTATTGTCCCCTGTATTAGTCACTTTGTACTACTCTCACAAAAATACCATAGACTGGGTGGCTT
Organism: Canis lupus dingo; assembly: GCF_003254725.2. NCBI lineage: Eukaryota > Metazoa > Chordata > Mammalia > Carnivora > Canidae > Canis > Canis lupus. Next base: position 51,463,082 of record NC_064252.1, on the reverse strand, counting down.
ACACAACAAAGCTTTATTTCTCATAGTTCTAGAAGCTGGGAATTTTAAGATCAAGGCACTGCAGATTCAGTTTCAGGTGAGGTTCATAGATGGTCATCTTCTCCTTGTGTTCACACATGATAAAAAATGGTGAGAGAGGTCTCTGGGGTCTCTTTTATAAGGGCACTAACTCCTTATTCATTCATGAGGGCTCCACCTTCATGATCTAGTCACCTCCCAGAGGCCTTACTTCCTAATACTATTGCATTGGGGGCTAGGATTTCAACATGAATGGGAAGAGGGGATACAAATATTCAGTTCATAACACCTTCAAAGGATACATGGCTGTCAGATCCCAGTTTATCCTGGAAGTGAATCCCATGGCTAAGCTTCACAAAATATTTAAATACAGTCACCTTTAGGCTGATCCTAATTCAAAAGCAAAACTTTAAAAAGCAACAGAAAACAGCAGCCAGGCTTTTCCAAAATTTTCATGGTCTTAGTTAAAAACAAAAGGGATTTACAAAGTTAGTTTAACATCCATATTAATAGAATAAAGTATAAAAGCTACATGATCATCTCAATAGATTAGAAGAAGTATTTGATAAAATCCTTTACGTTTTTCATGATAAAACTTATTACAAAGTAATCAAGATAGTGGTGCTGGCAGAGGTGTAGATGTGCAGACAATGGAATAGAAGTGAGAATCTAGAAATAAACTAACACCTTTATGGTCAAGTGATTTTTTTTTTTTAAGATTTTATTTTGAAGTAATCTCTATACCTAATATGGGACTTGAACTCACAACCCCAAGATCAAGAATCACATGCTCTACCAAGCTAGCCAGCCAGGCACTCCTGGTCAGATGATTTCAGATAAGCATGTCAAGACAATTCATTGAAGAAAGCAGTTTTACAAGAAATAGTGCGAAGATAACTGGATATCCAAGTTGGGCCACTACTTCACACTACCCACAAAAATTAACTCAAAATGGATCACAAACCTAAATGTGAGAGTTAAAATTTCAAAACTCCCAGGACAGAATATAGGAATCAATCATAACCTTAAGTTATGTGACTTCTTAGACATCACATCAAAAATACAAGTAACAGAAGAAAATATAGGTAGATTGGACTTCATCAAAATTAAAAACTGTGTTCATCAAATCATCTGATACCACCAAGAAAGTGAAAAGACAACCCAGAGAATGAGAGATAATATTTGCAAGAAATATATCTGACCAGATACTTGTATCTAGAAGCCTTACAACTCATCAGTAAAAAGACAACTCAATTTTAATATGAGCAAAGAATTTGAATAGATACTTCTCCAAAGAAGACAAATAGTCAATAAGCATATAAAAAGACATTTAACATCTCAATCATTAATGAAGTGCAAATCAAAACCACAATGAGATGACACCTCACAAATATTAGGATGGCTATAATCAAAAAGAGGGGAAAATAACAAGTGGTAGTGAAGATGTGGAGAAATCAAAACTCATATACTATTGGTGGGACTATGAAATAATACACTCATGCTGGAAAATAGTTTGGGAATTCCTCAAAAGGTCAAGCATAGAATTACCACATAACCTAGCAAGTCCACTCCTAGGTATATATCCAAAAGAAATAAAAACTAATGTCCACACAAAAACATATACACAGGGATCCCTGGGTGGCGCAGCGGTTTGGCGCCTGCCTTTGGCCCAGGGCGCGATCCTGGAGACCCGGGATCGAATCCCACATCAGGCTCCCAGTGCATGGAGCCTGCTTCTCCCTCTGCCTGTGTCTCTGCCTCTCTCTCTCTCTCACTGTGTGCTTATCATAAATAAAATAAAATAAAATAAAATAAAAAATAAAATAAAATAAAAAGAAAGAGAATCATTTAAAAAAAAACATATACACAATTGTTCATAATTTATACTAGTTATTCATAATAGTCAAAAAAATGGAAACAACCCAAATGCCCATCAAATGATAAACAAAATGTGGCATATCCATATAACGTAATATGATTTAGCAATAGAAAAAGAACAAAGTGGGGACACCCAAGTGGCATAATCAGGTAAGCATTCAACTCTTGGTTTTGGCTCATCGTGATCTCAGAATCATGAGAAGGAGCCCTGCCCTGGGCTCCACACTCAGCACAGAATCTGCTTAGGAGTCCCTCTCCCTCTGCCCCTCCCACACATGCTCTCTCTCTCTCTCTCTAAAATAAAATAATAATAATAATAACAAATCTTTTTTAAAAAAGAATAAAGTGCTGAGACATGCTATGACACAGAGAAACCTTGAAAACATTATACTAAATGAGAGAATCCAAACACAATAAAACCACATATTGTATGATTCCATTCACATGCGATGTCCAGATACACAAATCCACAGAAACAGAAGGTAAATTAGTGGCTGGATACAGGTTAGGACAGTGGTGGAAGGAAGCAAGAATAAAGAGTGACTGTCAGGGATCCCTGGGTGGCTCAGGGGTTTAGCGCCTGCCTTTAGCCCAGGGTGTGGTCCTGGAGTCCCAGGATCGAGTCCCATCAGGCTCCTGTGTGGAGCCTGCTTCTCTCTGCCTATGTCTCTGCCTCTCTGTCTCTGTGTCTTTCATGAATAAATAAATAAAATCTTTAAAAAAATAAAAAAGAGTGACTGTCGACATGTATGGAGTTTCTTCTGATGGTTGTTGATAATGCTTTAAAATTAGATTGTGATGATGGTTGTTTAAAAGTTTTTGATTAAAAAAAATGCAAAGGTGAGGATGGACACCTAAGAAAAATGATTAATGACATGCTAAAGTTTAGGTTTCTCTACCAGATTGGAGACTAGGATCTAGGTAGAATATGCGAAAAGAATTCCACTAGTTTACATTTAAGCCCTATATAAATTTATATGATCTACACTACATAATCATATGCTTTCCACAATTAGCAGGATAACAAACCAACTTGGGTCCATGAGGAATCTAGGATCTAATCTCATCTCTATCAGTAGTTTGCTGTGGAATTTGTTCACATCAAAACCTATGTGTATCACTTCTTCATTAATAACTAATCTCAGTCCTGTGTGCCTACACAAGTGTTAAATAAATGGATATGGGGAAAAAAGTGGAAATGTTTCATGTGTTCTGAATACTCTAGGATAAACCCATCTAAATGGGACTGCAGAGTTGGTGAAAGAGCCACCAGGATGTACTTGGCCTAAAGACCCAAGTGCGATGGTGTGCCGGAGCAGGCTCATTCCACCCCTCAAGAGCCGTTTTTATTCCTAACCTTCCCCGCTCTACGTTCAATGACATCACATATATCATTGTTTGTTTGAAATCAGTTGTAGTAGAGGTTTTAGAATATCCATCTTCTTAACTTAGTCCAATGCCTCTTGGTTTGGGCCATTTCCTCTCTGAAGACCGTACAGTTAGAGATCTTGTGAACTAATGTATTTTAGGAGTGAGTTGGGTAGACCAGTGATTAAAAGCACCTGTTTTGGAGTCAGAAGGCAGAGACTCTAGTCCTGGCTCTGCCATTTGCTACTTAATCTCTTTTCTGGAGAGCTGATTTACCAACACAGTATTGGCAGCTTCCAGAGAAGCCTCTTATTTTAATGGTATCAAAGCTCGCAACCTGATTTAAAGATCATGGATCAGAGCCTAAGGGAGGGGTCATTTTGAAGACAGTGTCTATCATTCAAACTGTCCCTCGGCAGAGATTAAGTCCTGGAGAAAGAGGTTAATGATAAAAGCAGGTGAAACCTGAAAGAGACACTTCCTAAAGCTCCCTGAGACACATGGAGCAAGAGCCCAGGTATTCCTGGGGTTCCTTCACTGGCATGCAGCTAGCAGGAGTTGGGGGGACTCGTGGAGCACTCAGCACGAGTGGGCCCCATCCAAGCTGCATTTGTACCGGCCCACATTTGTAATAAATAGAAAGAAAAAGACGATCATTTGCAGACTTGTGAAGTGGTTTGAACATAAACATTATTTACTAACATGAACAACTTGTTTTAAGGATCTATTGGCCATTCTTATTCTCTGGAACCCCTGCAACCTCTTCTCCAAAGCCCAAGAGACTCTTAAGCCCTTATGCAAGGTGGTGGACTCTTTTATTTTGTAATGACAGCTTTATTAGGACAGGATTCACATACCATACAATTTGCCCTTTTAAAGTATATAATTTGATGGGGTTTCGTATATTCATGGAGTTATATTACCATCACCACAATCTAATTTTAGAATGTTTTCATCACTCCCTGCAAAAAAAAAAAAAAAAAAAAAAAACAACCCTATATGCATTTAGCAATCACTCCCCATTCCTCATCCCTCAGCCCCTAGCAATTACTAACCTACTTTGTGTCCTTATGATTTGCCTACTCTAACCACTTCATATAAATAGAATAATTCAACATAGGGCCTTCTGTGCCTGATTTCTCTCACTTTGCATAGTATTTCTGAGGCTCATCTGTGCCTCAGCATGGTTTGATGCTTTGTTACTTTATATTGCTACATGATATTCCATTATATGGATATACCACATTCTGCATATCCATTCAACAGTTCATAGAAATTTGAGTTATTTCCACTTTTCAGCTAGTATGAATAATGCTGCTATGAACATTCATGTACCAGTTGGTACCCAACTCTTTGGGCATTTGAATCTATCTCCTGGCTATGCTCCTGGCCAGCTGAATAGAGCTATAACAGGTCTCAGGGTCCCCTAGCACTGTCTTCTTCACTCTGTACTTTTTCAAAGAGACAAGTTCACCCTCCTTGCTGGGTCTCTCTGGCCCCAAGCTCTTTCCAACTCTATCTAGGTCTCCACGTATTTTGATATCAAGTTTCACTTTTCTTGGCATTGATCTTCATGGTATTGATTCCATGCTTTTTTAACATTTTTTTAAAGATTTTATTTATTTATTCATGATAGACAGAGAGAGAGAGAGAGAGAGAGAGAGGCAGAGACAGGCAGAGGGAGAAGCAGGCTCCATGCCGGGATCCCAACAAGGGTCCCAATCCCGGGACTCCAGGATCACGCCCCGGACCAAAGGCAGGTGCCAAACTGCTGAGCCACTCAGGGATCCCCGATTCTATGCTTAAAAGCCGTGGCTATGGCCTTGCCACTGAAGGTATGGCATCCTCACCCTGCCCCACCAGCTTCACTCCCTTCTATACTTTGTTTCAGCATCTGCACCAGGATCCCCTGCCTCTTTGCACCACTTACTCCTACCTTCATCCGTTCTCTGCCCATCAGGAGTCTCCTAGCACATCTCTCTGCCATCTTACGTCCAGCTCTTCATTCCTCCAGCAAACATTACTGAATTTCTATTAAGTGACTAGACACAATGCTAGGCATTGGAGACATCAGGAGTTGAACTATAAAAGATACCCGGCCTTGTGGAGTCCTTCTGCAGATTTGAGTCAAGTGGGAAAGAAGGTGGTTGGTTGGAGAGGGTGAATAGACATGTGAATACACAATAAAGAAGCAATGTAGCTAAGCAGAAATGGCCTATTTGTCCAGTTCTCCCAGTGATATATCCAGCCTTTACAGAGTTGTTGTTGTTGTTGTTTTTCCCTCACTCCAGATGAGGTATTTGATTTTTTTTTTCTTTTTTGGTCCAAGGTTTTTATAACTAAAATTTTGAGAACTGTTTTTTTGCACAAAGACGGCAGAGAAAGGGTTAGTAAGCCACATTTGCCCCAAGCAGTGTCTGAGGCTGAAGAGTGGCAGGCACTCTCGGATTGCCCTGGACAGCCACATCTGCACCCTGTCAGGATTATCAAAATTGCCATGACAATGACCCAAGGGTTCTTCCTTGGATAAACCCTGGATAAACATTCAGCTGATTTCAGCCAGACCCAACCACATGCCCTTGAGGTTTACATGTTGTAAAGAGATGAAGGCAGGGGGACCTAAAGCAAGGGAGAAACAGCCAGCTGAGGCTACTCAACCTTGGAATAATATTTAGCATTTAAAAATGTTGAGGTAGAACTGCAGGAAGTTCCAGGGTAAACTTCAAGTGTCTCAAGGTCTCAGAATTTTTCCTCACATTTGACCAGGGAAGGTATCCCTGTGAAGAACAAATGAATGCACAGACTTTCACTCCCTAAGCATTCTTACTTAGACAGCCTGGTCTTTGCTAGATTGTGATGTCATTCCATTTAGTCTTTTGAGAATCCTGGCCTCTACTTTCTCAACCCTTCCCTTCCTACCCTGGTCTCTGATTCAAATTGAGGGTCAACTTATCTTATCATCCAGATGGACCCACAAAGGCCCAGGAAATAAGGAGACTAAATATTAATCAGTGAAATATCTTTGTCAGAAGAAGGTTGTACTAGATGACCTCTAAGTCTGTCCCAACACAAAGGCTCTACAATTCTAAGACTCCTCTCAAAGGAACCCAGCTATTTGTAGGCAAAGCGTGGACCAGAATCCAGACCTATTCCCAGAACCCACTGGAGGAGGAACCCCAGTTCATTTGGATTTTTCACCTCAAGATTTCCCTTAAAGACATTTTGCAAATCAAGTTCCACTTTTTTAATGAAAAGCAAATGCCCTGTAAATGGATTCTACTATAAATTCTTAAAAAGGGGACAATGTGGGCAGCCCGGGTAGCTCAGTGGTTTCGCGCCACCTTCAGCCCAGGGCGTGATCCTGGAAACCCGGGATTGAGTCCCAAGTCGGCTCCCTGCATGGAGCCTACTTCTCCCTCTGCTTGTGTCTGTCTGTCTGTCTCTCTCTCTTTCTCTGTGTCTCTCATGAATAAATGAATAAAATCTATTTAAAAAAGGGGACAATGTTTGTTATAAATTGAATAACTGACTGCTCCTTAATATGTTAATGTAGGATATTTTGATTGGTTTTTTTGTTTGTTTGGTTGGTTTTGATTCAAGTTCTATCTATATATCCTTGTGGTCATTTTACAGACAGTAAAGCCAAACTCCAAAATGGAGGAGTTACTCCGAGAATATCCTGGAAGAAACTCTGCACTAACATGACTCTCAAATCCCTTTGTCATCCACCCAACCCCGCAGCCTGGTTCTCTAAGGAACTTCATCTGATCTCTTCACCTTGTCTACATCAGAGCCCAGAGCTCCAAGTTGGCCATAACTTGAGATTTTTTTTTAAGCAAGGCTTTCCAACAACCTTGTGCTATATACTAGCATGTAAGAATAGGCCCACGTCCCTGACACACAAAGCCACTCTGAGTTCCCCTAATCCCCAAGCAATCCCCTGCCTGCTGGGTCTCATTGCTTAAAAGGAACATAAGCTCCTCTGACACTGCCCTGGACAAGTGCTGTATATTTGAGAAGACAGGGGAAAAGGACAAGCAGAAAACATCTTTAAGCGCATTATCAGCCTGCTTGATTTCTACAAACTGCTCCACTCGGCCTGACCCCCTTCTCTGGAAGGGAGACCTGTGAGACCACAGGCTGGCAAAGCATGGCCTCCCTCCCTGGGAAGTCTTGAGATGCAGCAACAAACTATTCCTTTTCTCAGAACAGGCAACCCTGCAAACTCACCCTTACTGGAACAAAAAGCATTTAATTATTTTTTTTCTCCCACTTTCCTTTAATGTTATAGCCACGGAATTCATACTGCTTATTGACCAGACCACTCATTTGCCAATTAAGCACAATGTAGCAGCTCTTAAAATGTTGTCAGATGCTGAAGATTATCTCTCTTAAGGGTATCTGACTTTCTCCAAGATATTTGAGTCTTCTCTTTCTCATTAGGCTGTATGTTGTTGGAAGACTCAGCCAAAGTTTTTTTTCTCCCCCCACAGGCAGGTGAAACAATTTTATTTCACAGTTGTCTTTAAAACCACAAAGACACTATGTTCTTCATATAAAAACATTAGTACAGATAACAATACTTTCTAGAAAATAATTATATAGACCCTCTCAAAGAAAAATGCACACCATTATATGGTTCAGACAAGTTACTTGGGAAAAACACATCTGGACCGATTCCTAAAACATACCAGAAGACCACGCTGCATCTTTTGGTTCAAAGTATAGATTAGTGTCATCAGTAAGGGCTCCTGCATTCTTACATATTTGATAATACACATATAGACTGGTTTGTGACTTAATGCTCCATTGGTTCATCAGCCTTTTCTGCAGGTTCATCAGCAGGTTGAGCAGGCTGTGCCTTTCTCTGTGGTCTTTCTTCAACACCTTCCAGGAACGGAGATACATCATCATCATAAATCGTAAACTCCAAGTCTTTACCAACAATTCCAATGGAAACATTCTTTGTAGTTAGGTCCTGTTCTGCAGGAAGTGTCTCTCGTAAGGCACGTAGACCAGGTTTAACCAGTTCGTTCAAATTGCACTCCATAAACCCAGACATATGTCTCTCCAGGTAAGTACGAGCTGATTGAGAACGGGCTCCAATGGACATGGCTCTACAGTCAAAATAGTTGGCAGATGGACAGGTTTGGAAAATGTGAGGGCCCATATCATCATAACCAGCAATAAGCAGTCCAACACCATATGGTCTCCGGCTATACCGTTGTGTTGGTATCTGGGTCTTGCTTCCAATTAGAGATACAAGACGAGACACAGGAAGAGGTCTGTCAAATACAAATCTGGAATCCAAACACTCCTGGTGCATAATTACATAACAGTCTAGCATCAGCAGTAAGTCCCGCAATTGAGATACCAATATGGTTATCAACCTGAAGAATTTTCTTCTGATGAGCTGCAAGCTCTGACTGTGCTCTCTTCAATGCAACCAACACTGCATGGGTTTTTGATTTCAGACCAACTGTGGCTGAACCTTGTTTGACAGCTTCCATTGCATATTCAATTTGATGAGTCCTGACCTGAGGGCTCCAAACAGTGATGTCATTGTCTTACTGGATGCGAAACACGGTTCGGGCGCAGGTCCCGCTGCGGCCTCCAGCAGAGGTGGCGGCTTCAGGAGCGTGGCTGACTCAGCCAGAGTCTGCATTACCCACAGTCTTGCTAATGTTTGGGATAGAATTTGCACTCAATACACTCATTCATCTATGGATGAAGGAATTTTTTAAGGGCTTACAGCCATGATGAATCTCAAGTCTACGAACTAAGACATACAAAAAATCTACATCTCTATTTTTATTAAATCAATTTCCATTTTGACATCTCATCCTCTTAGAATCCCAATTCCTTGCAAGAACTTCAATCTCAGGCATTACTGGGATCTCCTTCTTCCTCAGGGTCTTTCCAGAATCCAGCAGACTTCCATGAGGCTCAGAAAAACAGAGTGAGGGTCTCCACCCTCCTGTCCATCGTGGTCACTGCTGATATCCTCATAGTCCCAACCCACAGTGAACCTGTGAAGTCTGGTGTGTCTCTGCTTCCATGACCAGCATACAGAAAAGGAATTTTTGCCATTGATAGAATGGGGGCCTAAGGTCAGGCTCCCTAGATTCATCATTCGCCCTCCCCTGAAATCTTGCCGCTGCTTTAGGCAAGGGGCTCTCACATTACTGAGCCTAAGTCCTCACTGGGCTTTCTCCCTGCCTCCCTTCAGTTCTGGTGTCTTATTGGAATCCCAGGGAAATCACTCTCCACCTCCCCCTCCCCTTGTTGCCCTTCCAGGCATTCCTCAGGCTCTTCCACGGCCACCAAGGCCAATCAGGGCAGTCTCCTACTCATTCCACAGTTAGGAAGCTAATCTGCTTGCTAAAAGGAAGAAGCACTTGGGGCACCTGGGTAGCTCAGTGCTTAAGCGTCTGCCTTCAGCTCAGGGTGTGATCCCGGAGTCCTGGGATCGAGTCCAAGTCCAGGACTCAGTTCCCCGCAGGGAGCCTGCTTCTCCCTCTGCCTCTGTCTCTGACTCTCTTTGTGTCTCTCATGAATAAATAAATAAAATCTTTAAAAAAAATAAAAGGAGGAAGCACTCCGTTCTACTTTGGGTCAATGGAGCATAGAACAGAAAAGACCATATATGGAAAGAAAAGCAAAGAGAGACTTTGTATACCATTGGGTTCTTTGGTTGTAAGCATTAAAACTGACTAAAAAAATATATATAGACAAAATAATAATAATTTGTTGGGACAACAAAACATTGGGTAACGTCCTAGAACTGAAGAAAGATCTGAACACGCAGTCCTCAAGAAGGACAAGAAAAGAAGAGTTCCAAGAATTTCAGTCAGTATCTCTCAGATGAAAGAAAATGGCTCAGCTCCAGCCGCCACTGGAGATGAAACCCTCAGGCGAGACTCTGATGGGCCCAACCCTAGTCATGGGCTTGCCACCTCTTGGATAAGACACTTGAAGGTCAAGGAGCACTCAGATCAATAGGTTAAAGAGGGGACAGAGAGTTCCCCTAAAAGGAAAGCAGAGTGCTGCTACCAAATGAAGGGAATACTAAATTGACAAGATGAACAGTGACCATCATAGACAGAAGAGAGCCTTTCCAGGTAACAAGGCACCAGGGGCAGGGCATATGTGTATGTGGAGAGAAAAACATCCTCACCCTAGTAATGACATCTGATACTTAAAATGAACTTGGGACAATTGCAGATGCAAAAACCAAGAGCAGGCTGGAGAAAAATAGTACAAATATTAATATAAGAAAATAATCACCCCAGAGCAGACTAGGTGGTAAGAGAAAATATTATCGGCCACACCCTATTGAATCCGGCTATTTGGAAACAGCTGGAAAAGAAAACTATAGACCAGACTAAAAAGAGCACTATTTTCTTAAGAATAAATATTTTGTCAGTTATCTTGAAAGGAGTAACTTAAGAGTTATTCAAGAATACCACTCCAAAAACATACGTCATCGCTGTGTAATAATGTCTAGGCTGCCTATATAGGAAAAGACATATAATTCTCAATTACATGTGAGTTCAACTATTGTCAACTAATTTCTTTATGGTCTTCACAAAATCCCTAGTTAAAGAATCCATCCTGTTATTACTAAACATTGATACCATGACTAGATATCATTCCAGGGAAGATTCTGAACACCAAAGTGGACAAAACCAGGTAAGTATTGGCACTTAGAAATGATGTCTCAAGATTTATTTCTCTGTATATGCACTGTGCGTGCATAAAAACTGAAATGTAGAATTTTGAAAACAAAAATGCTATGTCAGGGCAGTATTTCTCAGGCTAATATCTGACACATCAGCTCTCTCAGATGTTCCTGAGAGAAAGGAAAGAATGAGATTTTAATTAAAAAAACAGAGACTAGAAACTAGAAGTCTCCTATTAGGAGACCACTAAGGTAGCTCATTGACCAGGTACTGAGGACCATGATAAGAAGTGACCATGAAAGCAAAACAGAAACAAAAGCTATAGAAAAGCTGAGTGAGGGGATCCCTGGGTGGCGCAGCGGTTTGGCGCCTGCCTTTGGCCCAGGGCGCGATCCTGGAGACCCGGGATCGAATCCCACATCAGGCTCCCGGTGCATGGAGCCTGCTTCTCCCTCTGCCTATGTCTCTGTGCCCCTCTCTCTCTTTCTCTGTGACTATCATAAATAAATAAAAATTAAAAAAAAAAAAAAAAAAAAAAGAAAAGCTGAGTGAGGTATCCTATCTGGGAAGTAAATCATCAAGTAGTGGCCCAGGACCTAGAGGTCGTATCTCTTTATTCTCAACCATAAACTTTTTTTCCTTTTCAAGAATAAGTCCTTCATGGGATGCCTGGGTGGCTCAGTGGTTTAGTGCCTGCCTTCTGCCCAGGGCATGATCCTGGAGTCCTGGGATCAAGTCCTACATCAGGCTCCCTGCATGGAGCTTGCTTCTCCCTCTGCCTGTGTCTCTGCCTCTGTGTGTGTGTCTCTCTCGTGAATAAATAAATAAATTATTTAACAACAACAACAAAAAGAATAAATCATTCACAATTATCATATGGTTTCACTGATACGTGGAATATAAGAAACAGTGCAGAGGATCAGAGGGGAAAAGAAAGAAAACTGAATGGGAAGTCATCAGAGAGGGAGACAAACCATGAGAGACTCTTAACTCTAGGAAACAAACTGACAGTTGCTGGAGGGGAGGGAGGTGGGGGGATATGTAATTGGGTGGTAGGCATTAAGGAGGGCACATGATGTGATGAGCACTGGGTGTTATACACAACTGATAAATTACTGGACACTATATCTGAAACTAATGATGTACTAATGTTGGCTAATTGAATTTAAATTAAAAAAAAAGAATAAGTCATTCAGCAATGACATGGATAAATCTCAGAATAATTATGCTGAGTGAAAGAAGCCAGACCAAAAAAAAAAAAAAAAAGAGTATATGCCATATGATTGATTCCATTTATATAAAATTCTAGAATATGAAAACCAATCTATAGTGATAGAAAGCAAATCAGTGATTGGCTGGGGATGAGAGGGTGGGATGGATGGGAAAGCAGAGGTCTAAATTACAAAACAATGGGGGAAACTTTTGGTGGTAATGGATATGTTCATTCTCTTGATCGTAGTGATAGTTTCACATGTGGTGATGTCAAACACATCAAATTATTTATATATCAATTAGACCGTGCTAAGCCTCTTTAAAAAAAAAAAAGAATATGTGAGCTTTAATCTATAACAAAATTTCTCAACCTCTGCACTACTGACATTTTGGGCCAGGTAATTCTTGGTTAGGGGACTGTCATACATCGCCTGCTGTTTGGCAGCGTCCCTGGCTTCTACCTACTACTATGATAACCAGAAATGACTCCAGACATTGCCAAATGTCCTCTGCTGGGAAGGGAGGAAAAGGGAGAAACACCCCCAGTTGAGAACACATGTCTCCAAGAATTCAGCAAGTTGCAAAGGAGGTAAGGAAAGAGACCATCCCCAGGGAATCCTTTCGGACTGAGCCATCAGTACGGTGAACTGCACAGAGCTGCAAGCTAGCAGGCAGGAGCAGGTGCAGCTGGAGCCTGTGAGGCTCCTGCTGGGAATGCCATGAAATGCCCGAGTCAGTGCTGGACGACAGAGAAGGCTCCGACAATAGCAAAGACTCAAGGGAAAAGTGAGAAGGATGTAAATATTAAACTCGAGCTTGTTTATATTTCCCTGAGTACTTTTATGCATATTATCTCATGGGTCATTACAAGGTGTGTGCAAGGAGGAGGGAGGTGAATATTGCTCTCCTCACATTCTAGACCTAGAAAGACTGTCCAGCAGCCTCTGAGCTCCTAGGTCACTGAGCATAGTGTCAGTACAGGACAATTAGGTAACTAACCCCTCACCTAGTTAGAGCTGCCAGATAAAAATTCTGAAGGACTATGATTAAGGATTCTCAATCTCTAATGGCAATCCAACAAGTAACAGGCTGTAAAATGCAGGTGAGAGGGCAGCCCGGGTAGCTCAGCGGTTTAGCACCACCTTCAGCCCAAGGTGTGATCTTGGAGACCTGGGATCGAGTCCCACGTCAGGCTTCCTGCATGGAGCCTGCTTTTCCCTCTGCCTCTCTCTCTCTCTCTCTCTCTCTCTCTCTCTCTGTGTGTGTGTGTGTGTGTGTGTGTGTGTGTCTCATGAATAAATAAATAAAATCTTTAAAAAAATGCAGGTGAGGGAGGTAGTTTAGAAAGTTTAGCTTAGGGAAGCATTTCTGGGGTGAGTCTTATCAGACAAAGAATGTATGACTGAAGGATGTTGAAGAACATCCTCTTCTGCTGCTTAAAAATAGGAGGAACTAGCTTCACTGGGATGACTTGAAGCTCCTGACAGAGGCAGGAGGATAAATCAGAGGGCGGTGCCCAGCCCCTCCAGCCCTGTGAATCTTTGCACAATAAGACGAGAGGAGATAATTCAGGAGTGAGGGACCGAAGGCCATTTGATGTGAGATTTTGGATTCATGCCTAATAGCACATTCAGGAAGGGGCTAGATGTCCCTGTGTCCTCCCCCACTTCTTTCCCTTCACAGATATTAAAACCTTTCCTTTGGAAAAACACCATCATTCACACGCAGTGTGAAGGTCACAGTGCCTCTCCTTGAACGGAAGAAAGCATTGCTCCGCCCGAAGAACTGCAGACCTGTGCAGGAGGTAGAGAGAGATTTGGGGAAGAGGCGTTCATGAACCACAGAGATGATGCCACATATTCCACCCCTCGAGCAGCCTCCCAAAATCTAGGTTAGTCCTCAGTGCTGGCTGACCACAGCAAGCAGATTCACGGAGACTTCATCACACCAACATTCCAACTGGAACCTCGTTATCAGAATTTAATGACCATCCTTGTGTGTGTTTACGATGTGATCATATTTTGATGATCATGCCTTCGTTTTTGGAGTGCCTTTCTTGTAGAGCTGCTCAAGGAATGTTCTAAATGGGCTTTTTAATTTTTAAATTATATATCAATGTCTTTATGGTGAAATATAAGAAGAATCATCAAGAAAGGAAAACCCCAGCCCTTTTCACCATAAACCTAAACTAGTGTCAAGATACAATGGTCTCTCCTTGCTTTAATATTGTAAGATACAACTTTTCAGAACTGCATTGAATGTACTCATTTTAAGGTTTTATTTTAGTTAACACTACAGAATCTAGGTTTTGGTTTTGGTTTTGGTTTTGGTTGCATTCCCACCTCATTTACATATTTTTAAAAAGCCACATGATATTCAGTTTAACATACCAGATTATTTAAACAAAGTACCACGGTTTGGTCATTCACATTGTTTCTCATTGAGAGAGAAAAGTCCTAATGAGAATATCATAGTTACCTCCCAATATTTTGCCCATTCATTCATTCATGCATGCATGCATGCATTCATTCATTCATAGAGCAAGATGGAAAGATCTTGAGTCCTTGGCAGTGTCTTATTGCCGTCATGCTGGTTCTGGGCTGCCTATCACCTAAACTCCTACTTATTTAAGCCACAGTAGTGAAGTTTCTGCTTCTTGCAGCTAAAAGCAATCCTAACTGATGGACCACTGAAACCTCTCTTTATGTACGCACCTCCCTCCTTCCATTGCTCATATCTCTGAGAGAGAGGTATCCCTCTTGCTATTGGAACTAGCCCTCCATGTGCATTCTTGATCCCATCCCCTACACTGCCTCTTCGTAGACCATGGTCATAATGTCCTTTCTTATTTGCGTCCTCTGTCTCTCCTTCCATTCTAGCTCTTTTTTATGTTTACTAAGAACCTGTTAAGGTTTCCCTTCCCTTTACCCAGCTCACCCCTAGAGTAATGCTCTCTTCCTCTTCTTCTTTTTGCCACCTGACTTCTTGACAGACTTGTCTTCACCTACTTGTCTTCAGTCTCTTCCATGCTGGCTGTCACCCCCAAAACTGTGGAATCAACAATAAATTCACTGACTCCCTAGTTAGCAAGTCCCACAGCTTTTTCAAACTCTATCATCTTCCGGCTTTCTGCATATAGCCCTTCAGATCACCTTTTTCGTCTTCTTTAAACTTTCCTTAAAAGTATAAACACATTTTGTAAGTTGTGGAGAGAATCATCTTAAATGATTGAAAAAAATGAACACAGAACTACATCCATCTATTTCCTTTCCTTCCCTAGATGCCACTAAAATAAAGGAAGGATTTTTTTTTTTAAAATACACTCTCCACCCTGCCCCCTAAAAAAGGAATCATCCAAAAGATAAAGGGAATGAGAGAAGAAATTGTTTGCAGCAGCCATGAGACTGCTCAGACCTCCATCTATAGGAGTGTAATTGACCAAGGGCCGGGCTACTGGGCTCTGACACCCACCTAAAATCCACAGCAGTAGCTGATGCAAGCAGTGTGACCCAAAAGCCAAGCAGAAAGGAATGCTGATAAGCATTAAGCCAATTCCACTAGCAGATCTAGGAAATCTCAGCACTTGGAGACGCAACTTACTGCAGATGTTGAGGGGTGGAGGTGGGAGGTACCCTGTGGAGCTAAAAACAGCTTTATTCATGGGAAGTCTATATCCAGAGAGATCAGGCCACCAGATCCTCCCCCTGACCTTGTCCACCCTCCACCAGCTAAGCTATACCCAAACTCCTGACCCACAGAAACTGTGCAATAACAAATATGTGCTGCTTTAGGCTGCTTGGTTTGTGGTTTAATTTATTATACAGCAATAGAGAATTAAAAGAGATTGCTATAGAAGTATATTATTTAGAAATGAAGCAAATGCCAGAATTTTAGATGAGGGAGGAATATGAAAAGTATTGTATTTTTCAATATTAGATACAGCTTTACATTTGGATAGTTTTAGCAGTTTCTGATGCAAAAAAAAGACATTTTATGACTGTTGAAGTAGATGTTACTACCTGAGATTGTCTGAAACTGGGAAAGCCAGTCACAGCAGAGTCTGAGGAGAAGGTGAAAGCCAGGAGTGAGACAGACCAGAGGCTGATATTAGATGCAGAGGGTCACAGGTGGCATCCAAAGCTCCATAAAGAGGCAAGGGTTGGAAGATCTGGAAACCAAACCAGCGAGGAGAGGTTTAGGGGGTTTACAGAGCTACCTGGGCCACCTGAGAACCATATCACTGCTCAGAACACCAACTGGTATCCGAGGCTTGCTTTAGATACCACCGGGCACATGGAGCACGACGCTCATTTAGAGACGTGAGACTGGGACAGAAAATGAGTCCGTTTTTCTCTCCTCACAGGAGTATGTTTATGTTATTGGGCTTACAATGTAAATATTATTTTATATTCTCACTTTTTTATTTGACCTATCTAACTTTACTATGTCTCTAAATTAGTCAAATTGTTAAAAATTACAGCGGATTCCATTGATTATGTGAATCAGAATTTCTTTATGTCACTGTAATTTCACTGAACGTTCAGGCTGTCTCATAGAAATACTCCTTCATTCTCACAGCATTTTTATCCCGTTCAATTACCTTTGGAAAATCCTGAGTTCTAGAATCACTGGATTGAGGGGTATGTATGCACATATGCCCGGATCTAGATGGGAAAAACTGTATTGCTTCCCAAAAGGCTTAAATCACTTTAAATGCGTGAGCATATTTGTTTTACAATTATTTCTCTACCATTTGGTGTTTCCTTTAAGTGACTTTTCTCTTGGCTCATTTAGTAGAAGTCAAGTCCTATGTAGGATTTTAACTTTCATATCTTTAACTTCAAGGAAAAATAAACTTTTCCTTTGTGTTGGCCTATCATTCGTCTTGTTGCTGGCATGGATTGTCTATTCCTTCCATTTTGCCTTCTGCCTGGTGTCCTAGAACCTATCTGATGGCTCCTCTGATCCCACCTCCTCATCCCTGTGGTAGATATGCCAAGTTGTCCTACTTCTCTTCCAACATTCTCTCCCTGGATTTCATCTGGAGCAGTGTTTCTCAGAAGGTAGATTGGGGTCTTTTCTCAAAAAAATAAAAAATCATTTGAGGCACTTTGAAAATTTCCTATGGTGACACCAAATATACAAGAGCAGAATCTCCCAGTGTACCTCCAAAATCAGCTTCTTAAGCAAATTCTCAAAAGTCAATCTAAGAGTTTGACAACCCCTGGAGCACCTGGATGGCACAGTCAGCTAAGTGTCCAAATGTTGGCTTCTGCTCAGGTTGTGATCTCAGAGTTCTGAGTTCAAGTCCCACATCAGGCTCTGAGCTCAGCGTGGAGTCTGCTTAAGAGTCTCTCTCCCTCTCCCCCTGAAATAAAGAAAGAATGAGCGGGATCCCTGGGTGGCTCAGCTGTTGAGTGCCTGCCTTTGGCTTGGGCGTGATCCTGGGGTCCCGGGATCCAGTCCCGCATCGGGCTCCCTGCATGGAGCCTGCTTCTCCCTCTGCCTGTGTCTCTACCTCTCTCTCTCTGTGTCTGTCATGAATAAATGAATAAAATCTAAAAAAAAAAAAAAAAAAGAAAGAAAGAAAGAAGAAAGAAAGAAAGAAAGAAAGAAAGAAAGAAAGAAAGAAAGAAAGAAAGAAAGAGAAAGTTTACAACTACTGATGTAGACATTTTCACCATCACCGTTTCCCTTGCTCAGCACCAGGGCAGTTAAGCTGTCTCCTGGATCCCTCCAGCCAGATGTCCCTCAAACTCCACATGTCGTCTTCCAGAGCTCCCTGCCTTTCGCGGGCACTCCTCGTGCCTGCTGATCCCCTTTTGCTGAAATCCATTCGTCCAGGCTGTCAGCCCCACATGCATGATTCAGTACTGAGAACTACTTCCAAACTAGTCTTTGAAGGAGATTCCCTTTTTGGAAACAGGCCTTGCAGGCCCTAGGGTAATGACTGACCTCTCTGTTTGTCTGCATGCCACTTGATGGCCAGAAAGCCTAATTCAACGTGACAGATATTATCAGCCAGATATTAGCAGCTGCAGGCTGGCAGCCGTGCATCTCTAATGGAGCCCTACCAAGTCTCAGCAAACCCAAGAGCCCGACGCCAGCCCCCTGGGGCAGGATGTATGCAGGAAGGAACGAGAAGAGGGCTGACACCTCCACTCAAAGAAGCCAGGAGGTTTTCTTCACACGCCAGGCCCCAATCTCTGTGTTCTGCATGCATCTGGGGGCAAAGCCTAGGGACTGATCCTGGAATAGCTCTGATGGGAAGAAGCTTCCTGCGGAAACTCCCTCCCCATCAGCCAGAGCATCTACCTCCCAAACTCTACACATTCTGGGTCTTCACACCACCGTGGGCCTTCAGAAATTACTCTGAAAGTGAATAATTCTGATGAAGTTACCGTCAAATCAATGTGCTCCCTCCCTGTGCTGTATTTTCATTTTTTAAATGGAGAGAGCAGGGGCGGCCTGGGTGACTCAGCAGTTGAGCATCTGCCTTCCACTCAAGTCATGATCCCAGGGTCCAGGGATTGAGTCCCACATCAGGCTCCCCACAGGGAGCCTGCTTCTCCCTCTGCCTGTGTCTCTGCCTCGATCTCTCTGTGTCTCTCATGAATAAATAAATAAAATCTTTAAAATAAAATAAAATAAAATAAAATAAAATAAAGCAATATGCAACCTACAGAAGTATATTAATAACTTTGGGATTTACAGACCTTGAGCACCGCATGAAAGAATGGAGGGAAAAGACGGTCGGGTGCCTCTCCTCTCACCACCTAATCCGCACATTATATCCATGCAAAGGTTAGCTCTGGCTTCCAGTTCAGTGAAGAGTTCTTTGCCATAAAAGTCAGACACCTGAAAATTTGTGAATAAATCCGCTTTCTCAAGGTGTATTCCCAAATCAGTATTCTCAGAGTATGTCCTGAAGAAACATCTGTCCTCCACATATACTCTGTAGCCCTCTTAAAGATTCAGAATACATGTTAAAAGTCCCAAGAAACTGTCTGGTACAAAACTGTGCTTAATTTTTTAACCCGATTTTTCCCAAATTTCTTCAGCTTTGACACCTTTTCCCTAAATGCTGCCAATTAGCATGGCAGGCAACCAGTATCCTGTGGTATACACTTCAATAAATTCTACATCCATTTTTTTTAAATCAAATCCTGTTTCTTTGTTGATTTATTTCATCATTTCAGAGGGTTTTCTCTCTTCCCTCCTGTTGGCTCTACCTAATATTTTAGCTTGAAATTTGATTTCTACACCAAGGTCACAAGTTTACTAGGAGGCCTTCTCTAAAATGGAAAGAAAATGCTTGGTGAATTATTTAGCAAAGTGCAGCTTCTCTAAAAAGAAGAATAATGTGGCTCTATGCCACTACCTCTTTGTTCACTCATTCGTCATTCATTCATTTGCTCATTCACCCCTCCACCAGTTTATTCCTAGAAGCACAATGATAAATACTCTTGATGCAAAGGAGAAAAACTCACTGTGTTTGTGATGATGGAGGTAAGAATAGAAAAGCCCTATATCTTTCTTATCCGAGAGTAGGTGGAAAAAGTAGAAGGTAAAAGAAAGATCACAGACAGTAGAGATAGTAGAGATCAGAAATTTTGGTGTCAAGTGAGAGAGATTCAACTCCAATGACCTTAATTAAGCAAAAGAGGCAACGTATTGGCTCATCACTGGGGAAGTCCAAGGGAGGTGCTGGCCTGACTGTTTGCCCCCCATCCGTCTCTCAGTTCTGTTTTTCTCTTTGTAGCTTTAGTCACTATCAGGGCAGACAGGCTTTTTTCATGAGATAAGGACAACAACCCCCAATGCATTCACATCCTTCAGCAACATAATGACCAGAAAGGCCAAGCCCCTTCTCTAGCTCTCTCTGTGTGTCAGCCTTAGAGAAAGTCTCTCAGGTCTCAGAAAGTTCTCACTCTCCACTCCCAGACCTACCCTGGGGCCAGGGCCCAGGCACTCATCAGCGCGCAGTTTCTCGTTGGTTCCTCCTAAGGCCACAGAAGCCCCAGAGCAGCACTGGAGGTGGACACAGCTGATCATATCTCTGATCTCACACCATCTACACAGTGAAATGGAGGATAAAATTTCCAAGCAAGCTACTAGAGGGGATGCACAAAACTTCTCACTGTAACTTTTAGGGATAACCTTTTTTGTTTTGTTTTTGTTTTGTTCCAGGTGGCAAGGTGAGAAGCTCATAGGTGTAACTGTATTTTTCTTTTCTTACACATTTTTTTTTCCTCTGCCCTACATTCACCTTTTCTTCTGAAGGAAAGGTAAAACTATTGCTTTTAAGGGGAACAAATATCTGTTATGGTACTAACAAGACATATGTTCAAGAATCAGAAAGTTTTGCCTATTCTACTTGAGGTTTTTTTTATTATTTTGCTAATTTCCTCCAACTCTAAGGTCTTAGCATGACATCAAAGGCTATGGAGTTCTGATCTAGTCAGGCATAAAGAAAAATAAGATTCCCTTCTAAAAAAAAGAAAGAAAGAAAGAAAAGAAAAGAAAAATAGGATACATGATCATGTGAAATTGTTCACTCCCCCTCCCAACAAATTAAATTTAAAAATTAAAATAAACTGCTACTTTTTAAAAAATGCCTCAAGATTACAATCAATTGTGCAATTTTACACATATACACACTACTATTTGTATGCATGTGCTTACATATGCCAGGTTTCTTTAACAATGCATCAAAATTCTTAGGCTTTATTCAGAGTCCTTAATACGGATTCTCAAGCTTTGTCTTCCCAAGGCATATTGAATTCTAAAATTTCCCATTTAGTGTTTCACCAGTTATGCTCTGGGTAACCCATGAATCAGAACTACATGGGAGCTTATTAAAATACAGACTCCTAGGGGCACCTGAATGGCTCAGTTGGTTAAGAGTCTGACTCTTGACTTCAGCTCCAGTCATGATCTCATGGGTCATGGGATCAAGTCCATCATCCAGCTCACCACTCAGCAGGGAGTCTATGCAGAGTCTGCTTCTCTCTTTCCCTCTGCCGCCCCTCCACCACTGCAAACCCCCCCCACACACACACACACACTCTCTCTCTCTCTCTCTCTCTCAAATAAATAAATAAATCTTTAAAAAATAAAATAAAATGCAGACTGCCAGGGGTGCCTGTGTGGCTCAGTCAGTTAAACGACCAACTCTGGATTTCAGCTCAGGTCATGATCTCAGGGTTGTGAGATTGAGCCCCACATTGGGCTCCACGATGCGTGTTGGAGGCTGCTTCAGGTTCTATCTCCCTCTCCCTCTGTCCCTCCCCCCTCTTAAAAAACTCAGACTCCTGGGCCCCACTCCATACGAACTGAATCAGAATCTTTCTGGGGAGGGTGTCTTTGAGGAGTCTTTGTCTTTAAAATTTCCCAAATTATACTTTGCATCCTAAAATACAAGAAGCCCTGCTCTAGAATTTTGGAGAGTTTTATTAGGATTTCTGAGTTGTGGTGTCAGATATTTCTATATCTCTAATGCAGGATAAACTTCTTGTGAATTCCATGAACTTTAGTTTGTCAGTAAAATATAATAGCAATCCCCATGGGTCATGCTCTTTTGAAGTTCTGTAACAAAAGTAACTATAAGCATAGTTATAGTACACAGAATTCTTTCAGATTTAAAAATATCTCCTCTAAATAGGTCACATATTAATGAGTAGGATAGGTAACTTCCATTGTAACAAATGTTTGTGGTTATAACAAACAATTCAATGTAATTTTGTTAAAATAGGTACATTGCAAGAACTGACATGATAATTAAAATCCAACTGAAATTAATCACAGAAAAATGTTATGAAAACTCATTACAGTTTTGAGTTTTCTTCAAAATGAACTCACTCTCTTCATAAACAGGATTTTATTTTTAATCCAAGACAAGCAGTAAGAAGTCAATGTCCACAATCTGACTCCTTCCACCACTAATATAGTAAGAGTCGTCAACAAAGTCTTAGGGATTGTGAACACCAACCCTCCTCTTAGATGAAGAAACCAAAGACCAAGTCACACTGTTGACAGAACAGAAAAAAAAAAAAAAAAATCCAGATGCCCAGGTGGCCTAGTCCTTTTCCTACTGAAGCATAAGCAACCCCCAAGGATACCCAAGCAGGGAATCAAATGGTTCTTCAGGTGCAGGTAGAAGCAACCATTCTTTTTCCATAACAAATATGCTATGAAGTAAAAAGAAAAGGCCACATGAAATTTAAGATTTGAAATAAATACCACTCAGCCATCTTGAGTTATTCATTCCTTCTCTCCTACAACTCAAGCAACATGGTGAAAAGATGTGAAAACCCCAGTGCTACTCCAACTTCTCTACCAAAATCTGCCATTTTAAAATAGGAGAGACTATCTGACCCCAAAGTAGTCATGAGTAATTAATTACCTGATACCTGTCCAGATTGATCCACTGTGGTTGAGAATAAATCAAGCAAAGCTATTAAGCTCTTCTCAGATGATTTGCTAAACATATGCTATAGGTCTGCACTTGGGTTTCACTTATTCATTCTGTTATTCAATAGATATAGACTGAGCACCTATGAGGAGCTAGAAGCTGTGACATGTTCAAGCAATATTAAGATCAATAAGCAGGAGAAGGAAAACTAAAGCCAAAATTACAATGTGTTACATTACAGACTATAGAATCAGGTGTCATGGGCACAGACGCAGCTAGGTTGTGTCAGAGAAGGTGTTACAGTGAAAATGACATTGAGCTGAGTCTTCAAGGACAACCAGGAGTTTAACTAATGGGATATGGGAAAGGAAGAGAAGATCGTTCCAGGTAAATGAATAGCATATGCAGCGGTATGAAAGGGTAAGAAAATCTAGTAAGCTTTGTTTTTCATGCCAGCTAGCACAATGAGGGGAAAGCCCATTTTTTAAAAAAATAATAATAATTTTTAAACATCTCCTTGGCCAAAAAACTCACAATGGACTACATACTTGTGACTGAGCCAGTCTGACTCTGAGAGTTGGTTTCAAATAAGAAAGAAATCTGTTCCTTCACTTCTTGTCTGTAGAGTCTTAGACACCTTCCAGACTCTCAAAGTCCACCTCTTCCTGCAAGATTCCAGGATTTCCAGAGTCCAAACAGAGTCATTGTAAGAGGAGGAAGGAAAAATGTTTTGATGATGAAACTGAATAGGGGAAATTATGCATTCCCATAGGTAACCATAAAATTGTCTCCTTCTACATCCTGCGTATGCAGATCATATAGAATTTTTTTTTACATGGGTAAGATAAAGTGGGTGATAGAAGTGAGCTCAGGGATCCCTGGGTGGTGCAGCGGTTTGGCGCCTGCTTTTGGCCCAGGGCGCGATCCTGGAGACCCGGGATCGAATCCCACGTTGGGCTCCCGGTGCATGGAGCCTGCTTCTCCCTCTGCCTGTGTCTCTGCCTCTCTCTCTCTCTCTCACTGCGTGCCTATCATTAAAAAAAAAAAAAAAAAAAGAAGTGAGCTCAAATAGGTTTCCACTTCTTAAGAACTATGTGACTTTGGGGAAGTCACAAAACCTCTCTGGACATCATTTTTCTAGTTGCAAACATCCGGCCAGTTTGTTGTGAAGCTTAGACATAACCGGAGGGAGGGCACCTGTCACAGGGCCTAGCCTGTAAGGGGCCTCTCCCTGGGGCAGTTGCTGTAGGTTATCATAGCACTTTCATTCACTCAACAAATCTTTACTAGAGACTCAACATGGAGAAGCCAGGAATAGAAAAATATATCTGAACTGGATTTTGTTCTCCAGGATGGTCACAGTCTATGGTGGAGATATAGAACAGATTCAAATAGCTATACTATAAGGAAAAAAGTGGTGATGAGCAAGAAAAACACAGAGAGGGGTATGCCTGGTTAAAAGAAAAAAAAGGTTTTTTTAATTTATTCATGAGAGACACAGAAAGAGAAAGAGAGGCAGAGACACAGGCAGAGGGAGAAGCAGGCTCCATACAGGGAGCCCAACGTGGGACTGGATCTCGGGTCTCCAGGATCACACCTTGGGCCAAAGGCAGGTGACAAACCGCTGAGCCACCCGGGCTGCCCTAAATAAATAAAATATTTAAAAAAGAACAGAGAGAGAGAGAGAGAGAGAGAGAGAGAGAGAGAAACTGCTTGGGAAGTTGCGAGGACAGAGATTACTTGTGCAGAGGGAGTTGGTGGGGGAGAAGGAGAAAGGGTTTGGGGCTGGGAACCCGGGAGAGGAAGCGCATCTGGGCGGGACAGAGGATCCCTGGAGGTGACACATCTCCCTCCGCTTCACGCTCGGTGACAGCAGAGCCTGGTGAGAGGTCAGAGCCCCCTGCCCGCGTCCGAGGCGCTCTCAGCGCCCACGTTCTCCTGACCTTGTGCCGAGGGCAGGCCGGCCAGGGGGAGGCCAGAGGGGGGTGACGAAGGGGTCGCCGCCGCCAGGGCGGGGTGGGGGGGACCAAGGGGCGGGGAGCGGGCGCGCGGGGCCGGCCGGGGCCCCCGCGCAGCCGCCAGAGCCCGCGCTCAGCTCGCCAGCCATGGGGCCGCGGGGGCCGGCGCTGCTGCCGGTGCTGCTGCCGGTGCTGCCGGTGCTGCTGCTGCTGCTGCTGCTGCCGCCGCGGGCGCGCCCAGGGCCGCCCTGCCCGGAGCCCTGCCGCTGCCCGCCCGCCGGCGCCCTGCGCTGCCCCGGGCCGCGGGCCGGCCTCGCCCGACTGTGAGTACGCGGCGCCCCGCCCGGACCCGCCCGACCTCCTGCCCGCGCCGTCGGCTCCCGCTCCTCGGCCCCCTTGGCCGGGAAGCTTGCAGAGAAAGGCTGCGCCCGAGCAAACTCCGCCACCTCTTAAAGTGCCGAGAAGGCGAGGCTTGCGGAGGTCTCTGCCTCCCCTGCTGGCGCACCCTGCAGCCCCCGGCCGCCCCAGGCCCGCGATTTCGCCCTCCCCGCCCACCCCCGGCTGGGGCTCCCGCAAGAAGCCACAGGGGAGGCCTGCTCCCTGCCGCTCTGGAAGGGGCCCGGTGTGATGCCTCCCAATCAGCAGCCGTCCCCGCTAGACCAGCCCGAAGCCGTCTTTGGCCCTGGCGCCGGCCAGGCTGGTGCAGGTTACTGTGTCCTCTGGCCCCCTGCGCTCCTCCGGGCGTGGGGTGGCGGGCCCTGTGGTAAGAAGGGGGTGACCTAGTCATCAGCCGGGATTGCTGCCCGGCAGCCTCGCCCAACGCGTGCATTCGCGCCGCTGCTCTCTCTACCCCTTCCCGGATGCACTCGCATTTCAATCTGGTTGTCTGATCAAGGTGTGCCTTGTGTCACGCCTCCCACACACCACCCAGGCCTCCCGTTTACAAAAGTGATTAGAAGAATTGCATACATCGGCAAGCAGGTGGAAGAAGCTGTTTACTGAAGTGATGGGGTAAAGAGAAGAAGAGGGGCCTGTAGTGCTAGCAGATCAGAGTGTCACCTGGTGTCCTTTCTTCGATTTAGAAAAAGGTACCACACGATGGGGGCCCTGGGTGGCTCAGTCGAGCATCTGCCAGGTCATGATCTCAGGGTCCTGGGATGGAGCCCCCATCCTGCTCCCCTGTTGGGATGGTGTTGTTTCTCCCTCTCGCTCTGCCCTTACCTTCTGCTTGTTTCGGATCTCTTTCTCTCTCTCCCTCAAGTGAATAAATAAAATCTTTAACAAAAGAAAAGAAAAGAAAAAAAGAAAAAGGTACCACACGTTATATGATTCTATTTTTATGTCCAGATTGAAAGGAGATTAGTAGCTGCCAGGTAGGGGTAAAGGCCCAGGGACTGTTAATGGCTGTGGCTTCTAGGGGTAACAAAAATTACTTAAAATTAGATTGTGGTGATGACTGCACAACTCCATAGACATACTAGAAACCATTGCACTGTACACTTTTTTAAAAAGATTTTATTTACTCACGAGAGACACACAGAGAGAGAGAAAGGGAGGCAGAGACACAGAGGGAGAAGTAGGCTCCATGTAGGGAGCCTGACGTGGGACATGATCCCGGGGCCCCAAGATCACGCCCTGGGCTGAAGGCAGTGCTAAACTGCTGAGCCACCCGGGCTGCCCACACTGTACACTTTAAATGGGTGAATATGGTATATGAATTATAGCTCAATAAAGTTATTAAAAGAAAAAAGGAAAGAAGAGTGCTATAAAAATATCCAAAAGGCACTAGCCTGGTGGAACTCTGGGTTATATTCTAACCATTGGCAGCAATAGAATTCCATTCTTGGGGAGGAAAGAGGCAACTCCCCACCATTTCCTTGGGTCCCAGGAGCCTGCCAGGAGCCCACTTCCTAGAGGGAACTCCTCCTCCCTCCTGAGGGGCTAAGCCTCTCCTCTGAAAAAGTTAGTAGCCTTCATTGGGCACCTGAGTGGCTCAGTGGGTTAAGCATCTCACTCTTGATTTCCACCCAAGTCATGATTCAGGGTCAGGAGATTCAGCCCAGCACTAGGCTCTAGGACTGGGTGTATTGCCTGCTAAAGAGTCTCTCTCTCCCTCTCTCTCTGCCCCTATCCCCTCTCCTGTCAGAGTGCTCTCATAAATAAATAAATAAACCAAAAATAAATAAAGTTACTGGCCTTCAGGGAGTGTTTGCAGTTGAGAGATACAGTTTAAAGGTTGAGGGGTTTATATTAATTAGTTTCCATTAATTATCTTGTCAGCTCAATTCCCTGAAGCTGAGGACCATGCTGATGGAATTGGTTTCAATCAATCAACAAATTCATGGAACTTGCCTTTCGAGTCCTAGCCCTTGTCCTTCTGTGACAAACCTCCTATTCTTGCTCTTAGGAATGATTGTGCCACTAACAGCCTTTCTCACACCCAGCACTTTTATACAGGCTTCCGGAAACTGAGACCCAAAGAGATGGAATAACTTGACCAAGGTCTCCTTTTGTTATTGAGTAGCAAAGACCATTAAATGTGTTTTTATATTTGCTTATCTTTGTGAGAAAATTACCCTTTCCTAAATACACACACACATTCCCGGCTCCTTTCAGTTTCAGCTTTTCACCTAGCTCTCTCAACAATTCCTATTGCCACACCACACCATGTTGGCCTCAGAAGAGTACCTCTTCCCTGGAGAAAGCTGAAGTGAAAAGATCAAAACAAAACAGTTCTCCCACTGCCCCATAACACAGTTTAGAGGAGCCTAGAACCCCTCAAAAAAGATTGTACAGGCTGACTAGGTTTGTGGGTAGAGGCGAGAGGCAAGCACAGTATGAGCACCACTAGTATGCTGAAGCTGGCTCATCCCACTCCCAAAGAGGAGCAAGCTGTCCAGGCTCACCCTTTGTCGTCCCTGTCAGTTTCTGGAGAATCCTCAACTTCCTCCCTTCACATACACTATCTTGGTATCCACACTAAGCACATCTTCTAGACATTCAGACACCCTAGGTTAGCAAGCATGCTACCCCACACAAGGCCAGGCTTTCTGGGGATCAGATAATTGAGATGTGACCTCCTCCTTTAGGTGGGAACCCTATGGGCACGATAAGGTGACCTCAACATCCATCCATATGCCAAGGGAAATATATAAGAAGGGATAGGAGGGTAGTTACTTTAAGGAAATTTACTCAGTGTGGTTCTAGACCAGCAGCATTAGCATCACCTGGGAAAAGTTAGCAATGCACACTCGAGCCCCACCCCCAATCTACTGAATCAGAAACTCTGAGGATGCGGTGCAAAGCTGGTGTTTTAACAAGCTCCCCAAGTGGTTCTAATGCATGCTAAAGTTTGAGAACCAAGATCTTATACTTTCCATAAAGAATACAGTCTTGTGGAAAGTAAGAGTATGTTTTCAACTTCCTATGCCATATACTTTTCTTCCTCGTGCACCCCTCCACACACACACATATACAAAATACCTATTTATTGCAAAAGGCAGCTGTGATCAAAATAAAGGCCCAAACTCTGATGCATATTGAAAATATATAGGATTGAGAAAAGGTTTTGTTCGGTTTTGCCTTCAAAGAGGAACAAGATGGGAGGGGGGGGGTGCCTGGATGGCGCAGTGGGTTAAGTGTCTACCTTTGGCTCAGGTCATGATCCTGGGGTCCTGGGATGAGTCCCGCATCACATCCCACTCCCTGCTCAGCAGTGAGTCTGCTTCTCCCTCTCCCTCTGCCCCTCCCCACCCTGCTCATGCTCTCACTCATTCTCTCAAATAAATAAATAAAACCTTAAAAAAAAAAAAAAAAAAAGAGGAATAAGGGAAGGAATCCCTGGAGGACAGCCTGAAGATAGGAGGGATGGCGGAGAAGATATTTGATGGAGAAAGATCTCTGTGCTGATGGGAGAAAAGTGGCAGTCTCAGATCATAGGGGGAGAGTTAGGCTTAGAAAGAGAGGTACTTCTGAGTCCTGGGGGATGGATAAAGGTATAACTTCACATTGAGATGAAATACAGGAAAAGTGAACAGCTTCCTACTGAAATCCTCTTTTCTTGACGATGAATGAATGAAATGGTAAACAGTAATTACAAGATAGGGAAAAAATGTTATGAATAACAAATTGTCAGGAGTTTGTAAAAAAGAAAGCTGAAATTAGGAAATAAGGCAGTCCAGAAGAAGAGAGATGTGGTCTTAAACATCATGCACAGGATCTGACTCTGCAGAAAGAGGGGGAGCACTCTCATTTTTGGGGGGTCAGAGGAGGCAAGTATTGCACAACATTTGAGAATTCACCATCAGCCTCTCAGTAGATGCTAGTTTGTATTTTAATCTTCCAGGCCTTGGAAGTCTGTCCTGTAAGACTTCCATCTCAAGTCCACTATTTGATTTAAAAAGGGGGAAAAAAGGAACATGGATTATAATTGTTATTGACAAGCCCACTGTTTGCAATTTTTGAAAATGGCACTGTTCAATCATTCATATCTTTCTACCTCTTCCATGTTTTATTAAAAACTTAGGTATTTAAAATCTAAAATGTGATATAAAAAGTAGCCTCCTGCATGTTCATTCATTTTCATTGGGGAAGGGGGAAATAAAAGAAGAAAACTGATTTAAAACATTTCCTTCTCCTTTTCTTATTAGTTCCAGACAACTGGAAGAAGAGAGAAAAAAATATTCTCACCTTGCCCATGGATATATAAAGATCTTTGTCTCTATGACAACAGAAAGGTTGATCTTCTTGATATGGAAACAGCTTCTGAAAAATCTGTTAGTAAGAAAATGCTAATAATAATAATGGCAATTTATTTTTTGCATGTCGTGCCTACTGAACAGTTTAAACTTTAAACTTTATTATAAGACACAATCCAGAGACTTTGGAAGGATAAAACGTGCTGTATCTATCAATCCAATGTTACAGGAAGATGTTATTCTCCTGACATCTTTCCTGACTGTCTTTCTTCTTTTCATTGTACCTTCAGTGGAAATCATAGTCCAGAACGGTGTTCAATGCTATAGAGGGATGTACGGGTGGAGGGCATGGTCCCAGTCCTTAGGGGGCCCACAGTCTAGATAGAAACACATGCAAGAGACCACTGTGGGCAGGGAGAGAGGCAACAAGGGTCTAGGAATTCAGAGAACAGAGCAAGTACTATGGACTGGAAACTCCAAGGGAAGGCTTCACAGGTGAAGGGGTATAAGGCTGAACCTTGAAGGACAGAAAGGAAGAAGAGTCCTGGTGGGAGAACCACAGGTTCAAGTAGATTTAGATTCTTTGCTGGGAAGCAGAGAATAAAGTTGGATAGGTTTGAACTTTTTAGGCCTCTCCTAGGCTCTTTGGGGAATTTTTTAAAGGAAAATATAAAATCATTAGAAATATCTGCTTACATTACCCAGAGGATTTGTGCACAAAGAAAAAAAAATCCCAATACATAGTGCTTTACTAATAAATTCTCAGAGTCCTTCTTGGACAACTGATTACAAAAGCATTAAGTAAAAATCATGATTTGGAGTCACTTCCCCATGAAGCTTTCCCCAGTGCCTCCTCCCTCCCAGACATGCATCCTTTGATACCCTGTACTTACCTGTATTTTTGCACATACCCTGCCATAATGTAACCATTTATTCAAAATAAGCCTCTTCTGCTAGAACAGGGTTTCCCAACCTCCGTGCAATCGACATTTGAGGCCAAATGATCATCTGTCATAGAGGGCTATTTTGTACACTACAGGATATTTAGCAGCATCTCCAGCCTCCACCCACTAGATGCCAGTAGCACTCCCTTCCCAAATTATGACAACCAAATATGTCTCTAGACATTTGCCAAATGCTCCATGGGGGGCAAAATCCACACCCACCTTTGGTTTTGAATCATTGTGCTAAAGTAAGAACCACAACCACTTGAAGAGAGATCCTATTCAACGTAGGAATCCCAGAATTTCATGAGTATTGTGATTAAAGGATTTATTGAATTACTATGATTATCAAATGGAATAGATAGCTGAATAGGAACAATGAACTAACGCCAAAAAAAAAAAAATGTGTATTAGTTAACATGTACTGCATCTAAATGCCATTTTAAAAATCTCTGTCCTGGGGATCCCTGGGTGGCTCAGCGGTTTAGCACCTGCCTTTGGCCCAGGGCGTGATCCTGGAGTTCCAGGATCGAGTCCTGGGATCAAGTCCTGCATCAGGCTCCCTGCATGGAGCCTGCTTCTCCCTCTGCCTGTGTCTCTGCCTCTCTCTCTCTCTCTCTCTCTCTCTCTCTGTGTGTGTGTGTCTCTCTGTCTCTCATTGATGAATAAATAAAAATCTTTTTTAAAAAATCGGATGAGCACTGGGTGTTATGCTATATGTTGGCAAATTGAACTCCAATAAAAAAAAATAAAGAAATAAAAAAATAAAACTCTGTCCTACAGGATGGGGAAGCCAGGAGCTATGGGTAGTGGAGAGAGTTCTTTGTTATGTCAGATCTTGCAGACACCCAGTCTGTCTTTGAACGGGTATAGTATCAGCTTCAAAGAAGCAAGACTGGAAGCTTACCTATAGTATATCCCATCCAAATTGATTTATTTTTTGTTATTTATTTTAATTCACTTATTAGAGAAAAACCAATCCTCAGCCCAGGATCCATTAAAACAAACCAAAACAACCACTGAGGAGCCTGGATTGAGACCAGCGGGTTCCCAGTTATGTTATGTAACTGTTATAGGATATGGAGAAACCTACCAAGTTCTTGCAAGTACAACAGGTTGGCCCTGCCCTCAGCTTTCCTACAGATGGGACTGACAAAACAAAAAACAAAAACCCAGAATTCATAAAGCTCATTTCCTACCTCCCAGCACCACTGCCCCCACACACCCAACAAAAGCAAAGGCCGAAGGTAGAGGTTGATCTTGAACCTCAATTCTGACTCAAGTCTCTCAGCGGCACCTTAAAGGCAATTCTTTTTTTTTTTTTTTTAAAGATTTTATTTATTTATTTATTTATTCATGAAAGACTGAGAGATAGAGCCAGAAACAAAGGCAGAGGGAGAAGCAGGCTCCATGCACCGGGAGCCCGATGTGGGACTCGATCCCGGGTCTCCAGGATCGCGCCCTGGGCCAAAGGCAGGCGCCAAACCGCTGCGCCACCCAGGGATCCCCTTAAAGGCAATTCTTAACCTGGCTGTACCTATAAACAGACTCCGGGGGGAAGCTTTGCAAGGACCAGATTTTATTAATTTAAAGATCATCCTTTTGGGGGCAGTGAATGATGGCCCCTAGCAGGACTCTTAAGCAAGCAACAGAGTTCCCAAAATCTCAGTGGAAGTGTAGAACCAAAAAGGTTCACACACCAATTCCTTTGGCATTGGACCCAGCTCCCCCCACCTCACAGAGCAACAATTCCTTGGGTTTGTTTTCCTGCCTTATTCTTTTTTATTTCCAAAGCAGTAAGTCAGATTAATTCAGGGCTCCAGTTCTGCTCCTTCGCCCCCTCTATCTTCCTCCCAAGCCTCTCAGTTTGGCTTCTCTTCATGTCTTGAAATGAGACGCAAAAGCTTTTCTTCCAAAATGTAATCTGTCAGAGTGGCTGCACCAGACGGTGTCTTGGCTGCGTGTAACTATAATCTTACACATGGAATTTTAAAGTCAGGTGAGTCATGGTGGTGGAGGGAGACCCTGCTGCTCACTTCCAGGCCCAAGGGGGCTGGCTCCATAGAAACATATGAATTCTGTTCTGGCACCATCCCTTGGCATGCAAAAAATCATATTTAATGCAGATTTTAGCAAATTTCTCACCAGCTATTTTTTTAAGAGGAAAATTAAAATAATCCCACCCACCCAGCAGGTGGGCTCCCTGACTTGGTGGGCAGCTTCTAGCAGCTTCTCTTCATGGTCCTCATTTCCTCCTAGCTTCTGCCTCACAGGGAGATGACACCCTCCCCCCCCCACCCCACAACCAGCAAACCATTCACAGCTGCCCTCTGTGTGGTCCTGAACCACAGCTCTTTAATGCCACCTGAGCCAAATTCAGAAAAGTCCAATTTCTAAGCAAAATAACTTTCAGAATGAAGGGGTTTCGGATTTTTTTTCCCCTGCAGCTGTGACATTTGTCCTTGACTCTGACGAAATGAGGTGACTCCTGGGTTCCTAATTCTACCTCAGGAGCAGCAGCAGCAGCATTTCTGAGCCTGCAGGGGTAGGGCTGCTCGGGTATGACAAGGTAGTGTCCAACACAGCCCTCCAATTATCTGAATTGATCAACAGGACAAAAACAGGGCAGACCTGAGTTCTAGCACAAGGTCTCCTTGCCCTAATTTGCACTGTGGGTTCGGGCTAGTGAGAAAACCTCTGTGCTGTCTATAAAAGGGGCGTGATGGTTCCTGCCCCTGAGCGGGGCTGACTGTGGTGAAGATAAACGAGCCAGCAGAGCCAAAAGTACTGGGAAATAAAGGCTCCACGTAACTACAAAGCATGATGGTAACAATCTGATGATACAGAGAAGAGTACAAACCCACAGCTGGTGTATGTGGTTGAGCAGAAAATACCTATCATCCCAGGGGCAAGCCTGATGGAATAGTTTTGTTCCTGTGAGGTGTTAATTAGAGAAAATGACCCACTAGGTCTTCTCAAACCTGGAAGGTGAATAAGTTAGAATCCCAAAATAGCAGCACTCATTATTGCCCGGAGTCTGATATGCTAGTCTTTTCAGCCCAGGCTGAGCTGCCTTTCAAACATGCCACCTAACACCTGATTCTGGACTGCCTACTGTTGTTCCACTGGATTAGTCCCTGTATCCAGCTAGAGCATCAGAGCCTCTTCTGGGTCCTTTCAATCCCCCATTCCCCATCCCAAACCTCAGGCTGACACATAGAAGACCTTCAGGGCAGTCCTGTTGACCATTTGGGAACTACATACTGAAACGTACAGGACAATGTACAGAACCCGTAGCCACTCCCCCTGTGCTCCAAGAGCGTCTAGTCTTCAGCTATAGGACAGAAAGGTCTAGTTCTCAGATGACTGGAGAGAAATGTAGAAGGTGATAAAAGTCAGCGGAAGGTTATAAACCAAGGCTCTTAGGAGTTCAGGAAAAGGGGCCATCCCTTCTGGTCTGAATAATGAAGAAACCTCAGTGGAGGCGTCACGTGAGCTGTAGTTCTTTGAGCCTCCGTCTCTCTGGGGCAGCCAGTGTGGTTATCCCAAAAGTTCAGTCCTGCTCTGACACCAGCTTAGAAAGGCCACTGGGGAATTACTACTGAGAGCCTTCTGCTCTCTCACTGACCACCAGCAAATACCTTGTATTATGGATCCTCCGTGGAGCAAAGGATTACTTCCCCCAGGAAAGACCAGGGGGGCTCTGATTAAGGCTTTTCTTATTTGTGGGCACCAGAAATCAACTCGGGCAAATTTAATCATAAGAGGTTAACTTGATAGAAGAATAAGGAGGTAGGTAGATGGATGTGGGCAAGATCCAGAGAGAATTTGGCATTTTAGCAGCAAGAGGTCACTCACCATTTCTCTAGATTCCTCCCTTGCATTGAGTCAGCTCCATAGATCCTGTCTATTAGAAGTTGGAAATTCCTCCAAGAGAGAATCTGACTGCCTCAGCCCGCACCCCCTAGGCAAGAGCAGAGGAGCACAGTCAACGAGATACTCCACCCAGACACAACCAGCAATGAGATGCTTCTGAAGAAGCATACAGCCACACAAATTGGTGTCCACCAGAGCCAGGGAGTTAGTGAAAAGTGAAGGCACACATGCTAGTAATTTTAGGCACTTCATCCAGCCTCGGATTAATTAAAAGTACGTGGTATATCAGTTGCAACCAGCTTTTACAGACTTACTTAAGAAAAAAAAAAAAGTTTTTAAGTGCCTGGAACAGGAGCTTGTAATGAAAGAGTTTCCTGAAGCATATCTGCAGTGTCACTGTCCTGACAACATAATATTCTCTGCTTCTAAAAAACACTTTTGAAAAATGATTACAGATGATACAGACATTCCCTGGGGAGAATTCAACATGTAGTTTTATTTACCAGAGTTATTCTTGTCATGTTATATTATTGCTATTCAGTTTAGGGGGTAAAGATTGGGTTCTTTTGCTTTGTGTCTTTAGAAAACTTTAAATGGGTTTTGAGTAAGGGCTTAAATGTGTTTACCATTTTCCTCTGAGGCTTTATATTTTTTAATTTAGTTGTTGCACAAATGACTTGGAAAATCCATTATCCAGGGAATCTTCTTGAAAATTTTGGTTCACAGTTTAATTCATAAGCTCCTCACAGCTTCTTAGGTGCTCTATAGAGTTTGTCTTGGAGGAGAATCACCCAAATAGCGCTTCCCAATGGGAGGGCTCCAACTGACTGAACTTTTTAAAACCAGTGAGTAAATGAGAGCTCTGAAGAGTGGCTCTCTAGGGTTGCAACATTTAATGGAAGGTTGTTCTTTATCATTTTTTAAAAAGGGCTATCAGGTGACACCTGTAAGAGGTAACTGAGCCCAAAAGAAAGGTACCTACCGAGTAGGAGTATTTACCCTCCCCCTCAGTTGTCGCATAATCAGCAGAGAGTTAAGAGTCAGGAACAAGTCACAGATATTTTATAGATTAAAGCATGACCCACAACAAACAGAAAAGTCCATTCCAAGGTACTGAACTCACCAGCCCCCCACCCCCCATTAATCCCCTACCCTTGACAAGGAAGTTAAAGTTGTCTCTTGAAGTAGCTGGGGTATCTGTGAATCCTCCACAGTAAACAGCTATGAATTATGAGTATTTACTGTGCTCTTATCTTGTGTTAGATGCTGTATTAGTATTATATAAACCTTTCCTATTTAATCTCAGAAATCTCTGTGGTAGTTCATATAATCATTATTTTATTAATGTGCAGTGAAGCTGGGATTTGAACACAGGCATTCTGACTCTCCACTGCCCCATGATGCTGCTTCCAGAGCGAAAGCATGTGCAGTTGGTGATGAAGGCATAGTCTTGAGAGTACATAACACCTAAGAGAGACCTCTAACCAAGAGTAGAAGCTAACCAGCAGAGAAGGGTGAATGTGCCAGCTAGTGGAGACAGTGGGAATGAAGGCAGAAAAGGGTGAAGTGAGTTCAGGAAATACAATAGCCTGATTTGTCCAGGGTGGCACAGTCCAGCAAAAATGTAGTATCAGTCACGTGTGTAATCTTCACTTTCTAATAGCCATATTTAAAAAGCTTTTAAAAAGTGAAACCAAAAAAAAAAAAACAAAATAAAACAAAAAAAAGAGAAATCAATTTCAGTGAAATATTTCATTTAATCCAAGTGTACAAAATATTATCATTTCAACATGTAACCAGTATAAAACTTTTTCACAAGATACTTTATATTCCTTTTTCGTGCTGAGTCTTGACATCCGGTGTGTTTGATACACTTTACAGTGGATCTTGATTCAGACTGGCGTGTCTCAAGTGCTCAGTGGCCATGTGTGGCTGGCGGCTGCCTGATTGGACAGCACAAATGTAGTGTATGGGTTATATAAGAGGAATAGTGGGTGACAGGACCAGCAAATAAAGTTTGAGCTTTTATTTGGAGGGCCTGAATGCGGGGCTGAGACATGTGTCAGTAGTAGGCAGGCTAAGGGGAGGCACAGAAGATAATTGAGCATAATAGTAACAAGGTGGAAGTTATCTGGAAGATTAATCTAGATCTGTTAGGGGAAACCCAGGGTGGGATGAGGGGAAACCAATTCAAAGACCAGTCAAGGGTGGAGAAAAGAACGCCCAAAAAATTTGGCAGTGGGAAAATAATAAAAGGGGTGGAAGCAAGAGACCATTGTGAAGGTCGAGTCACCAGGGAATGGGTGTTCAATGGTGGAACAGAGGAAACATTCATACAGGGTACCTGGTAAATTCTCAAATAATAGTACAGGGGGAAAAAATGAGTAGTTATTCTTGCTGAGGAGGATAGGGGAAAGAAAGACAACCCACTCTGGTAGGCTTATGGAGGAAGAGGAATTTGAGCAGCATCTTTGAAGTTTAAGACTGAGCACAAGCCCTCCTGAAGCTGTCAGAGCCTAGGTTTTCACCAGAGAACCAGAGGACTGTGTAGCAGAGTGTATCAACAAAACCCCCAAAGGAACAGCACTGATGTGCTTTGATTAGTGAAGGACACAGCACTGGACCAGGAACGAAGTGAACTGTGTTCTAGTCTAGATCTGCCCCTGAATTGCCACATGGTTTCGGGGAAATCATTTCACTTTCCTAGCTGAAGATTCCTTGTCTATAAAGTAAGGGGTTGGACCAAATCACTTGCAAGTAGCCCTTTTCTCTGATCCCTTGAGTCAAATACAGTAAGTATTTAAAAGAGTATCAATTAAAAAAAAAAGAGTAGTCAATCAAAACAATCTGGATGTATTTTTAAGGAGGTTTCCAAGTTTTCTTTTTTTTAAAAAAAAAAAAAAGATGTTATTTATTTATTCATGAGAGACAGAGAGGAAGAGACATAGGTAGTGGGAGAAGCAGGCTCCTCTCAGGGAGCCTGATGCGGGAATCTATCCCCAGACCCAAGATCATGCCCTGAGCCAAAGGCAGACATTCAACTGCTGAGCCACCCAGGCATCCTGCATTCCAAATTTTCTGATGTAAAACTTAACAAATTGCATGTCCATATACATTGACTTCATATTTCAGGTAACATTGACATCTCAGCTCCCTGTAGGTAAATGCTACAAAGACAAGAGGCCAATAAATGAAGACATACCCAGTAATGAAGTTACTAAGTAGACCAACACATTTGAAAACACACTGATTTAAAACCATCTGGAAAGGGGGAAGCCATTTTTATTTCATTCCAAGATGAAAGCAAGTTTATTATAATTACTGAGCAGCTTTGAAAAGAACACAGAAATTCTTCAGTCTCTGTTGAATTTAGATCAAGGTCTTATGCAATAAATACAAAAATATTAACGTTCTTTTAAATAAAGTAATGCTTCCCCCTCCCATTTCAATGAGGTCATTAGGCAAAAAGGCTTTGAGTCTCTCTGATTTCTGTCTTTTTTCCTCCCTCTGATTTTGTAGCATTTTAAAATTCAGAGCGTATAGGTCTAGCAATAAACTAATTGTCTGTGAAAGATGGATGGATGTTTGCAGCTTTCTTAAATCGATAATATAGATGGCTTTTCTAAATAATTAGAGGGAAGTGAATAAAAATATTTCATTTCTGCTGTGCTGGGCAGAAGGACAGGTAAAGGCTCGACAAGATACCTAGGATTTCACCCAGTCTTTGGGGACTCTAGATTGGTACAAAACTTTTTACCTGGCTCTCATCTTCCTCTGGCCCTGCTCAGCCCATGTGCTTCAGAAAGTGGTCCTGCCCTGGAAACCCTTATGCAATCCAAGCTCTTAAAGACCAAGGAGAGGTGGGGAACCTACAGTTGTAACTGACTTCATGCAATACCTGTCTTTAAAAGAAGACAGCGTGTCAAGTGGAACTGTATTTTCCATTCACCTAGGGAGTTTGCTATTTAAAGGAACCTTCCTAAAAAATAAATAAAAATTAAAAAAAAATAAATAAAGGAAACTTCCATGGTATCCTTTTGTAGAACAAAGAACCTTTGATAATGCAAATGTATCTCAATTGTTAGGTTTTTATAAGCAGGGATTTCTAAATCCTGGATTTCACAGGGGGGATACAGCCCTCTTGACTCTGAAATTCTCCAGCTAACATTATTTGAAGGTTCATTAACAAGTGAGCTGGAGAAACTGACCCCTTCTAAAGTCATCTGTATTATTAAACTCTGAAAAAAAAATATGAGGGGTTCAAGCCCACTCGAGTATTCAGGAGACAGTAGGAACAATTATGGAGGACCCGATAATATGGCATCATCCTCTTTAAGGTGATTGAGTGTATGTAAATGCTATTTGCTTATCTGCAAATTATCTCCTGGTAATGAGTTCTAACACACAGTGCACTGGTGTCTTGGCAGTTGGAGTTGGCTGGGAAGGGGAGTAAATCTGGGGTCCAGATGAAAGAGTGGATGGGAAGGAGCTCTAAAGGTGGGATAGCCCTTCTTACTAGTCCCACCTTGAGGCAAAGGGGCCAGGCCTTCACCCTGTCATTGGATGCATGCTGCCCAGGACAGAAGATGTGATCTTGGGTAAGGTGACAATCTTAGGCTGAGGGTAATTCCAGGAGAACAACTATTTAGGAGCTTCAGCAGACCTGTCTCCTGGCCTTTGGAGGAACGAGTGCCTCAGTCCTGAAGGGTGAGCTTGGTAGCCCATCACAGCATCCTCTATGGGAACTAACCCAGTTGTACTGGGTAGCTCCAGCGAAGAGTCTCCATCTGTGCCACTGGCCCAGTTTGAAAGCCAGAACCCACCAGTGAGAGATACTAGGTTGAACCTAACCAGAGAGCAAGTAGGCACTATTTCAGATCAGTTGTGTTTTTTAAGAAGCAGAGACACAGGAATCAGGATCTAGTGACTGAGAAGCCAGTAAAAAAGTCAGTTACAGCTATAGGTTCCCCACCTCTCCTTGGTCTTTAAGAGCTTGGATTGCATAAGGGTTTCCAGGGCAGGACCGCTTTCTGAAGCACATGGGCTGAGCAGGGCCAGAGGGAGATGGGAGCCAGGGAAAAAGCTCCACTCCTAGATGGACTCTGAGGAGACCAGGCAGGCTACAGGATAAGGAATCAAGGCAGAAACAACCACCAACATGGCGTCGGGGGAAGCAAGTATAATTCAAGACACTGCAGGTGTACTTCTGCCTTCCAAATATTGTTAGGTTTAATGTAGACAATGCAGAAAGACACAGGACTCCACCAGAGTCATGACCAATCACAGGATCCCAGAACTAGAGTGAGTGCTTAGTTCCAATCCTAAAGGGGCAAAGGATGGTGCTACATCAACTTTAACACCTACCTAGAAAGGCTGGGGACTTGGGGACGGGATTCACAAATAAATGGAGTTTTCATACTTGATGAAACTAAGGCAGACTGTCATTCTGTCTAAGTATTTGTTTCAATATCTGTGACACAGACACTTGAGCACAATGAGATTTGGCCATAATCCAGGTGTCACCTGTGTTGTACCATGCATTCATTTAAAAACCAAAGTGTCAAATGGTAAAGAAAGAGTGGGAAGGGAAGGGAAGGGGAGGGGAGGGGAGGAGAGGGGAGGGGAGGGGAGGGGAGGGGAGGGAAGGGAAGGGAAGGGAAGGGAAGGGAAGGGAAGGGAAGGGAAGGGAAGGGAAGGGAAGGGAAGGGAAGGGAAGGGAAAGAGCTATGAAACATAATAAAAATAAGTAGCTGAAGTGTCCCCTACCATGGACTTCCTTACTCATCTCACTATTTAGGAGGCAGAGAGAACTCTCCACGCTGCGAGTTCAACCTCAAGTTTGCCCAGTAGCCTGGCTCTTTATCACTCTCTGAGCTGCATAGTTTGGGTCTGTCATGCTTTTTGTCTGAGACAAAATAGGCTCTGCCCCTCTTTTATTGGTCTTTGCTTTATGCATAGCTTTCATTTCCTCTTTTGACCCTGGACAGCGGAGTCGCTGAACCGTCCTTGCCCTTGGTCTTCTGTCCTCAGCTCTCTTTGGCTGCTGCTCTATAGCAAATGATATTGCCTAGGCTTTT
Organism: Canis lupus dingo; assembly: GCF_003254725.2. Taxonomy (NCBI): domain Eukaryota; kingdom Metazoa; phylum Chordata; class Mammalia; order Carnivora; family Canidae; genus Canis; species Canis lupus. Next base: position 51,422,958 of record NC_064252.1, on the reverse strand, counting down.
CCACAAGTTTCTGAAGTTCACAAAATTCTTGGAATACACAGAGGCCTAACTTCAAGAGAAGAAGAAAAGAAGGAAGGGAAAAGGAAAGCAGGGGAGCACTCTATACATCAAAACAAAACTTTTATTCTTTTTCATCTCTCAGATATAGAGGGCTAAGTTGATCACATTTCTTCATCCAAGCAACATCATCGCTGGTCCATTCAAAGTCACTCTGCTTTTAGTTATTTATTTTATCCCCTTCTCTCACTTCTTTTCAATTTGCCATAGGCAACCATCCTAATAGGTGCTCAGGTGTTTTCTTTTAAAATATCTAATGTTTTGGGACACCTGGGTGGCTCAGTGGTTGGGTGCCTGCCTTCGGCTCAGGTCATGATCCCAGAATCTGGGATGGAGTCCCGCATCGGGCTCCCTGCGAGGAGCCTGCTTCTCCCTCTGCCTGTGTCTCTGACACTCTCTCTCTGTGTCTCTAATGAATAAATAAATCTTTTTTAAAAATCTAATGTTTTGTGCACATGTAATTTTAATTCTGCAAGTAGAATTTTATATTATTAATTTCTTACTTGTTGCTCTGAGCACCATGATTCTAAGATCCACATAGGCTGCTCTGTGTGCCTTTAGACTCTTGCTTCTAGCTGCTTACCTATTAGTTAGATATATACTGTCCACACTATGATTCTCTCACTCAGTAATGGACACTTGGTTTGTATCCAACCCCCTGATGCCACAATGCTGTGAAGAAAATCCTTATAAAGGTTCCCTTAGGTATCAATGTCAGAATTTCTCTGGGATGTACACAGGAGTAGAATTACAGGGTTATTATGGAGACAGTCGTTCATGTTGCTACAAGTTTTGGCCTCATACAAGCACCCATCAGCAGGTCACCCAGGTCACTCAGTTAAGCATCTGCCTTTGGCTCAGGTCATGATCCCAGGGTCCTCGGATAGAGCCCTGCATTGGACTCCCTACTCGTTGGGGAGTCTGCGTCTCCCTTTCTCACTGCCTGCTGCTCCCCCTGCTTGGGGTCTCTCTCTCTTTGCCAAATAAATAAATAAAACCTCAAAAAAAAAAAAAAGCATACACCAGAGCAGGGAGCACCTTCAAAGCTTCAAAGGGAGTATATTCTAATGGTTATTGGCAAATCATGGGCTAAATGAACAATTGTTTAAATACAGGAGACAGACACATGAATGCTTAGAAACTGCTGCCCATTAAAGATGAATCAGGAATGAAGACATGACATCTCTAAAATAAAAAAGTAAGTCAGCGGGTAAAATAGGTTTGGATTCAGAAAACTACATTCTGCACCCACTTCATGAGAATACATCTAGTGTCAAAAACTCGGTACCCCTGCCTCACCCACCTGTCTCCCCATTCTCCAGCTCACAGGCTCTTCTTGCCCCAGCCACATCCACAAAGCTACCTGCTGTTTGCTAAGTTCCTTTATGGTAGGAACTTTATTTTTATTCTCATTACTGCTGCCTTTTCTGATCTGCAGCATCAACATCAACTGCAAAATTTCATCTTGCACTAGGGCTGTTCTGTAGTCATTGGGGACAGCCAGTGCATGATCTACAGCCTCTCTCACTTCTGTCCAACCTTTGCTCCTCATCCCTCATCCCTACATCAATCAAAAAGCTCAGGCAACCTCCCTGGTCCAACCTGAACCAAACTGCTCTCCTGGGAGCAACACTATGCTCCCTTTTGGAGGAGGAGGCTGCTTGCTGAGAGGCTCCAGCTTCTGGGGTCCATTTGCATGAATAAACAGCTCTGAAGAGTTCATTTTAAGCTTTTATGTAAACACTCTCCAAAATATGTTCTGCACTGCATTATCCCCAGCAATAAAGATTCTGGAATCAGAATTTGGCTGTCAGTTTTATTGATGTTGCATGGGGTACAGTAGAATACAGCTTTCTCTTCTGGAAATTTATTGACTTGGCAGTGCAGAGAGCAATAAAACTGTGTTTTTAATCAGTAAGCCAAGCGGACATGATTCCAGAAGAAATATAGGAAGCAAACATGCCACCGTAAGAATATTTCTCCCCCCACTGTCCCTGTTCTTCTTGGATGCCCTGTTAAATAAGTTCAGGTATTGAACAATGTGCTTGGTGGGACTATCTGCAGAAATAAGATCAGAGGACCAAGTTTGGATAACTTCCCCTAGGTTGTACCATCTCTAAGAGACTGTTGAGTAAAAGCATTTTCCTGAAATGAAATTTCTTTGCATTAGCCCCTAGAGAGGAACGGTTGGTAAGCTGCTTTGCAGGAGAAATTGCCAGAGTATAGCATTTCTCCTTTCAAGAGAAACAAGGTTACAAAGCCTCTGCCTCCACCTTGCTCACTGAGAAAGACTAGGTTACCTGGAGATAGATGGATAGATAGATAGATAGATAGATAGATAGATAGATAGATAGATAGATAGATAGATAATAGATAGATAGAAAAACAGACCTGAAGGAAATGAAATCACTCTAAGAGATATCTGCATCTCCTGTTCATTCTAGTAGCATTCATAACGGCCAAAATATAGAAACAACTAAAGGGTCCTTCAACTGATTAATGGATTTTTAAAATGTAGTAAATACACCCACATACACATGCATGCACATACACGCAGACGAATATTTTTCAGCCATAAAAAAGAAGGAAATCCTGCCATCTGTGACAGCATAGATGAACCTGGAGGGCATCATGCCAAGTGAAATGAGCCAGACAGAGAAAGACAAATACTGTATAGTATCAGTTATATGTGGAATCTAAAATCTAAATAAATAAATAAATAAATGAAACACACCCAATTTCCTAGAAACAGAGGAGAGAATCATGGTTGCCAGGGGCTGAGGGGAGGAGAAAATGAGGAACTATAGATCAAAGGGCACAAATTTTGAGTTATAAGACTATGTTCTTATGATCTAATGAAAGCAGATTTTAAATGTACTCACACACACCCCCGGCCCAAAAAAAGCAATTAACTAGGGAGATGACAGATGTGTTAATTTTCTTAATCTTGGTAATGATGCCATAATGTGTGTGTATATCAAATCCCCACACTGTACACTTTAAATACATACAATTATAATTGTTAGTTATTCCTCAATAAAATCTGGGGTGGGGGAGAAAGAGACTAGGTTAGGAATCAAATACTTTGGTCCAATATAGAACAGTAAAAAGAGTATTTGGGCTCAGTGTGCTTGGTCATGTTGCTTTGTTTAGGCTACGTACGGAATCTCTCTGTGATCTAGTTCTTCTGCTATCAAAGGGAAACACCCACCTCACACCATTGTTGAGTGGATAAAATAAGGTTGTGTGCTCAATTCACATAGCACCTTACACCAGTAGCAAGTCCCTTCCGAGACCATAAGACATCTCTCTGATTCAAATAGACCCCGATGCAGAAGGTGTGCTTTCCAGGCAATTAAGACAGTCTGCTTATAGACACACGAAAAGCAAGGCAGCATCTTCCACCTCTACTTTCATATTCCTGATACTCACTTTCTTCCTGAAGTGTCCTTGTCCATGCTCCTCCTCTCTGCCAGTGCTTGGTCCAAAACCCTGCACCATTGTAGATGCTTCATAAATGTTGGTTGAACATTCATCCCTGCTTTGCAGATGCTTTCTTCTGAGTTAACTTAACCCCAGTTTCCTTTAGCACGTGTACATCATCCCGTTCTGCTTTTGCTATTGCTGAGTAACTGCTCTTTTCTCAAATTTTACATAATGCCTAACTTTTATCTCAATTCAAGAACATTTAGATTGTTCCTCTAAATATAGGTGAGTGCCTGAAGGAAATGTTCTGTAGATGTTCCCCCAAAATGGCATGAGATGCCCATGTGATTGAGCCATAGCAGCCACGTGATCTGGTTGGGCTCATACTGAAATTGGCTGTCTGGGGAAGATGGTATAGATCAAAATAAGAACATGTTCTTAGTGAATCTTCCCTTCTCCCACCAGCCTGGTTTCCAACTGTATTTTCACCAATCACTTCTCCACTTTACCCAAGACAGTTTCTTTTCCATCTTCCCAACCAGGCCTATGGGGCCACCTAGAACTATTTATCAACTATTTACTTGGTACCAAGCTCTGTTCTTTACATTACTTACCCTGATTAGCTAGCATAACAACCTGTAAAGCAGAAATTATTATTCCAATTTTACAGATCTGGAAACAGAAATAGAGGGCTTAAATAACATCCTCAGGATCACCTGGCCAGTGAGAGAGTGGGGATTTGGACCTAGGTGTATCTGATCCCAAAGTTCGGGATCTTACTTACAAAATAACATACTCTTTGACATAGACCAAGAGTGAGTCATGGCACATCACTTTATTGATATAACTTAGAATTCTCCATCTGAATCCAATCGTTGGAACTCTGTAGTCACACATGCATGCGCGCGCACACACACACACATGCACACACATTCACACACACACACACACATTTTATTCATGAACTTAAAAGATGCCCAGTCTTAAATATTAAACTCGTGGCTTTCCTTTCTTCTTTTCTAGATCACTCACCTATCTCCCTATCAAACTAGTCCCATCTCAAGCTTTCAGAGGACTTAATGAGGTCGTAAAAATGTAAGTAAGATACTGCATATCAAAAGACATTCATAATTGGAATAATAAAATTTTTGTAAGAGAAAACATAATTGAAAAGGGATAATTTTTCTAGGAGAGAAAGTTTGTTAAAGAAACCTCAGTATTTTTATCTTCATAATACAAATAATATCTAGAGACTTTTGAAGAAAAGTATGATTTTCAAGAGTCATTAAATTCCAGATAATTAACCTTGCTTCAATGAACTGAATGCATTTTGATAAGTGACAATAAACTTCTCAAGTAGAAAAGAAAATAGATTCCAATCATAAAACTTCTGCTTCTGCTAGAGCACTATTCCCTTGTGTCACATTTTTAGATAACACCTACATAAAAGAAAATGTGTTGGAGGTTTATTGTGTATCAGAAGATAATCTTTATATCTAAAATATAATAAGTGTATGACAAAAACAGAGTTTTTATAGTTGTATTGGTTAAAGGCCTTTATCAAAAGTGTAAAGCAACCTGATAATACAGGGTGATTTCACATTTGTGTCAGATGTAACTTTAATCCATTCTCCCTGGGTCTCAGCCTCTAGGGCATAAGACACCAGACATGAAAGAACTTTCTCAGGAGTCCAGTATTCTAGCATCCTTCTTAAGGTTAGTCCACATGAAAGGACCTCAAAGGTCATTTAGTTCCTAGAGAGCGTCTCTGATCTTAACAATCCACTGGGCTTTCCAAGCCAATTTCCATCTCTAAAGATGCTGCATCATCAATCCTAGCTCCTTGGGGAATCTCTGACTGCTAGATAGGGTATCAGCAAGCAATGAGGATATTAAAAATAATTCCCCAAGAATTACAGAAATGTCAGTTTCTTGAACCTAACCCTATTCTTCTGCTTTCAAATTTAAATGTTGAGTTTTGATAACTTTTAATGCATTAGACCTCCTCATGAGAAAAACAGCCACAGCTAAAGAAACAAACAATTAGATACAAATAAAATGAATCAGTTCAGGAATAATCCATTACTGTATTGTTCATAAAAGACATTACCTGCCTTAGGCTCAGTCTTTCTATGGGCTAAAGCTCTCAAGTCTGAAAGCTTCAGTAAATGTTAACCTTAGAAACATTCAAATGTACAATTTGTGAATATGAGACTTTTTTCTTAGCTGGCAGCAAGTGTTAGCTTATGTTGGGATTTTAGGGTAACATTGACATTATTTGCATGCCTGGGATGATATATGGCAAAGCTGGTTCCTTTACGTTTGTGTCTTAAAAAAAAAAAATCCATGCAGGGGTGGCCTCGGTGACTCAGTTGGTTGGGCATCAGCTCTTGGTTTCAGCCAAGGTTGGGATCTCAGGGGCATGAGATGGAGCCCCATGTCAGGCTCTTTGCTCAGCGTAGTCTGCTTGGGATTCTCTGCCTCTCCCTCTGCACCTCTCCCTGTTCACTCTCTTTCTTTCTATAAAATAAATAAACATGTAAAATCTTTTTTAAAAACTCCATTCATTCATTCATACTCTATGTACCAGGCAATATGAAGTCACCAAAGATTCAGAAGTGAACAGGACATACTGCTTGCCCTCAATTTGCTAAAAGAGAAAAATAGTTAAAGATATAGACAATTAGGGGCAGCCCAGGTGGCTCAGTGATTTAGTACCACCGCCTTCAGCCCAGGGCGTGATCCTGGAGACCTGGGATGGAGTCCCATGTCAGGCTCCCTGCATGGAGCCTGCTTCTCCCTCTGCCTGTGTCTCTGCCTCTCTCTCCTTGTGTCTCTCATGGATAAATAAATAAAATCTTTATTAAAAAAAAAAGAAAAGAAAAGAAATCAACAGTTATAACCCAGAAAGGGCACTAGGTGCAGAAGTTGACCATCTTGCAATTGCCTCAGAGCCGGATTTTGGGAAAAGGAAAGAGTTATGAAACGACAAATGCAACCCAATTTAAAACCTCACTGGAATGATGGAGTTGAGAATTCAGACATCTGGATCCTGGTCGTGAACCTTCCCATAAACACTTTTGCCTCTCTTCTGAAGAATCTCAATTTCCAAAGCTGCAATACAAGAGAATCTGACTAGATTTTCTCAAAAGACCTGTCCACTTGTAACAATCTGTGACTCCAAGTCATAGATAAACAAGAAAAAAACCTGTCACACAAAGAGGGGTTACTGAAACCTGCATTTCAACTTCACCTGGGTTATAGATGCCCATCAATGCTCCTAAAGGGAGATGGTAGCACTTTATGATGTGAGGACAACATAAGGCATCCCTGTTCTTTTTTAAAAAGACACCCTAGAGCCTCCAGTTGTTGAGTCACACACACAGCTGATTGTGATGCATGCATGGTCATTTCTTTCACGTTTCTTTTTTTTTTCTCTCTCTCTCTCTCTCTCTCCCCTAGTGAAATCTCTCAGAGTGATTCACTGGAAAAGATAGAAGCTAATGCCTTTGACAACCTCCTCAATTTGTCTGAAATGTAAGCATCAGCTAACAGATAGTTTATTGCTGTACACTATTACCCTCGCTGGCTGGAGCCCACTCAGTATTTGTATTCAAGCATCCACTGCTAGGAATCCAAGAGGAAAAGACTATAGCAATTACTAGGTCTGGGCAGGCACTAATTTCTCTCACTGCAGTGCCCTGAAGGTTGCCATGGTGACAACTGCTTCTCCCTGGGAGCTGTATAAACTCTGAAACATCACAACACAAAGTTGGAAATTAAAATTGACATTGTGGAGTCCTGCCAAGTAGCTCTTACCTTATGGAAGGGAGGGTATGAGGTATCTGGGATAGTGAGAAAATTTGAAAAAGAGCTTAAAGATCATGAATTAGTTTATTGGGGACTGTTTGGGCATCTTCATTTATTTAGTAAATGATTCTTGGAAGCCTACCATGTAAAGCCCTGTGTTGGACATGTGTATGCTGTTTGTTATTGTTATTGTGATGTTTTAGAATTGATTCTTAAAAACAGTTTTTCCCAAATTATCATTTTCCTCAAATTTACAAAAAAAAAAAGATGGGTGAACACTGGCTCAATTCAGTTTTCAGATGATGAACCCATGACCCAAAGAGGTTAACTGACTTGTCTGATGTCACACAGCAAGTCAGTGCTGGAATTGGGGCTAGAAACTGAGTCATGTGACTCTCAAACCAGGCTTCTTACTGCTGCCTCATTTGGCTCAACCCTGAGCTTCTAAAAATTTCACCTTTTGAAAGTTAAGGGAAGGGGAAGGAAGTTAGCAACAAACATTTTCCATGCACTAGTGCTTGGCATTCCCCCCACTCCCACTCCAGGTTGTGTTTATCCTCACAGCTTCCCTGAAAAGTGTGTTAATTACTCCTTTTGTTCTGGGGAAGGAATGGAGGCTTAGAAAAGTCAGTAACTTGACCTGTGTGGCACTGTAGAGAATGGCAGGGCTGTGATTCCACCCTGGCCTGTCTTTCTTCAACGCTTGGGCATTCCCCACCACACCACAAGGCCTCCGTATGAATGGTCCAATTAGCAATTATCTAAAGAGAATAACTGATTGATAAGTATGTGAGAGGTACCTGCCACATGTCCAACCAAGGGTCCAGTGCTGCTAGAATACAGAGGAGATAAAATATAAATCCTCCCCAGGAGATGACAGTATAGTCAGGAAGATAAGACTACTTCACCAGCTGATTATGGGAAAATCCAAAATAATGGGTATTCAAATGCAGATTTATAGTCTGGACTTGGCTGTGAAGTAGAATTTTGGGGGTGGGAGGGTGGGAAGGAAAGTGGAAGGGAGAGGAGTAGGGAGAGGAGGTCATCACTATTACAGATGACAGTGCTGTCCCAGACCTAGAAATCTGCCCAAGTGATAATGAAACACAGCTTATACTGGGAACCACCAGAACAGCTTAAGATAAATAAATTGCTCATGGTGCAACAGAAAGAAAAACAAAATGCTCTAAGGGAAAGTTTATGGACTTTTCCAAAGGAAGGCCCTGAGACTAGGATGTTAGCCCCATGAGGCTTTCTTTGTTAATAGCTGTATCCCCAATACTTACAAGTGTAGGTGCTTACTACATGTTTGCTGAGTGAGGGAATGTATGGATGAGTAGTTTCAGGTGAGACCCCAAAAGCTCTTTAAGAGATAAAATTTCCTTCCATCCTACCTATATAATGCCTTATATGGTCCATGATTGCTTCACTAAGTTGTTATAAAAATAATTACAACAAATCACTCACCTCTAAAGAATCAAAAGGACATAAAAGATGGAAATAGGCACAAACATTAGGTAACCATAGTAAGGGGGAAGGAACACCAGACTCAGGGTCAGAAAAATGGAGTTTACTTCCAAGTTGTGCTACTTCTCAACTGTGTGACTAGAGATAAATCATTCAACATCCTGATTTCATCAACTATTATAATTGTTAACTTTGGTTTAAGCTTTACTGTGAACCAGAAACACAGATTGACTTCTCAAAAACTACCCTATGAGGAAACTGAGCTTTAAGTGATGTATCCAAGGTCACACAATTAGTAAAACCAGGATGTAAAACCAAACTGACTCCAGAGCCCCTCTAACTAGCCAATACACTATATTTTCTCTGTAGAACAAGAGTAATTATCATTTCTTCAGGTGGTTGTGGCAGGGGGTAAGAAAGTCAAAGGCATTTACTGGCCTTTTATTGAATCCAAAGTAGACACACAACTGTGGCCATTTCTCAAAGTGTCAGAGTCACTGGAAAAATAAGGATAAGGCCAATCACACCACTGTAAAGTTAGTTATAGCTGTACTTTAATACTTTACAAAGCCCTGCCTCTGACATTATCTCTACCTATTCTATTACTCACTACATACCAACCTATGAGGTAGGAAGAGTGCATATTATTACTATAATTTTATAGAAGGGCACACTAGCCCATGGAAGTTAGGAGGCTGGGCATCATCACATAACGAATTACCTATACAATGGGCATAAATCTCCCCCAAATCCAAGCCCCTGTACTAATCCAAAGAATGAGTGCCCATATGGATAATTGATCAGTGGGCTGCCAGCCCAGTATGAAGAAGACCAGTTTGCCTATAAAGGAGAGTAGCCAATTTGCTCATCTGACTTGAGACTGGAATCTCCCATCACCCCCAGTGTGTAGGCTCCATGGTGGGGCAGGATCTTCTTGGCCAGGAATTCTGGAAGTTGGTGCTACCTCACTAAGTTGGGGTGGAACAGACTCCCAGCTATGTTTACACCTGCCTCAACAAGAGGTTGAGAACAGAGCTTCCTGGCAAGAGCCAGCTGGCTCTCACCTTGCAGTTTTCATCTCCAGGCTCTCAGGAGATCCTCTCAAGCACATCAAAGTCACTTGATTTTTGTTGATGCCATTTTCAGCCAGCATCCTCTGGTGACCATGGTCTGGTGCATTCCAAACAATATACATTTCTTAAACTGCTCCTTCTCTCTTTACAGACTCATCCAGAACACCAAAAACCTGGTGTACATCGAGCCTGGAGCATTTAGAAATCTCCCCCGGTTAAAATACCTGTAAGGATTTCTCCTTTTTGAGTAACTGAGGAGGGACATTGGGTATCTGATGAAAATCAAAATAATTAAAAGATTGGGAAGAATTTTTTAACTATATACTTAGCATTATTTGCACGTCTGTCTTCAGCCTTCTGATTAAAATTTAATCAGCATTTCTTGTCAGCCACCAGGCTGGGTGCTTTCAGAATCCATGTAAGTGGCTCCCAACATTTTCACTCTCCAAAAAACACAAGAGAAGAGTATTATCTCCTTTGCAATGATTTTCAAAACTGATCGTGGGAATGGGGAGGAGAGGCCATGACACTTTAAAAAGGGTAAATCGGAATCTCTTCGGTGAGGTGGTGATGCAGACAGACCACAAATGAAAGGAGGACAGGCAATTCTGATTTGACGTCCATCTCTGGTTAAGAATTACTGATTCCTTCATCTCATTTGTTCATTTCTGAAGTGAGAACTTTTAAGTACTGCCTTGAGGTAGGCACTGTTATAAACTAAATCATTATTTTCTATTTCCCATTAAATCTTATTAAGTCTAGTTAGAATTATACATTGAGTACCACTCTAACCCAGCAGATTCATTGCCTTGCCAGCAAAACCAAAATTCCTGAAACCTGATACAGCCTCTAAACTGATCACTATGGATCTTCTCACATGTCAAGCAGTCACATATTCACACAGAAAAATTTAAATCCTTCTAACACAGATGTCCTCTCTTCTTCCTGACAAGTTAAATTTCATAAAATCTCCAAGGGGTGGAAACCCACAGCCTCTACCTACCACCTAAAAAAAAAAAAAAAAAAATTGGAAAAGAGGGGAGGACATCTCTCTGGGTCTGGACATCTCTCTTGTCACCTGTATAGCTTTGCCCTGGGGCCTCCTAGAGGAGCTGCTGCTGGCACAAGCGTAATTCTTTTGCCAGCTCTAAAACTGGACGGTTCCCAGACCAGGTGTTCCACTTTTCCAGGCCTCTGAGGTTGTGCAGGACACATAGGCATCTGCAAAATCAATCACTTTAGAAAAACAGAAGGAAAAAAAAAAGAAAAATACAAGAAAATCCCAGAACCAAATTTGACCTCTATATTCCTTGTTATCTAAGAATCATGGTCTTTATTAAAAAGCATTTTCACCCCCCAAAAAAGTGATATTCCTCCAACTCCAGTACACATTGCTAAGTTACAATGCCATCATCAGTCACAGAGAGGGCAAGGATTCAGTGTGGTTACAGGAAAGAAGGAGCATCAGAAAGAGCCAAAGGAGAACCTGGCTTCCTTCCATTGTCACCAGAGTGCAAGGAAGTTCATATCAGTTTCTGCAGTCCCTCATAGGTGAATTTAAAACTTGGTTAGGGAAAATCCAGATGCCTGGACTCCTCTAAAGGAGTCCCATTCTTGTGTAATAAGATATCCTTCAATTTAACCTATCACTGCTTCTCTCTTCTTTGAAGTTTAAATAAAAGGTGAGAGGAAGAAGAGCCTTGACTAGCTCCAATGACCAAAAGAATGTTCAGTGATTTCAGTAAGTTATAAAGAAGAACTTCCTGAACCACAAGGTAGCGAAAGAGAGAACTATTTTTTTTTAATAAGGGATATGGATTTCTCATAAGAGATTAATATTCCTAAAGTGTTTGAGTTAGAGACTATTTCAAAGTAGAGGGATGTTTTCTAGAACTATCAAGAGCAAATTGCCATAAAAGAATAAGATAGAATACAACAGAAAAAATGCAATTGATGCAATAGGAAAAAGACAGGCTGGAAACATAAATATAAATGAAAAAGACCTGAAAGTTCAGTCCCGGCTCCCAGATCTTTAAACGGGAGTCTTTAGAGCAACTTTTTCCATTGTGTTAGGGGCTTTAAAATTCTGACAATCTTCAACAGTCAAAAGTACTACCAAGAAAGCCAAACTCAATATTTTTAATGTGAAAATAGTCTTTGCAAAGTGCCTTTCTGCTGCTTTTATCTTTATGCCTTAATAACAATCATTTTTACTCACTCTCTGCCCACATCCCCACCCTGCCCCAAATCACAGGAGCATCTGTAACACAGGCATCCGAAAGCTTCCAGATGTTACGAAGATCTTCTCCTCTGAATTTAATTTCATTCTGTAAGTACCAGGCTGATTGCTATGCGTAACAGTTTCCTATTTGCAGCTAAAATTTGGAAAGTAAATATTTCCCATTTTATTCCTCCAGGGAAATTTGTGATAACTTACACATAACCACCATACCAGGAAATGCTTTTCAAGGGATGAATAATGAATCCATAACACTGTGAGTAAACTCCCAGATTCACATACAGGCTCCTGCTATTCTCGCTTCTAGCTTGAGGTGAGCTCTTTCTCATCTTTGGCCACGTTCCTCATTCACCAGTAACGTTCTTTATGACCTAAAATGCTAAGGATGAGAGCAGTTGTGTGGATTGCAGCTGGGCCATGTGTTCACACAACCAACCAAACCACTCAGTTTAAAATTAATCAGACAGGCCCTGAGGATTGACAGTGACCAAATTTCCAACTGATGAAATTGTTCACTGCATCAATGGAATGCTTTGAAGCTGGGAAGACAGAGCCTGGAGGGAAAGAGCACAGAAATTTCAAGTTTTAAATGAGAAGTTTGGAAAAATATTCTCCAAGTAGGTAGGATAGTTGATCGATAGACCCTGCATTTACTAGTTTACTCTCTCTCTCTCTCTCTCTCTCTCTCTGATTTTTTACTTTGCTTTCATTCCTTCTATCACTTAAAACTTGAAAATAGTGTCTTTTTATTTGACAATCACTCATCAGGTTATGAGGCTCATAGCTCCTACCCCTTTTATGTTCTTTCCTAAGGTGTGCTATTCAAAGTATGGTCCATGGACCAGCATCTACTGCATCTTCTAAGAGCTGGTTAGACATGCAGACTCTTGTGACTCAGAACTACTGACTTGGAATCTGCAAGTACCGAGTGATTCACATGCACATAAAGTTCGCAGATAACCCAACCTATTCTCTTCACTGTTCATCTGCCTGACTTCTTTCTCTTTGGGGTCCCAGCCATCTGCACATGGGGTACCTGCCTTTGCCCCACCATTCAGACAGAGCATTCTGGGCACCATGTCTCACTTGTATCCAAAGTCCAGTACCCATACTCAATTCTTTTCCCCACATCCATATCCCTCTTTGTCTTTCTGCTTTGGTTACAGCCCTTGACAGGGTTGTAATGAGTCAATAAATGAGCTTGCCCTTAAAGAGAGAGCATGCACTGGATGACCCCAAAATGAGGAGGTTGTTGTGAAGCAAGAGAAGAGACCATCTCAGAGGATTCACTTTTATATTATGGATTCTAAATATTGGTATCAATATAAATTGCAATTGTATAGTACTTTTTACTTTGTGTAGGTGTAACTCCACAATATAATTACATGTTACAAGAGTATTGCAATCAAAAGAATATAGAGCAGCAACCAAAAAAAACCAAAAAACAAAATTTATTTCAAGATAAATTTTTTACCTGCAGCTCTTTTTTTTTTTTTTTTAAGATTTTACTTATTTATTCATGAGAGACACAGAAAGAGAGGCAGAGACATGGGCAGAGGGAGAAGCAGGCTCCCTGTGGGGAGACCGTTGCAGGACTCAATCCTAGGACCCAGGATCGCAACCTGAGCCAAAGGCAGCCGCTCAACCACTGAGTCGCCCAGGTGCCCCTACTTGCAGCTCTTAAATACCAGGAAGGAGACAGGATAGCCTAGAAAATCTTCTCTACAGTCTTTCTGCTCTTCTACTTCCCTCACACACTATAGCCCTTCCAGCTCTTTATAAAGTATTCCTAACTCACTGCTGCATGTATCCAGAACTACTCATTTATCACATCTCCTGTCAGAACAAAGATTGCATGGGGTGTGACTGCATACCTTGGGATGGAGGGGGGGGGGGTCTTCCTATGTCTCTACTGAGAACACAAAAGACATACAATCCATGTCCCCGAGGAACTCAGAATCTCACTTACAGGGAAAATGGAGAAATTACGGGGCCAAACATGAAATAATGAAAGGATAATACAAACCAGTAGATATTCGCTGTGAGAGTTTGTTATGCAGAAATTAGAAGTCTCGAAGAAGTCCTCTTGGGCTTGAGAAGTCAGAAGAGGCTGCACAGTGGAGCTGAGACTTCAGTTAGACCTTGTAGTATCAGCAACATTTGTATGGATAAATGTGATAATAGCAGCTAATATTTATACAGCACTTAAGTAAACGCTGCACTGTTTTTAAGTACTTTTTTAAAAATTCATTTACATCTCACAGCAACCCTATGAGGTAGGAACTAACAGTCTCATTTTTAAATGAGGAAACCAAGGCACTACAAGGCTAATTTTCCCAGGGTCATGATTTAGAACCCATGTGGCTCCAGAATCAGTCTTAACCATTATGTGGTACCACATACCAAAAAAGGGCGAGCGAATAGTCTAAGCGAAGGAACATCGTGAGCAAAGGCATGGCTATGAGAACAAGGACAAGAGGATATGTCTTACTTATTGGGTAGTACATACCCAGCTTAAGAAACAGGAAATAGGTTTAGATAAATGGCAGGGGTGGAAGGGAAACTGGATTGCTGAGTCTTGAATGCTAGGATAAAGAATTAAAACCTTAGAAGTAACTCTGACAAAAGTAATAAGAAGAAACCACCCAATAGAGTAGCCTTTATTGAAAGATCACAAATATCCTAGACTTCCTTTGATTTTGACCTAAATCTAAAAATAACCAGGACCCAAATGGTACTCCTCCCAGGTAACTGTACAGCCATAGAAATGAAGTGGAAATGGAATGAAGGAAAGGACAGAAGATGCCGAGAACAATCACAAGAATACAAATGTTGGGATGATCCACAGGGTTCTGTGAGATCCAAAGACTGGACCACCCCATCGAACTCAAGGAACAACCAAAGGTTCCTTTCACATGTTACATTTCAGCATGGGCACATGAGAGCTGCACAGTATTTTTATTGTGGAGTCATTAACTTATATTAGTTATGATTTTAAAAAGAACAGTGCCTACCAACAGGGCAAAATTGCCCCACCTCTGAAGTTAATGAGGATTGCAGATCTATCTCTCCTAGCAGGCCCAGGGGGCATTGTGCTTCCATCCCCCCTTCTCACTCTCAGCCCTTCATCTGGAAGCAGAGTGATTAGTCATTTGCTTGGCACTTGTTCTCAACTGAATGGGCCCTTCTGTCAGTGAAGGATCCTGTGGAGCACCCTGCTGGAAAAAGGGTATTACACTTAAAGAGGAAAGCCCTATTTTCTCGGCTATAAAGTTCAACTCCCTAATTAGAAAATAATGAAAGTAGGCCTTCTCTCTTCATTATTAGTATTTGAGATTTTGCTTTTTGTGGAAACTTTCCTGCCCTCCCCCCCCCCCCCCAATTTTTACCAACTGTGAGCTCATTTAATGAAAACAAAACACTTCACTTGATGCTGGAGAAGCTCAGTGGGGCTAATGCTAAAACTATGCATTATACTCTTATGTCCCTTTATAGCCACTTTGGCTTTTCATTAAATCTCCTCAAGAGGCCACCTTGAAATGTACCCCCTGAGCGAGCAGGATTTGGCTGCACCACCTTTAAAATATTCTAGATGACTGGTCATACAAGTCTCAAAAAAGAGGCAACTTTGATTCATGCCTGAACTCTACAAAGAGAAGGAAAGGTCATGGCAACTAATTCTCAAAGAAAGAATGCCTGGCAAAAAGGATGGCAGGATTCCAGGCTGCACCTCTGATAAGCCACACTAAAGAGATTGCTGAAGGTTGAAACAGAAAGCCTGGGTTCTAGTCCTGGCTCTGTGTTTAATGAATCTTAGTCAAGTTACACCACCCAGGCATGGCCTTGTCTCTGTGTATCCAAAGGGATTATTAATACCTCCTCATGCAAATTCAATTACATCGTGTCAACTACATAACACCGCCATAATTAAAAGCTAATAATATTCAGAAAGCCAGATGTTTTAGACAATCCTGAAAACATCATGTCTCATTGTCTCTTTTTAAATATTTTTTATTTTAAAATTTTCAGTGGACAAGTGGAGTCAATTTCCATTTGTCTTTCCAACATCACCCCTATACATCTTACCTAGATTTATCAACTATTAGGAGCCTGCTACACCCACTCCATCTCTATGTATGTAATTACATACAGTGCATTTCCTTTGGACCAAACCATCCAAAAGAAGTTTATAGATATTATGACAATTCATACCTTAAATACTTCAGCATGTATCTCCCCTAAACAGGGATATTCTACGTAACTACACCATTACACCTGAACAAACAATAAACAAACAAAACCATGAATTTAATGACATTGTCCAACCTACAGTCCACATTCCAATGAAAATGTCTTTTATAGATTTTTTTAAAACTCAGAATCCAATCAAAATTTTATAGATTGCATTTTCACTATTATGTCCCTTGGTCCTCTCAACCTCACCTCCTATCCACCCACTAAGATGTGCTCCCTCACTTTCCTTTGTTCTGAATGACACGAATTCCTTGAAGGAGCCCAGGCCAGTTGTCTGGATTCATCTGACTGTATTGTCAGGATTAGATTCAGGTCAACATTTCTCCAAAAACATTGCAAAAGACATGCTGTATCTCTCCCAGTGCATCAAACCAGAAGGTACATCATCCCACATTCCTTGGCCATTTGGTTAAATGTGACTGCCAGACATCTTCATTGTAAGGGCACATTTTTCCCTTTGTCATTAATAATAAACCATAGTGGGAACTTTGAGTGGGTGCAAATAGCCCATTGGCCAACATTGCTTCATCTAATGGTTTCAGCATCAAGTGATTATTCGGTTATTATGCAGTGAGTTACAAAATGGAAATTTTAAATTTGATCATTCTTCTACATTTGTTATCAGTACACTTCTGTAAAAAAAGAAGAAGAATCCTCTCCTCTCAATCTCTTTTTAAAATATCACTGTGGAAGTAGATTTTTCAAAAATTTTATTCAATATATTATAATCCATTGCTGTCATCATTCTTTTGGATGCTTGTTATCTTTTTGTTATTACATATGTTAAAGTCCTATAAGATGCTATGAACCTGGTTGAGGGAAATGAAGGGAAACAAAACAACTCAGCGCTGCTGAAAGGCAGGAGGTATGCCCACATCAGAGAGAGGGTTCCCTTGCCATTGAGACTGTGAGCCCCACAGAAATGGGGGTATTCTGATGATCATTCAGAACTAGGGTCATGGCAGTGTACAGTGATCGGCTTGGTGACAGTGACTGGTGACAAGTTATCCATACAACCACTGCCAGGGTATCCACTAAAGAAGCGTCTTCATACACTCTACACAGAGGAATTATTCAGGTATAAAAGAAGTCCAGCAAAACACCACAGGGAGGAGAAAGTGATGAATTTAGGATCCTTGTTCTTTAGTAGGTATCTATATAGTCATTTGATAAAAATTTGCTTATAGATATATCACCATGGGCATATTTTCTAAAATAGAAACCCTGAGGCCACTTTTTGAGACCCTGCAGATCTGCAAACACAAATTAAGCTTTCTGCTTTAAAATCATCCAAAAGCTAGGTGGTCACATGATCCAAAAGCAAACTACAGTAGACCATCTAATACTGTTAATATAACCCCAGAAATGCTTTTAGAGCCCCAGGAATATTTGGAGTTTGTTTCAGGGCAGCATTCAGAATTAGAGTATCATCTGTGATTAAGTTCTAAAGCCTGAACCCTATTTTGAATAAAAAGGTGACATTCTCTCTTTTTGAATCACAATTGCTGACATTTGAATAGAGAACATAGACAATGCTTTAAAGTAAGGTGCAGCTATTGTAATACAGGAGGGGGGGGGAAATCACTTCTGTGCTTGTGACAGCATCCTCAAGGCAAAGGGAGCCATTCTCATTTAATTCTGACACCATGATGTTTGGGGAAAAAAGTTATCTGAAGTGACTCTCCAGATGTTTTAAGGGGCATTTTAAAGCATTCTGCAGGCCTGACAGCAGGAGGCCTCCCACTCATATTTATAACTTCTCCAAAGTAAGGAAGCCACTGTTGTAATCAAAACAAAGCAACACCTTCTCTTGTGCACAACTGGTAAGAACAAAGCAGAGGAGCAGCAGCTGAAAAGGAAATAGCCTCATTCTTTGGAAAGTCGGGACAATAAGGACCCAGGCTATTAAAAAACAAAAAACAAAAACACGACATGAAAAATTTCCTAATACAAAAATGTCAATGATACCAACATAGACCAAAGA
Source organism: Canis lupus dingo (assembly GCF_003254725.2). Taxonomy (NCBI): domain Eukaryota; kingdom Metazoa; phylum Chordata; class Mammalia; order Carnivora; family Canidae; genus Canis; species Canis lupus. Next base: position 51,404,648 of record NC_064252.1, on the reverse strand, counting down.
TGTTTGAGGGCCTCTGGAGAGTGAGTCCCTGTGAGGCAGTCTGGGCCACTAAACTGACCTGCTCCATGGAGAAAAGGAAGGCCCCTGCCCCACTGGATGACAGTTCAATTAGACCAACTACTGCATTTCATGGCAGTCCTCTCCAGAGCATGGCAAGGAAGACCCTTACCCTCTATTTTGGTCAGAGAGATGGAACAACCACAATATAATGATAATAATAATAACAACAACAACAATAACACATTAAGCCTTTACTGTGTTCCAGGACTTATTTCTAAGTGCTTAACACATGTTTAGCCTTTTAATCCACCCAACAGCCTTTTGAAGTCAATACTGTGATTATCATCCCTATTTTCAGATTAGGAAATTAAGACACAAAGAGGTTAAATAACGGCTTAAAGGAACTCAGCTAATGAGTAGTCAGCTGGGGTTCAAGCCCAGGCAGTTGAGTTGAAGATTTACAAATTTAACCAGAAAGCTGCACTAAGAGCAATGTCATTGTAAACCCCATGAAAAAAGTAATTACAAAATCCTAATATGTATCAAAACTAGGATCAGGACAGCACATAACAATATGGGGAAGGGGCATCCAGACAACTGCTGGCAGCTTTGCTTTGCTCAAAATAAAGTAGGAGCTACTTTTTCTTAATTCACTCTACATGTAGCTCCATCACTTAGAAGGTAGAGAGAGCAATAAGGGGACCAGACTCTGGACTCAGTTCTCTAGCATATGAAAATGCTGAGAGTTTTATCATCATCCTATGCTGTACCCCAGAGCAAGGAGCCCCAAAGTGACATGCTCAAGGCTCACTGGGAGAACTTGTTATAAAAGTACATATTCCTGAATATCATTACAAGATTTTGATTCCAGATCTCTGCAGTGCACCTGGTCAATAGGTCTGAGTCTGCATTTTTGGCAAGCAGCTCCAGTTGATTCTGAGTCAGTAGATGAATGGGAATGTTTTGACAAACACTGGCAGAGATGCTAAGAAATTCTATTTCAAAGAAGTTCAGAGAAAAGTCTAACATGATTCCTTCATCTGCAAGAAGTTGCTATAAAGGAATTCAAACCCCCAAATGATAAGGGACTGCCAAAGAATAACATTCTGAGTATAAATTTTTAAAAAGAATTCTTTTTTTTGAGCTGCTAAGGAGGCAAGGTTGTATGTAATTACACAAAACAATGGAGATAAACCAAGTACCTATCCCCTCAAATTCTAGAAAACAACTGAAAAATGGCACCAATAATCCATTACAGAACACAGTTAAGAGCTCATAAATGAGGTTGTAAATTCAAAATTCCAGAAGAAAGCACAGAAGAGCAAGAAAAGAAGCCAGAGAAGACTGTTCCTCAGGTGGAAGGGCAAAGCTACTGCCCCACGCAGCCTGTTGACTGAGCTCCTGCTATGTAGCAAGCATGACAAGAGACTCGGGGGTTTTACAAAATGAGTTTGCTCTGAACTCAAATTAATAAGGAGGCTTTATGAATTATTTTGTAATCTCTGTATTTTCTGAATTCCAGTGCAAATGTCATGCTTCAAGAGTCCTACTTAGATTTATTTATATGCTGGTTTATCTCAGGTCTACTATGTATTAGTAGAAAGAGACCCTCCCCACACACATACACACTACACACATCCATATACACCACAAGATGAAATTCCATACTTGTTTTATTTAACAAAGGCCAGAGAAACCTTGCAAACAACAGCCACGTGGAACACAGACAGCTGGGGACTGTGTCTAAACTGTTTCTTTTTTTTTTAAAGATTTTATTTATTTATTCATGAGAGACACAGAAAAAGATACAGAGACATAGGCAGAGGGAGAAGCAGTCCCCTCGCAGGGAGCCTGATGTGGGATCCGATCCCAGGACCCGGGGATCACTACCTAAGCCAAAAGCAGACACTCAACCGCTGAGTCACCCAGGCATCCCCAAACTGTTTCTTAAGTCAAACCCACTAGGCCATCCCTGACATGACCATGCAACTACCAGCAACCCTAGAAGGGAAGCTAGGGTCTTGCCAGATACTGGAGCTTAATTTTATGCTATTCCACAGCATAGCCCTCTCTCACTGGAGCATTACATCATTGTTCATGAAGAACTCGCACAAATATTTCTAAGAATGTGACTTTCAAACTTACTTGGTTGGCTATGATTTACAGTAAGAAATTCATCTTGCATATACCCATCTGTTCATCCAATGCATTTAACATATATTTATTGTAATTGTCCCAAGTACCCGGCACTATTTTAGATGCAGGAGATCCTGCAAGAAACAGAACAGTGTGAAATCCTTGCTCTCATGAAGCTTACATTCTGCTGGGGAAGATAGATGATAAAGAGTATGGTATAATCACAAGTCAGATGCTGATAAAGTCACAGAGGAAAAGCAAATCCATGAGGGGGTGGGGGGATAGGAATGTGGGAATGCAGGGGGAAGGGAGGGTGTAGTTTAAGTGGGCAGCCAGAGAAGGCCACAAAAAGAACATGACAGGGACGCCTGGGTGGCTCAGTGCTTGGGCATCTGCCTTCGGCTTAGGTTATGATTCCAGGATCTGGGATTGAGTCCCGCATTGGGCTCCCTGTGAGGGGCCTGCTTCACCCTCTGCCTGTGTGTCTGCCTCTCTCTCTCAGCCTGTGTCTTTCATGAATAAATAAATAAATCTTAAAAAACAAAACAAAACAAAAACATGACATCAAGCACAGCCCTGCAGGAGGAGGAAGAGGGGTCAAGTGGGTATCTCAAGAATAAAAGTGAAAACACCCAATGAAACTGATAGGCTGGAAGTTAGCTAGCCCCAGACAAAGTGCATTCCAGTCCCATTTCTGCCTGTGGTGGGCTTTAGACAAGTCACTTTCCTTTCTGAGCCTCCTCCGTTCTTTGCAAATGAAGGTGTACCCACTTGATCCTCTCTAAGCTTGTTCCTGGATCCAACATTACCCAACATCTGTCTTGAGAAACCTCTTTCATCTTATTCTAGGCAGACATGTACAGATCTATATACATGTATGTATATTTATATATATATATAACATAGAAAAATGGTGGAACAAAATTCCAAAAATAGTACTACCCTAATTACATGCAACACACTCCAATATTTTCCATTTTGTCCTATTCTGTTCTATTTCATTTTGCTAAATGCTGACTGCACCCAACTAAATTGATTTCACTATCCACAACTGGTTAAAGAACCTTTAACAGGAATTGAAATCTTCTTGGTTATGGAGCCAAATATGACATCAGCAAAAACACATACCCATGCAAGAAAAAGAAAAGCTAACTCAGTACTGGAGTCTCCCTCTGCTCCCTGCATTCAGTCGGCTGGAAAGCCCACACACCCGCACAGGCCTGTAGAAACAGAGGCAAGACTTGAATGCTAGGCAGATAGCTCTGGCCACTAATTCTACTTCTACCCCTACTTTCTTTAACTTTGAGCCAACTACACAACAACATTGAAACTTAGATTTCTCATTGGTATCATGGAAATGACAGTGAGGATTAAGTCATAAAATGTATGTAGAATGACTGATCAAGTATCTGGCACCTAATAATACTTAATAAACAAACAAATTGGTGATGCTGCTGCTGATGGAGGTTAAGCCAAACTAGAGCAGGAAGAAAAAAAATTAAAAACAAAACAAAACAAAACAAAAAAACCCACCAGTTACATCTCACCAGCTCCTTAGAATCCAAAATGTTGGAGAAACAGAGCTAGATATTGTGAATGCCGGTAATTATCTTAGTAATGAGTGTCACAGAAGGAAGAGTGTGTGGTTTCAAAATGTGCTTCTTTCACTGCTAAATTCTCTCTCCTCTCACTTCAGCAAACTATATAGAAATGGGTTTGAAGAAATACAAAGTCATGCCTTCAACGGGACGACGCTGATTTCCCTGTAAGTATGTGCTTATTTCCCCAGCTCATGAATAAAAATGAAATATTACTCCAAGCTACCAGATCACATTCAATCTTCAGCAACTAACTCAGGACAAAAATAAACTTTCAAGTGGCTAGTCCTCAGTGTTTCACTCATGTTACTAGGCAACTGGCTGGCTAGAAACCCCAGAGCACCCTGATTTCAAAGATAGATGCAGCCTGGAGACATTAAAGTTGACAGTTTGCTAAAATATTCAACACCCTACTTTAGTCTCATCTCTCAGCCTCCCTCTCCAGCCCCCTCACTCAGGTTGATGGTGCCTTAGAAGCAGCCTGATTTCAGGGAAGAAATTCTTCCCCCAGCCTCACTTACAGAGAAATCAGGTGACCCTCGTTACCAGGCTAATCAGCCACAACAGGCCCACTTGCAGCCCCATGCCCCTACTGCAGGGGGGTGGTGGAGCACATTTTTCACAGGGTGAGGGGGCCTTGTACTTTCATCATATCCCACCCTAGGCCCCAGCATTAACAGCCTTTAACTCAAGGAGTACATCCCTATCAACTGCTTCCTTCATTGTTCCACACCTCTGTTTCCTTCTGTGGCTCCTTTTCAAAAAGAGTGGCTCATTCACAAAACCTGCTGGGCTGGGGCCATTTGAACCATAACAAGAGTGAGGTGACATTCACCCAGCAGTCAGGTATAATAAAAACTAAGAGCATGTGAAAAGTTCAACTGAAGCCAAAATTAAGGGGAAAAAATGAAAAGGCTTTTATAATAGGTTGTATAAACCACAGTCTATACCAGTGCTTCTCAGACTTTAACACACATGGAATGATGTGGAGACTGTTAAAACACAGATTCCCAGGCCCCACCCCCAGAGACTTTGCTTCAGTGGGTCTAGGGTAGGGCTTGAGAATTTGTAATTATGACAAGCTCCCAGGAGATGCTGATGATGCCAATCTCAAGCTGAGTAGCATAAGTCTATACGATATAATATTTATTTTAATTATACATATTAACCAAAGACTCTATTATATTGATGCCATGCTACAGAGCTTAGAGCTTGGTGGCTAAGAACAGATCTGAGTCACTGACTGGGCTTCAAATTCCAATGCCAACATTCATCATCTTGACCTTAAGCAAGTTACTTAATCTATCCCAGACACAGAGTTCTCATACGTAAAATAGAGCCACTAATAGGCTTGTTTTGAGGATACCCCACCAAAATGAAAGGTCTGTTTTCTATCCTCAGTACTTAACACAGTGCCTAGCACAGAATATGTGCTCATTTATTATTTATTACTTTGCACAGTTAATGAACTACAAATGAACAAATGAATGATAAATAAGATTGTATTTTTGTGATCTTAGCCTGAGTCTGACACATACCAAGTGCTCGAGAAATGGTAGCTTCCTATCATGGAGTAAATTTTCCTTCATTTTCTTGCTGACTTGAATTCAACGAAGAGTTCGCTGTAGCCAATTGAATCTGTTTGTGCCAAATTTAAATCCTATCCTCTCCTGGCACAGTACTTTCAGATGCCTCATTCACTCAACAAGTGTTTGCCAAGCATCAGCTGTGTTTGAAGGAAAATGCTATATTTGGGGTAGAAATGAAGATGAATAAGCCCTGGCATTTGCCCCACAAGAGCTTACGGCCGAGGAAGAAGCATTGCCAAATAGTATATAAACCATACACTAAGTAGTAACTAAAACAGAAGGCAAAATATGCTGCTTCCCCTGAGAGAAGTAAAGTCCTCCAAGATTCAAAGGCAGAAAAGAAGAAAATTCCAGAAAGCCTCACGAGAGATGTAGACTTTGAGCTGGACAGGCAAAGAGAGAAGGAAAATGCATTCCAAGCAGAAGACAACAAAGAGAATGGCCCAGAGGAGGAAGCATGTGACAACAGAACAGCAAACAATACCTTTTAGAAAGTTCTAGGGACAAAGCAGGAAGGGCTTCAGATGCCACAGTAAAGAATTTGGACTCTCTTCTGTAGAAAATGAGAAGCTGTTGAAAGTTCTGGGACGTGAAGTGAGAGGGGTAATGAAGGTTCATCTGTTAGCAGGGAGGACAGGGGTTGGGGTGTGAGGTGCAGGACCAGGGAGGGACAGACAACAGCTATCGGAATAGAGGGGACAACTGAAGACCTTTTGTCTCAGGTCACCTGGATGATAAAGGAAATAAGAAAACTGAATATAAAATGGGGGGACAACAAGAAAGGAGGAAGAAAAGCCAGAGCAAAAGCAAATGGAGAGGGAGGGACACCAGCAGGGTGCATCTTTGGGAGGTCAGGGACAACAGGACTTCAGGAGGGAGAGCCTTGGTCAGCAGTGTTCCAGTTGCCTTGGTGATGCCAAAATGGGTATGAACTTCCTAAAGTCCAACTAGTCAAGATTCTGTATCTTCCACATCTCACTGTTGCAAGAAAGAGGAAACCAAGAACACAAATCAGTTTGCCAAGAACACAAATCAATTTCATTCACTTATTCATTCAGTAGACATTTATTAAGTATCACCAGTATATTAGGCACCATGTTAGGACCTGGGTCTGCAATAGCAGAGTGGAAAGAATCCTTGCCCTCATGAAGCTTCTGTTCTAACAGAAGACACAGACAAAAGGACAAAGAAGTGAAGTTATTGCAGATAGAGATATACACTGTGAAGGAAATAACCCATTGCTGAGATTTGCAACAGTACAAGGGATTAGGTTAGGGGCCCAGGGATAGCCTCCCATATGGACATGAAATTTAGGCTGAGCCTAGAAGATGACAAAGAGCCCACTGTGGCAGTAAGGAGGGGAAGTACATCACAGAAAGAGGAAGCAAGACAGGCAAAGGTCCTGAAGTGGCAAAGAAAAGAAGTTGTAAGCTCTTGGAACTGAGAGGAGGCCAGTGTGGCTGGAGAGTCAACAAGGGGAAATAAGTATGAGACAAACCTGGAGATGGAGCAGAATAAATCATGCAGAACTCAGAGGCAAAATGGAAAAGAGTCTTTCTAAGAACAAGGAGGCCCACTGCAAGACTGAAGGCAGAGAAGTGGAAGTAGGTTTCAAAACCATCAAGCAAAATTTTCAAACTATCCATTCAACCCATTTCTGGCACCTTCCTCATAAATGGGCCTGTCCAAAGTTGTTCAGAATGATGACACCAAAGCCCTAGAAAGTTCTCAAACTTCCTATTTACCAAGGCAAGATAGGATGGAGAGAAGCAGAACAGAAGGTTGTTGCCTTCAGACACCTCCAGGGTTCTGAGGGGCAATCCCTACCATTCCCAGAGCACCCCACTTAAAAATTTTTGGGTGGAGTTTGAGGGATCTCCTACTGTGCTTCAAGAGGTTATCCTGCCTGTGCTTCTCATACCTGGATGGCTGTGTCACTTGGGAACATGAGAAGGACCCCAGAAAAATGTGGTAGACAAATTTATTTTTAACTGAGTTACATAATGCAGAGTTATCAGTACACAGAAAGATCAGAGTTTTAATAAAACACGTGAAATGCTGTCATGAAATTTGAACAATTAATTTGACCTGGCTGACATGAGGATTATTTGCTCACAGAGCCCCATTTCAATGATTTATGACCATAGCAGGACATAATTAAAACAAACCAAATCAGGAAGAAGAGCCATGGAGGTTTGGAAAGGAAATTTTCTTTTGATTTAGATTTTAAACAGCAATTGACTCTGACAACCTCATCTCTTTGAAAGTGGAAATACACCCAGGGCATGGAAATGTGTGAGACTGACGGGTGCATTCTGATGGAAGGGCTGAGGATTTCCAAGGAAAACATTTAGTAGAAGCTTGTGGAAAACAGCCACCCAGGGAGCAAGATCCAGGGGCTTTTGCAGTTTTTAAATGGCAGGCGTGACGTGGAGACATGCAGAAAGACAATGAAAAGGATGTACAGCTATCAAACGAGCTAAGATGCCTAAGGATCCTGCAGGGGAGGGGAGGGGAGTGGGTATTGGTCTATTTGTTTTGCCGTGTAACACTGTAACAGTGATGCAGAAGAATCATGCTCCCGTGCTTGAAATCATCACACCAACAATGGATGCATGTTCCAGAATGTTCTTTGAGTCACCGTTCTTCTCTTGTAGAAAGTACTTAAAAGAAGAAAGTACTTAAAAGCTGAGCCTAGGGACCTACCTCACTCTCAGCTCCCTCATCCACCCAGAGAGGGAGACACCAGCCTCAGGGCCCAGACAGGAGTAGAGCCAGGCTGAGCTATTCCTGAACAGTTCACTCTGTTTGGAACTCAAGGGAACAGAAGGCCCAGGTAGCTACTGTGTAGCAGTATTTGGTTGTGCCATAGCCTTAACAGCAGTGGCCCTCAACCCTTTTGTTTCCACAACACACATACCTGGCACCAATCATACACTCAGCACAGAACCCCGTGTGGGGCCTGCAGGATGTGTGGCAATTTTCTACATTGGCTGTTCTTCCTCCCCTTTCCTACCCACTGAGAATGCACACCTGAAAGAAAAGAGTACAATTAACATAATGAAAGGGATAACTTTGAACAGACTCTACTTTTTCAAGTAAGGTCTTTGCAAACTTCAGTATATTAGCCAACTCAGACCTCCAAGGTCAAAGCAGCTGAGTGCCAGATACAGAGGAGGCTGCACCTCCACCCTTCAGCCTTGAACACTGGAACAGCATTTTCATCCTTGCCCAGATGTGTGGCGGCAAGTTTTCTTCACTCCAGGACAGGACGGGGTGAGCACTTTAAGCTGTTGGACAAAGCATCCTACCAAGTGAGGGGGGACCTTGTGGGGGGCGGGGTGCCAAACACACACTCCAGCAGTTGTACCATTTGCCCAGCACTGGCATGCCCTTCTCTGCTTTCGCTCTAGTTCCCTTTCCCTCTAACGCTGAGCACCAAGCAGGCAGGCTGCTCCACACATGTGTATGTGCAGCGGTGACTGGCAGTACATAAAGGGCAAACTCCACTAAGAACCCTGTCCTTCCCCACAGGGAGCTCAAGGAAAATGCACACCTAGAGAAGATGCACAATGGAGCCTTCTGGGGGGCCACAGGACCCAGCATCTTGTGAGTACAGAGGTGCTACCTTCCTTTCCCACCCAGGCCTTCTTAGGGTGTCCAGCCACACTGTCCGCAGGCTTGTCCATGGAGAATCATGTGAAAGGACTGTGAAAGGACTGCCATTAACCAATAGCACAAACTTGGAGAGCTTACATGACGGAAAATGTTTCCATTCTAGGAGGGCTGTGAAGACGGGATCTGTTCCAGGCCTCTCTCCTTGCTACTGCTTGTGCCTTCTGGTTGTGAGAGGATAACTCTAGCCTTTACATGGCAATCTCTGTGTGTAACTGCCTATCTCTGAATTTCCCTCTTTTTTTTTTTTTTAAAGATTTTATTTCTTTATTTGACAGAGAGAAAGCACACTCGCACAATAAGCAGGGGGAAGGGCAGAGGGAGAGGAGAAGCAGACTCCCCACTAAGCAGGGAGCCCGACATGGGGCTCAATCCCAAAACCCTGGGATCAAGACCTGAGCTGAAGGCAGATGCTTAACCAACTGAGCCACCCAGGTGCCACTCGCTCTTTTTATAAAAACCCCAATCATACTGGATCAGGGTCCATCCAAGTGACCTCATTTTAACATGATTGCCTCTGTGAAGACCTTGTGTCCAAATAAGGTCACATTCTGAGGTACTAGGGGGTTAGGACTTCCACATATGAATTTGGAGGAGCACAATTCAGTCTATAATACCAAGGATGGAGGGCCATGTCACATGCTGGCAGAGGAGGGGTGGTTGCCCACCTGGCATCCACTCACAGACATCCGAAGGCCAGAGATCTGACTTGCCCCTGGCCCTTGTCTGGACAGAGCTGAGCTTCTATGTCAGGCTCCCTGAGGGTACAACTAGCAGAACTGAGGTTTCTCAGCTATTGGGAGTTTAGTGTGGGGACATGGGGGAAATTATAAAGGAACAGGAAATTGAATCACTAGTCTCCTGACAAGGCCTTAGAAAGCCTGAATATCGCACAGGAAACAACTGCAGTTGTAGTCAACTTTGAGGAGAAATGCAACAGAGCTCCAGACACTCTGCAGCTCTAATATGGGGTGACCTCTTTCCTCCACAGAGATGCCAAGTCCATTACTCCCTACTCTAGTATTCTGTTACTCATTGATTCAACAAGCCGTGATTGAACATGTCCCATTTATCAGGCAGCATGCTGGAGAGACTGGTGAGCCAAACAGCTCTGGTTCCTGCCTCTAAAGAGATTATAGTCACCTAGGGGAGACAGCAATAAATAGGCAAAGCAGACAAGCATTTGATTTTCAAGTAAGGAAAGCGCTAAAAGGATAGTGAGCAGTGTAATCTAACTCATTTGTTTGTTTATTCATTCATCCATTTGTTTATCCAGTACCTATTTTATAAGTCCATACTGTATGGAGGCACTAGATTAGGCATCAGAGAAACCGTAGAGAATAAGATAAATATTTCTTATTCCCTCCCTTCATACAATGGGGAAAGACAGACAAGGATCAAATAAGGAAATAAAATATATAGTATGCAGATGGTGTTGGTTGTGAGGCAGAAAAATTCAGTTGGGAGGGCGGTGAGAAGGAATTCTAGGGAGAGGAAGTTACTTTTAAAGAGGATGGTCAAGGGAGATGATCCTGAGAAGTGTCATTTAAGCAAACATCTGAAATAAGTGAGGGAGCAAGTGATGTGGATATCAGCAGGAGGGGCATTCTAGTAGAGGGAAGGGCAGAGCAAAGGCCGAGAGGCAGGAACTTGCCTTGTGTATTAGAAGAACAGAAAAGGGGCCAGTGTAGCAGAGTGAGCAAAGAGGAGAGTTCTAGAACACAAGGACAGAGAAGTGGCAGACAGCTAGGTCAGAGGACCTTGTGGCCATTATAAGGATTTTACCCGTGAGATGAGATGAGATGAGATGAGATGAGATGAGATGAGATGAGATGAGATGAGATGAGATGAGATGAGATGAGATGAGGGTTCAGGGTTTGGGTCAGGGGAAGGAATGAACCAATCCAGTAATTCTTTACATTCCAGCTCCTACCAGTATCAGCTCATAATTCTGTCTACTTTCTATCTCCCACCATTATAAATCCCAACTCAACATCTTAGTTCTTGCCAATATCGACTCCTGACTATCTATTTCTTGACTCCATCTGCTGTCAACTCTACTCCACTGCCAGCCCTGCCACTGTCAACTTCTGACTGTATCTAGTTCCCAGCCCCTACTTCTATCAACCCCCACTGTGTCCAGTTCGTAGCCCCTATTACTGTCAACCCCCACTGTGTCCAGTTCGTAGCCCCCATTACTGTCAACCCCTAGTATGTCCATTTCCTAGCCCCCACACTGTCAACTTCTGACTTCTACTCCCCAGCTCCTGCCAGTATCTATTCTGACTCCACTTCTTAATTCCTGCAATCATCAACCCTTGACTCTGTTTACTTCCTAATTCCTACCACTACAACTCCTAATCTTCTCAACTTCTTAACTTCTGTCCCTCTCAGTTCTGACTCTCTCTCTACTCTCCACTCAACCTCATGACCTTTGCTCCCACTACCTCATGACTCAGGCCCATTGCTTTCTCTGCTGTGTCTCAGCTTCTGCCCCCCTATCCCATAGGTCCTTGTCTATATGTCTCATATTCAAAGTACAGCAGACTCACAATCATGCAGGTTGGTTGCAACTCTGCAGTCTAGCACACCCTGTAGGCAGAGCTCTTACAGCAAGCTGGCTAACGACCCAGCCACTGGACAGCCAAAGAGAGTTGCCTCTGGATCAAAGTATATGATGAAGTTAATGTGGTCACAAGACATCCTGCCTGAAGAGCTGCTTGGTCCACTTACTTAGAATAGAGACACTTACACTGTGTTGTCCAGAACAATCGGAGCAGACCTAGTCTAATTTCACAAGCAGCTGTTCTCATTATACCCTTAGGGTGTATGTGGTGGCTAGAGGCATTCCTTCCACCCACAACCCAAAAATATTTTCTCCACTCATGGTCTTCCATGAGACTGAAAATATATTATCAGAGATTTACTCCTTTATAATGAGACCTTGCCTTTTCTAGGATCCTAATTTAAAATATATCCCCTGAGCAACACACACACACATACACACACACACAAAACACCTGCCTGCAAAGAGCTATGTGCTCTATCCCTAACATATCCAAGATAACACTATAAAGCAGGATAAGAACACTGGTTTCCTCAGTCAACAGGGACACAAAAGCAGCAGAAGTCTGAAGTCCCTGAGATAAATTCTCCTGTCTTGACTATTCACCAGTGACCTATACTAGCCCTCACTCCATGTTGTCAAGTCTATCAGTCACCTACTGATCCCTTTCCATGTGCTGGCCACTAAGCATTGGGACAACTTGCTGAAGGTGACTGTGCTTCTGGAAAAGTTTCATGGGACATTAGCAGTGACCACTGAGGAGGTGGGCAGGATTTTAAAATTTCCACTAACTTATCTTCCTCCTCACATTTAACCTGTTTAGACTTTTCTTGGACATTGTCTAGAAAAACCAACGAGTTTGGGACCTTGTTTACAAAACCTATGCTGTCCACACAGTTCTGTTTGCATGGCCAAGTACTTGCTTGCTTTCGACTGATGAATCCAGCTTGCCTTTTAGAGAATGTAAAGTCTGCTTCCCAGGTAGATGACAGCTAAGGCCATATAGCAGCTCTTAATAGTATAACTGGCCTGTGCTTAGTGAAAACCTACCCTGCAGGGCTTGATCAGTCAAAGATGGAGGCATCTGAAGCCCTGAATATCTCCCCCTGGGAGACAGCACAAAAGCTGATGTCACTGCATGTGCCTGCTGTCTCATAAAGCAAAAGTTATTTCATGTCTGCTAAGTGGAAAGAGGGAGAGGGAGGGAAGGAGGGGAAAAAAGAATGGGGGGAAGGGGAGAGAAATGTTAATAAATATATGGCAGATATAAGGAGTTACAATAAAAAAAAGGAGTTACACTCAACCTTGAAAGGAATAATGGGGTGCATATGAGGGAAAAAAGCACAGCATAATTTTTTTTGAATTTAGATCTTAATGAGAGTAACTGAATGGAGAACCTTAGGGGAAAGGCAAGATAGAGAAAAGATTCCTCAGAACCTAGAACAATGCTATTATTGAGAGGAGGTTTCATTCTGTGAATCAAATGTATAAAATAAGCAAAAAGGCTTTCTCCCTTTTTCAGGGATATTTCTTCCACCAAATTGCAAACCCTGCCTAGCTATGGATTGGGGTCCATTCAGACACTCATTGCCACATCATCCTACGCTCTAAAAAAACTGCCATCGAGGGAAAAATTTACCAGCCTCCTGGATGCCACACTGACTTACCCCAGCCACTGCTGTGCTTTTAGAAACTTGCCAAAAAGAGAGTAAGTAAAAAACAAAAGGTAGAGCCTACCAAGCTGTGGTAAAAACAGATTTCAAAACAGTCAACTTTGGGCAGCTTCCTGCCCCTTCACTCCCTGCTCTAGATCAGCTCCATAGCCATGAGGTTACTCTCAGAGAGACCAGAAGAAAATGAGCCATCCTGTTTCCTTGTGAAAACTGATTCTGAACAGTTGATTCACCCTACAGCCGCAAGACCTTTGTAGCCTATTCTGGGCTAACTGAATTATAACCTTAAATCAGGCCATAATTGCTATTGCAAAATGGAGTACAGAACTGGCCTTTTAAAGATTAGCTCTAATCTTTATCAGAGAGAATCATTTTTAAAGAAGGAGGGAAATAGGCGCAAGAGAGTAAATTTTACCTAATCTTAGTAAAATCTGAATCTTTAGTAAAAAAAAAAAAAAAAGGACACAAAACTCTTCTCACAAAAGAAGCCTTTTTCTTTTTTTAAGCTATTTCTCTCCCAGCAAGAAGACCATCTTTCATTTTAGAACAGAATCCTAGCTCCCTAAGGATTAGCTTAGTGTCAGAACAAAAAGGGCATGAGCTCCTGGCTGATTTGTGTCCAGTGGGGACATCTTACTGATTTCACTGATACTCTACAATCCAGAACGGCATGACAGAGTGTGCAGGATTTCATTCTTTCCTTAAAGATTGTTTTCTAGACTTTTTTTTCGACTGAGATACATACTAATACCTTTTTTTACATCACAAGCCAGTATACATGTCACATAGGTTAAAAAAAAAAAACACACACAGTACTTTTTTACGTGTGTGATAAACACGTATTTTTCTTGTCTATTTTACTCTATTTTATTTCATGTGTTTGTGTTTTTAATACTAGTCCCAATGCACTCTATCGTTTCCACGACCCACTAATGGGTTACAATTCATAGTTGGGAAAACATTTGCCCTACAGGGCTATTATTCAGGCTAAGAAGATATTCTCAATTAATTAGATGACGTGCTAGAAGAGTGACACTAAGATGCTGCTGTCTTTGTTTGGAATCAATCTATTTATAATAAATCAACCAACATGTATTATTGTGCATCTACTTTGTGCCTTGCAGAGGTGCATGAAGCCCTATCTGAAGTTTTGAGGTAACCAAGAAGACAAAGCACTCGGAGAGCCATGCACCATTAACTGAGCTTCAAAGAATACTAATTGAGCACTTAGTTCCAAACTGTGCAAAAATCTGAAGATACAAAGATAACTAAGAGCTCATCCCACCCTCCCAGAGTCACAAACAGCTGTGTGGGGGCAACACACAAGAAACCAATGTTTAAGTACAATTCAGCAGATGTAATAGTAGTGCTAAGAACAGAACAGAATACTCTGGGAGCATAGAGGAAGAGTTTCTAAACAGCAACAGGACTTCTGGAAGGCTTCCTGCAGAAGTGACTTCTGCTGAGCTTTGGAGAAAGGAGTAGGAGTTGGCTAGGCAGGTGTGGGTAAAGCCATGCCAAGAAGACAAAGTAGTTCATGTGAAGGCACAAAGGCAAGAGACCGAGGATGGAAGTCCTTTGGAAAAACTGGAGCAAGGTGACTTATGGGTACACAGAGAAAACAGAGAGAAAAGGGCTGTGATGGGCTCTGAGTGCCTGGGCCAGGTTGTTCAGAGGATGGGAACCACTGAAGAACTCAAAGTGAAACTGCCCAGATTTGCTTTTGTAAAATAACACTCCAGCAGCTCTGAAGGATGGCTTGGAGGTAGCAAAGCTGGTGAGAGACCAATTTGAAGAACAATACAGACACTGGTTTATGGTAAAGCTGATTCTGGACACCTGAACTTTTGTGGCAAAGAGGTCACATCCCTTCTGAAATTACTGGCATGTGAAAACATTAGTTCAGGGGATATTTATTCCAATAGATGAAAGAGACTACCTCTGGGTAAAAAAAGGGGAGGACAGGAGTATGCAATTGTAGGCCAGTATCAAAGTGAGATGGGAATATAGTCACATAGAAGTTGTCTTGATTGGGATTACAAGCTTTAATGGACTCCCTCTGTATCCTTAAAGCTTGAAACTTTGGATGCTAGTGAGGCCAGAGAGCCTGAAGCTGAGCCAGTGGAATGTTTATGCAAACTCTGAGCCACCCTCTGCCCTGCAGCTGCTGGGCCTGGATAACACACACAGCTGCCTAGGCAGATGGCCCCAAAGACCTCCCTGGTATCTATGATTAAAATTTCAAAAAAGAGTAGATGGAACCCAGTGCTATCAACTGAAGGCTAAGAACAACCACATTTCCTGTTAACTATAGATTGGTTCACACATAAGATTGGTTCACTTTAAGTGTCAGATACAGAGCCAGCATCACACACACACACACACACACACACACACACGCATACTTTGATCCAAATTTGAGGATTTATAAGCCTGACCCAAAATAACAAGCTGATTAATTTTTGAAAGCAGGTCCAGTAGGTCAAATAGTTCTGCTGTATTATCCACTTTCCTGCCTTGTATACAAAGTTATCTGTACAAGGAATTGTCTGGTTAATATTGGAGAAGAATAATATATAGAAATCTCTAGTTTCAATTGCCTCATTTCTGTTTCCTCCTGGAGAAAGGTTGAGCTTCTCATCACTTTCTCTCTTTCCCTCTGTATCTTCATCCAGTTTTCCTTGGAACCTCCTTTTGGTTTCATCTTAGGAATAGAAGTACAGGTCTCTTTTAATATCTTGATACTCCCCCCCCCCCTTTCCATTAGGTTAAACTTCTTGGGACGATGGAGGAGTAGGGAGCACCCACGTAGATTTCTGAAAAAAAGGCAGAAAATTCACACCATAATATCAAGTATAGTATCTTCAAATCCTTATAAAACAGATTTCCCAGTTACGATTCAAAGCCATGAATTCTGAATGGTTATTTCTTCATCAAGAGCAATGTGGTAAAGAGAATGGTAAGGAGCAAACCCTGATATACCATAAAAGTAGTTTTTAATAAGCATTGAAAAACCCATGATTCAACATGACCGATTTAGGTTTATTCATCTCTTGAGCCCACACAAAACATTTAGCATTCCGGAGCATTTTATCTAAGCTGGAAGCACTCTAATAACAGTTCTGAAGCCTTTACTCTCTCCCCAGGAAATGTTTCAGGTAGGACAATAGTACAGAACATCACTGGTATAATAGGTAAAGAATTTGGATGAACAAAGCATAAATAGACATGATCATGTTTAAAGACCAAAAGCTCAACTGTTTTTTTTTTAAAAACCTTTTTTCTTTCAGGCAGAATTTTTCATTTTCCATTTTTGAAAACTTTTCCAAACAATGTGAAAGCACAGCAAGGAGACCAGATAATGAAATGCTGTAAGTATTTGCATGCAAAGAAACTCAGGAAGCCATGTCTCGTTCTCTGTGCACCTTATTATCAGTGCCAATGATTTTCTTCTGATAAAAGTCTTCATTGGAGGGATGTTTGCAAAGCACTTTTTAATAGATTAAAAATGGGATTTTTTTCTTTGTAAGCGGCATCCAGTTGATCAGACATCTCTTTTAACTGTTAAAAAAAAAACTCTTCTAAAAATGTATCTTCATGTTCATTCTACAATTAAATTCTTCTCAGAAATTAAAATTTTATTTGTAGGTATTCTGAGGTCATTAAAGGCTTGCTTAAATGATAGTTTAATTTGTAGAAATTTTCACTAGTCAGTGGTCAGCATTCCATAAAGTAACTGATTGCAAACATAGCTTCTAGAAGTAGCCACTTGCCTTAAAAAGACTCAGGCCACCTTGACCACTATGCTCTGGAGCTTAAAATTATTCAACCTCAATGCTATCGCTAACATACACTGGATGGGAGCTCTGTTTCTATTCTACTGACTGATTTTTTTTTAACATTTTTCCTGGCTGCCTTGGCATTTCACATATCTTCAAATGTAAAAGAGTATGCTTCAAAAGATAATCCCAGTGTCCCTGTGCCACATTTACTATGATTTATAAGTTTTATTATTCCCCCCATGTGTCTTTCAGGCTACAAAACCAGATGCCCTTCTAAGACACCTTGTCATTCTCCATTCTCTCTTCATCTTCTTTTCTTTTCTCTTGCTTTTTCCCCCATCAATCTGCAAGTTATATAGAGGTAGCAGGGTGGTATGATGGAAAGACCCTCGGCTTTGGATATGAATTCTTGGCAGTGATGTTCCTGTAACACTGGGAATCCCTGGGCAATACTTACCTTTTTTTGGAGACATTTTTCCTCATCTTTGAGGGGCAGCAGGAATATCATTTGGCTTTCAGACCATGAGAATGAAGGGAGTCTTTAAAGAATGTGACAGCATCTGGGGTACGTTAGAAATAGCATACTCTGTAATCCTTCTTTTCTCTTTCATTTAGGTCCGACACCAAGTATATTCCAGTGTTCCTTTTCCTTATCATTTCTGTTCTTGTCTTGATATTTTGTCTGTCACTCATATTCCTTGTAACTCTTTTGTAACCTATGGCTTTTTTCCTCATCAATAGGAAACACTCCTGGACAGGAGACTTTAGCCCACTCTCAATAATCCTTGTCAGTCCCACCCCAAGCCTTCCCAAATAAGGCTACAATCTTGAGTTTGCTACACTAACACTGCTTTAAAACAAATCCCCCAAGCTCCAGCATCCCCAAAACTATGAGAAATTAGTAATAATCTAGGTAGAAAGAATATACTCCCCCACCCTCCTTCCCATTACCTAGCTATTCCTAAGTCCCTGGAGTTCAGAAATTCTAGAGCCAGGCACTAAGTTTTACCTACTCTCCCCAGGATCTCAGTGTCCTTGCTGTTAGGGCTGGCCCCATTGTTCTCCTACAGTCTCCATCTTTCCTCCTGTCTTTGTTCACTGTGATGGGAGTGGCCTCTCCTTCCTCTGACTCAGTGTTGTAGGCCTATGGGGTCCATTCATACCATTCTGTACTAAAGACTGCTCCCTGCTGGGTTTTGTCAATAAGCATGCTGCTGCCCTTAGGAGCTGTCCCAGGACACAAAGGTAAGTGGCAGGAGGTAGGTATTTGGTCTGAAGACAAATCACCAAGGAGAAAAACTCCTAGACACATGCTCAGTAGGGCAGAGAAAGAAAGAGCAAAGGACCAGAGGAACGAGAGAGGGAACATGTTTGACCTCCTATTGATATAAATGTCTTCAGAAATCATGGCAGAATTTTTAGAAGCTTTGAATTAGTGCTTCTGATGCAATTTAATTAATAGCTGCTACAGTCGTTTTGATAAGGGGAAAGGAGCAAGGGAAATTAAGGTAGCAATAGTTGGAAAGGTTTCACCTGGTTTAGTAAAGGCTATTATTTGTAGGAATCATCCAGGGAACTTGCTTAAAAAACAGATTCCTGGGCTCTGTCCCTAGAGAATTTGACTCTGGGTTTGAGGTAAAGCCAGGAATCTGCATTTTAACAAACACTCTGGTGATTCTGATGGAAATAGTGCAAGGACCACACTGAAAAGCACTGACTGAGAGACAGTGATGTAGAGGAAAGGCCCTTACTCTATGGATATGAACACCTACCTACCGCTGCTGCTACTACACCTTAGGGATCTTAGGCTAATCACTCACCTCCTTTAACCTTGGATTCCTCACCAATAAAATGCGAGGTTCAGTGAGATGGTCTTTAGATGGTCTTTAGGAACCTTTCTAATGCAAATAAATAACCTATTTTCTTTCATCATTCTTTATAACCACCACATCCCTTTAAAGATTAAAAAAAATAGGTAATTCTCTTAAAAGGCATGAGATGAGGACAAATACACCTATATTTAGTAATAAAGCAGGTGAGGTTCCTGTGCAATATCCTATGCATAGCAGCAATCCTTGACTAGTTCCAAAATGGTTTCTAAGAATTTCTAGCACCATTTTGGAGTTGCAGATCATAGATTTTTTAATTCTTTTTTAAATCTGTGTTATTTCCCTTCAGTAATTGTATTGCTCGAATATTTCATCCACTCCCTGAATTAGGTTCACACTTCCTTGTTCAGAACATGAGAAGCTAAATTTTTAGAGTAGAGAAAAATACTCTTTTTAATGTGTGAAAAACCCTAAGGTAAAATACATATTTGTAATAGCCCTGACAGAAAAATTATGCCCATTTCTCTAGCTCCCAAGATTATATTAGCAGACTATGAGCAAAGAGAAAATTTGTTGAGACTACATGCATCATACTGTACACATTCGTTGTCCCTGTATCCTTTCAATTCCTCTCAGAGCCAGGATCACCCTGGTTTACTCATTCCACAAGCATTTATTGAATGGATAGTCTGTGCCAAAACTGTGTGAGGCACTGGGAGTTCAGAAATAAATAAGACCTAGTCCCCTGCCTTCAAAGCTATTAAAGAATAGCTTCACAGACTATTAAAGAAGACACACATCATCACACAATGGCAGTATAGTTTGATAATTACAACAGTCCTTAAATGCAGCCATGGCAGAGAGATGAGGTGATAAACTCCTTGGAGGTGTAGAATCAAGAAAGGCTTCATAAAGAAGCTTACCTTTAAGGATGAGGAATTTGCCAGAGATGAGGAAAAAGGAAGGGAAGAAGAAACAGCACATACAAAGAGGGATGAAAGAGTAGATTCTGAGAGCCACAAGTCATTTCATCTAACTGAAGGGAAGGCTGCTTGAGGTATCTGCAAAAGATAATTATAAGAATTCCTAACATTCAGTGAGCACTTAATATGTGTCATGCATGATTCTAAACATTCTATAGGTGTTAATGCAGTTAATCCTTAGCACAACCCTAATGTGGGAAGTATGACTTGTATACCTATTTGGCAAATGAAGAGCTTGAGGCAGAGACGGTAACTCTCCCACCCAGGTTTACATAGCCTGTAAAGACCGGGACCCAGTCAGTCTTGCTCCAGAGCCCATGTTCTGAATTGTGCAGCACTACTGCTTCCTGGAAGTGAGACTGGAGGGGGAGGCAGAACCCGGATCATTTAGGACTTGGAGGTCATCACAAGGAGTCTGGATTTTATCCCATAGTCAGTGAGAACCTAGTAAAAATTTGAACACATTTGTACTTAAGAAAGACTATTCCAGGAGGAAGGTACAAGTGGACTAGGACAGGGCTAAAATTGGGGATGGATGCTGGGGGGGTGGGGTGGAACTAATGTAACTATCCTGTAAGAAAGGATGAAAACCTGAACTCCGTTAGTTGCAGTAGGCATGGGAGGAAGCGGGTGGAGAGGTGGGGCTGTTCCATCAGTAGAGATGGAGTCCCTCTCCAATTCACTCTCTGAATTTGATTCATACCCCTTAAAGAGTATCTATTGTCCCTATTTCTCCAAGGGGAACATTTCTCCCTATTGTTCATGTCTATCATCTCCTGCTAGGTTTCTAGTAGTCCATCCTTGCTTTCCACTTCTCACCTGCACTATTTGATTAGCCAGGGACCAATGTGCAAGCCAGTCTACCCGTAGCTAACACCCCTCAGCAGTGTGAGCCTTCCCTACCCATTTGTGTTCTGCTACAGACACGCAGCTTGAGAGCAGTTTGGCGGGCAACTAAATGAGATAAATACCTAAGAAAATGCCAAGAAAGGATTCTTTTAGACATAGCAAGCACATACTGTGTCTCTAAATTTTTTTTTCAAAGGAAAATCATCCCCTGTAAACAGCTTCATTAAGTCTTTGCATCAATATGAGATAAATATAAATTGCTCTTCATTCCCCTAAGGAATTCCTTATCAATTCAGAGTTCTCAGATAATGTAACAAATAAACCTAAGACTAAGGCTGTTGTAGCTTTGTTTCCTGGGATTTAAAAAGAAAAAATACTAAGGATGACTCTTCAATTTTTTGATACATAGAATCATAGAAAATCCCTTGAGTTTACATTGAGACAAAACATTCTTCTTACAGTTATTCTGCCGTCTTTGCTGAGAGTGAACTGAGTGACTGGGATTATGACTATGGTTTCTGCTCACCCAAGATACTCCGATGTGCTCCTGAACCAGATGCTTTTAATCCCTGTGAAGATATTATGGGCTATAACTTCCTTAGGGTACTGATTTGGCTGATTAATATCCTAGCCATCGTGGGAAATGTGACTGTTCTCTTTGTTCTCCTGACTAGTCGTTATAAACTGACAGTGCCCCGTTTTCTCATGTGCAATCTCTCTTTTGCAGACTTTTGCATGGGGCTCTATCTGCTGCTCATTGCCTCAGTTGATTCCCAAACCAAAGGCCAGTATTATAACCATGCCATAGACTGGCAGACAGGGAGTGGGTGTAGTGCAGCTGGCTTTTTCACTGTATTTTCAAGTGAGCTTTCTGTCTACACCCTCACAGTCATCACACTAGAAAGATGGCACACCATCACCTATGCTCTTCAGCTGGACCAAAAGCTGCGTTTAAGACATGCCATTCCAATTATGCTTGGGGGATGGCTCTTTTCCACTCTTATCGCCATGTTGCCCCTTGTGGGTGTCAGCAATTACATGAAAGTCAGCATTTGCCTCCCCATGGATGTAGAAACCACTCTCTCACAAGTATACATATTAACCATCCTGATACTCAATGTGGTGGCCTTCATCATCATTTGTGCTTGCTACATTAAAATTTATTTTGCAGTTCAAAATCCAGAGCTGATGGCTACCAACAAAGATACAAAGATTGCTAAGAAAATGGCGGTCCTTATCTTCACTGATTTCACCTGCATGGCACCAATCTCTTTTTTTGCCATCTCAGCTGCCTTCAAAATGCCCCTCATCACAGTAACCAACTCTAAAGTTTTACTGGTTCTTTTTTATCCTGTCAATTCTTGTGCCAATCCATTTCTGTATGCAATTTTCACAAAGGCATTCCAAAGGGATTTCTTTCTGTTGCTGAGCAAATTTGGCTGCTGTAAACGTCGGGCTGAACTTTATAGAAGGAAGGATTTTGTGGCGTATACCTCCAACTGCAAAAATGGCTTCACTGGATCAAATAAGCCTTCTCAGTCCGCCCTGAAGTTGTCTCCATTGCAGTGTCAATATACGACTGTCCCAGACAAGACTTGCTGTACAGAGTGTTAACTATTTTATCAGTAACCACATTACTGAATTGTGCTTAAAAATGTAAAAAAATGATCTGTACTAGTAATTTTAACATAAGGAGTTGGTTTTAGGAAATTATTTATTCTTAGGCACACACTAGGCAAAAAAGAGCCATCTACCTAACTTAAAGTGTCATCCATGACCATTGCCAGTCTAAAAATTGCCATTGGTACAGGATGACATAAAACACAGAAGCTGAGAGTGTTAAAAACATTTCTAATGGGGAGTCCAGGTGGCTCAGCGGTTTGGCACTGCCTTAAGCCCAGGGCCTAATCCTGGAGACCCAGGATCGAGTCCCATGTCAGGCTCCCTGCATGGAGCCTGCTTCTCCTTCTGCCTATGTCTCTGCCTCTCTCTCTGTGTCTCTCATGAAGAAATAAATAATCTTAAAAAAAAAATTTCTAGCAATTTTGACAGTAATTTATGTTGAATCTAAAAATTTTTAAATGAGATGGTATTTTACCTATCTTTGGGTTTGCTTTTTTTTTTCACATTTCATCTTTGTAGTGTTTTTATATTGCATTTTATTAAAATATTAGTATATAACAGATTTTAAATTTAAAATAACTTGTCCTTTTCCTCAGATAGTTTGGAAAAACACTCTCCAGGGATGCACTATACACTGTGGTAGCCACTAGCCATAGGCAGCTAAATTAAAATTAAAATTAAAATGTAGTTTCTCTCATAAAACTACAAGAAGAAAATATAGGCTGTAATTTGACATCAGCCTTAGCAACATTTTCCTAGATAGTCTCCTCAGGCAAAGAATGCAAAAGCAAAAATAAATATTGGGACTATATCAAAATAAAAAGCTTTTGCACAGCTAAGGAAACTATCAACAAAACAAAAATGCAACCAACCTGGTGAATAGGAGTATATGCAAATGACATATCTGATAAGGTGTTAATATCCAAATATAAAGAACTCATATAACTCAACACCAAAAAAAAAATCAAATAATCTGATTTTAAAATGGGGAGAAGACCTGAATAGACATTTTTTCAAAGACGACCTACAGAACCAACAGACACATGAAAAGATGTTCAACATTACTAATCATCAGAAAAATGCTAATGAAAACCACAATGGGATACCACTTTACACCTGTGAAAATGGCTAGACTCAAAAAGACAAGAAATAACAAGTGGTGGTGGTAAGGATGTGGAGAAAAGGGAACACTTATGCACAGTTGGTGACAATGTAAATTAGTGCAGCCACTGGGGAAAACAGTATGGAGGTTCCTCAAAAAAAAATCAAAATAGAAATATACAACCCAGTAATTCCACTTCTGGGCATTTATCAAAAACAAAAGAAATACTAATTTGAAAAGATATATGAACCCTATGTTTATTGCAGCATTATTTAACAAGAACCAAGATATGGAAGCATCCCAAGGGTTCACAGACAGATTAAAATGAAGGAGGTTTGGAAAATATAGACATACATACACAGATACACATACACACACAATGCAATACTACTCAGCCATAAAAAAAAAAAAAAAAAAGAGTGGTATCTTGCCACTCATGAATGGATGGACCTAGAGGGTGTTAGTGAAATAACTTAAAAAAGAAATGTCTTCATAAGTACAAAGAACAAATTGGTTGTTGACAGAGGGGAGAAAGGTGGGAAGATAGGCAATATAGGTAAAGAGGATTAAAAGGTATAAATTTCCAGTTATAAAATAAATACGTCACAGGGATGAAAAGTGTAGCATAGAGAATATAGTCAATAACATTGTAATAATAACTCTGTATGGTGACAGATGGTAACTACATTCATTGTGGTAAGCATTTTGCAATATATATAACTGTCAAATCACTGTTTTACACTTGAAACTAATATAATGTTATAGGGTCAACTATACTTCAATTAAAAATTTTTAAAAATTTAAAAATAATCTATGTGATACTATAATGGTAGATACAGGCCATTATATATTTATCCTATCCATAGAATATACACAAAGAGCTCTTACATAAACTATGGATTTTGATGAGTCAATATAGGTTCATCCATCATAGCGTATGTGCCACCCTCGTACGGGATATTGATAATGAGGAAGGCTGTGTGTTGTGTGGTGGGGGAGTGGGTATATGGGAAATCTCTCTACATTCCACTCAATCTTACTGTAAAATACTCTGTCAAAGTCTGTTAAAATTAAAAATTTGAAAGCAAAAAATTAGAAATAAAAAAATAAGGCAAGTTGCAGACATCAGTATTCATCAGCCCTAGACACTTCAGTGTGCTTATCACTAACCAAGGCTCAGTATTTTACGTTTTAGGCATTTTATGGTAAAATGGAAAAATGCTAAGCATACCATTTAATGAGGTTTGAGAAATGCCTAAGTCCCTATAACCCCAAACCTCTGTGAAAACAGAACACTAGCACCCTCAGGAAGTTCCCTCATCATCCTTCCTAGTTAATCCCTCACTCCCATTCCACAAAGGTAACAATGGTTCTGATTTTTTCCCCATAGATTAGTTTTGCCTATTCTAGAACTTCGTATAAATGGAATCATACAGTATACACTGTTCTGTAAGCCTGCTGTGATTCAACTCAATGTTTTTGCTATACATCCAAGCTGTCACTTGAATTAGTAGTTCATTCCATTTCATTGCTGAGTTTTAAGACTCTAACATTGTTTCCCATTCTACTGATGATGGATATCTGGGCTATTTCCAGTTTTTAAGCTCTCCTTTCACATTTTATTAAATAAATGTATAGTCATAACTAGACTATGTATTTCATCTGCGTTCAACCTTTATGCCACTATGTAAAGTGATTCAAAATAGCCTATAGAAGATCATAAGCTTTACAAAGTGTCTCTTCTATGTTTTTCATATTTTTTTTAAGATTTCATTTATTTATTTCATGAGAGACAGAGAGAGGCAGAAACATAGGCAGAGGGAGAAGCAAAACAACTAAGTAAGCAAAAAAGCAGAAAGTCAAATAAATATAAAATAAAATACATCCTTGTGGAGAAACTGTTTAAATTATGTCTTCTTAAATATTGTTTGAGCCTAAGTACTTGTATATATCCTCTGAAAATAACTTTTGTTGCCTTTTCCACAAATACTGATTTTTATTCTCTATATGATAATTTAAGTTTCAACAGAGTTAGTTTACTCTCTCCCTCATGCTCATATCCTATCATTCACTAAGACCTACCAGTTGTTGAATGTCATTGAATATCTTCTACATCAAGTCTGTATTTTGCATTCTTGCTGCCCCACAAGTAAATGGGCCATTCCCATTTACCTCAGAAGTGCTATCGTATCTTCCTCATTTTTATCATATCCAATCTTTGCCATGTCCACATTCTCATACCCACCTCTGATTAATCTTCCTAAAATCCTATTTCGTTCTATTACATATTTGCCAAAATCCTGAGTAGCTCATCAGTACCTATAAAGTTTTAGCTCCTAGACTAATATTCAAAGACTAATATTCCATTCTCAAATTTGTTCACTTGGTCTCCTGCTGTTCTTCTGCATGAAATAAACTGTTCCACTTGCTTTTCCCTAGCATGTCCCACAATATGTCCATCATTGTTACCATCAGAATACATTCTTCTTACCTATCCTCCTTCTGCACCCCCCCTTATGACCCCAGCCACAGGTTTATCTTTGTTACCAAGCTCTCCTAATCCACCTCCTCCCTAATCCAATTTAAGATACTTCCTTTACCTGAAATAAAGTAAGGCATAAATAATAAATATGTGACTACAACAATTTCTCTTTGGATTTCTTTTGGACCTGTCATCCCTATCATTCATCTTTTATTCTACATGCTGAGTGTTATTATCCTTACCCATATACCTCTTATTTCATCTATTTTATAAATTTTTTAGTGATAAACTCATCTCTTTTGCTTGTTCCTCCTACTCTATCTATCCTAGAGTCTTATATATGGTAGATGATTAATAATTTTTTCAGTTGATTCACTTTTATATCTAAAATATAAGACAAATCCTTATGAAGAAGTTATTTCCCCTTGTGAGATGGTCTCATGTGTATTCTTAATCTGTGTAATCCTTTATACATAAATGATAAAAACATCAAATGCTCAGGATATTTTAATTCTACCTTGTGGGTTTGTGTAAGTTTTTTATGGGTTTTTATCATGTTTGGTATTATCACTGGCAGTTTGCAAAATGACAAAGAAGGGTTAATTAGTCCAGAATAACTCCTCTAAACATACAAAATATTTTTAAAAGTTACTTTGTCCTCCATTCCTAACATGTGCTATAAAGGGCCTGGTTTTAATTTCCTCAAAAATGTATTAAGTCCACATGTAAATTAAGAATCTTTATGTCACAAAGATTTCAATAAATGTGTTCCTAATTAGAAATAATCTCTTCTTTGAAATGTGCAATATTCTTTATTAATATTGAATTTCTTCCTAAGAGTTATTACCATAGCCTTCCTATTTATAATTTAGCTTTCTAGTTATAAATCACCAAGTTCCCACATGGCATATTAGAGTATATTTACATGAAAACAACATAATATTAACCTAATAACAGGAGTCAAAAGAAAATCCCCACTAAATTCCCTTGCTTACCACCCCTATTAACTGTTGCTATTCATTCTAAAAATATTCATTTTCCTACACAACTAAAATTACTGAAACTGAGTGCCTCAACCAGAATTGGAACCTCATTGCCCTGTGGAGTCTGAGCTGTACAGATGATTATTTACACATATTATAGCACATGAAATAAAATAAGTAAAGAAGGTATTTCAGGCAAGTTCAGTCAGTTCCTAAGAGACTAAATGTACAAATTCTGCAAGATCATCTTAGACTGTAGGGAGAGGTGGAAAGTATATAAGAAAGCACTGTAGGATGCCAGTGTGAAAAAAAAATTTGAAATAGGAATTAGGATACATGATACTTTCACAAATTTCATTTAGCACAGCAAATTGTAACCTTTATAATACAGATACTTTCTCTACCTACAAAAGGGTGCAAGATGACATTTGCCAAGGTACCATATTTACAAGAACTCAACCTACCTATGGAATTTTGTTCTAATATACAAGAAATTCTCAGCTTGGACATGATGAAGGGTTTCTGAAAGTAAAAGTAATACTATATCAAAGCCAAGTCTCAAACACCATGTTATAGGGATTATAATTTTTTTCTTTTAAAATGCACTAAGATTTGTCTTGCTTTCTTTAGCATGAATTTAAAATACTTTACCGGGGATCCCTGGGTGGCGTAGCGGTTTGGCGCCTGCCTTTGGCCCAGGGCGCGATCCTGGAGACCCGGGATCGAATCCCACGTCGGGCTCCCGGTGCATGGAGCCTGCTTCTCCCTCTGCCTGTGTCTCTGCCTCTCTCTCTCTCTCTCTCTGTGACTATCGTAAATAAATAAATAAAATTTTTAATAAATAAATAAATAAATAAATAAATAAATAAATAAATAAATAAAATACTTTACCGAGTCATGACCCATCAGTAGGTAGTGATATCAATTTAGTGGGTCAAGACCATCAATTTTAAGGCAACCGAATAGAATCAAATAGAAAATATAGGAGGCCATCATGTGCTAAATGTAAGCATGATTTTCTGAATCTTCTATTTAACTTGCATTATGTGTGTGTACATGCAAACATATACCAGTTGTTAATTTCTTAGTGTAGATCGTAGCCAAAAACTTTTGAAAAGCACTATTTTTTTCAAAATTTTTAAAAATATTTATTTATTTGAGAGAGAGAGAGCATGAGCAGGGGGTAGGGGCAGAGGGAGAGGCAGACTCTTCGCTGAGCAGGAAGCCTGATGCAATGTGAGGGATGTGGGGGAATGTGGGGTACAATTCTAGTGGAATCATGACCGAAGGCAGATGCTTAACCGACTGAGCCACCCAGGCACCCAAAAACCACTGGTTTTGACAACTTTTCATGAAATAGGTTTTTTTTTCTAGCATTATTCTAATAGTAAAAGAGCACCCAGTCCAAAATAATTTGGAGAATTTCTTAATTCTCTCTGCAGCCACCGCCAATACTATCATTTATATTAGCATGCCAAGATTATTGTTGGCTTTGTTTTATATTGAGGTAAGTTTAGTTTAAAATTGCAAAAAAATCAATTTAAAAGGATCAGGGGCATGAGGCTATGCAGAGAAACAAATGGGACAAGTGTGACTTTTTCCTCTAATGATAAAAAACAAAGAGAACCAACATAATAGTATTTGTGATATGCCATTTAAAAAAAATCACTGAAGCAAAAAATAAAAATAAAAATAAAAAATAAATCATTGAAGCAAAGTGAGATTTTAAAATCCACAGTGGAAAAGAGGAAAGGAATTTTAGAAACAACTGTTATTGTCTCTCTCAAACACTTGAATCAATACATTAAACCCCAATTCCCAAGTGAATGCACCTTGCCAATAAATTCAGCACTTAATTTGCAATAAGATTTGCTTGGGATAAATACAGAATGATTGGACGACGCTGGGAGGAAGAAAGCAAGAATAACACTAGAAAGTATACTCTTTAGTCCTTGATGGGATACATTTCAGGAATAAACACAAGTAAGTGCCCTCTTTTTGCCTTCCATATAGGAAAGATGGACATTTCGTGAAGGACAACATTCATGAAGAGAACCCATAGCTCCCAGAAGTTCTCAAAAACCAGACAAGGATCTGGGACAGCAGTGGTCATAGAGAAAAAATAATTACTCTGAGGATGAAGAGGGAATAGCTGGAGAATCTGGTTAGGAGAATAGCACATTCACTAGTACTAACTGTATCCTCTTGCAACTGACAACTTTAGGCCAAAGACCGTATCCCAGAAATGCTGTTCAATGCCCAGAAGACATTAATCCAGATTTTGAAAAGATCTACCAGGTGCTGAGTCTCTTGGGTAGGACAGGACAGTAATGGAAAAAAATAAATTCCCCAAATGGGGTTGCCTCTGAAAAAGAAATAATTCAGGGCACCTGGCTAGATGAGTCAGTAGAGCATGTGACTCCTGATCTCAGGATCATCAGTTCAAGCCCCACATCAGGCATGGAACCTACTTTAACAAAACAAAAACAAAAACAAAAAAAAAACAACAAAAAAAAACAAAAAAAAACCAACAACAACAACAAAAAAAAAACAAACAAAAAAACTCTATTAAATAAAAAAGAAAAGAAAAGAAATGAGGAATTCACCCTGTGACCAGCCAAACTGAGGTATCCAATCTTTAGGGAGCTTTCAGAGACCATAATCCACTCATCTCAGCACTGGTTTTTGTATGAGAGTTACCATCCCAGAAAACACCATTCAGGGCTGAAAGTAGGATCTTAAAGACCATGTATACTCTACCTGTTAAGAGAAGCAGACTGATGGGGAAAATGTTCCCTTGATGAATTTGAATCTACTAAGGAAAAGAATAATACAGAACAGCCTTCTGCGGTATTAATTTGCTTTGTTTTTATTGCTGCAGGAAAATGAGGGCTATTTGTATTTTGTACTTTGTTTTTTCTCCCTGTTTTAAGACAGTTATCTAGGTCTTCCTGTGTCAAAATGAGATTGCCTGGCTAAAACAGAAGGTTCCTGAAAAGAACATCTCTTCTTGACCTTTGCTTTAGAAAACCTAAACTTAATGAGGGAATTCTCTGTGAGGGGAAGGAAAGAAAGAGATGGTGTCTTTCAGGGAGGAGTCTGCAAAGGGATCTTCCACTGTTAAGAAAAACAGAAAAAAAAAAAAACACAGATAAAGGAAAAACCCACCATGACTAAGAAGACAGAAGGCTGAAGTTTCAAGAAATAGAAGGGGAACCTAAACACTTCCTCACAATTCTCAGGGAGAACGTAGAATATGAAGAAGAATGGCCCAGCCACATAAGAGGCCTAGAGAGGGTCATCCTTAGCTCCAGGGATCCTGGGTTCAACACAGATTTCCATGCTCAAGTATAGTATAGTTTCAACAGAAACATCTGCTTCCAACAGACCACTTAGGCCTCCACAATCAGCATACCACTAGTGATGAGTATAGGCTGAAGACTAGAGAAGTCTTCTTGAATAACCTTCTAATTATAAAACTCACTAGGATCTGTTAGTAACATGGTTTGAGGAGAGATGGGGAGGACACCAGCCCCAACCTAATAACTTATACCTACTTTACCATGAAGGGGAATTCAAGTCTGATTTAAATTTTACTTCAAGATTAAAGAAATGTGACATTTTTTCATGCTCCATCACATCTGATTCATTTATGCTCCATAATGGTATACACAATGAGGGCTTTAAAAAAAAAAAACCCCAGGGGATGGAGTAACCGGGTGACAGGGATTATTAGGGAGAGCACATGATGTGATGAACACTGGGTATTATATGTTGGCAAATTGAATTTAAATTAAATTAATAAATAAATAACCCCATTAAAACAACAAATGAAAGAAATATAAAATTGTATATTTGTATCTGCATCAGAATTATAATTTTATTAAATTCCATACAATGAACTAAAAATTTGAGGAGCTCTATATTGGACTATATTTAAAATAAAAATAAGTTTCACAGTATGTAATATAGTCCCATTGATGTTTATGGTGTATTGAGCTCTTAAGTTTTACCACTCTGCATCACCAATGGCTTTTGCAAATACATAGTCTCTCCCTCCAAAACACATAACACCGTCTTTCAAATAGAATTTCCATTTGTTCTTGCTTCGATGAATCTGGAGGGAGAAAAATAGTCTAAATTAATTAATTCTGTAAGTTAAAGGATCAGTTACAATTCTTTGCACATCACATGGGATTTTTCTGATCCTAAATGGGAGTTCTTTAAAAATAAGATCTCATCCACCCAACAAATATTCGAGTTCCTGTGTGTGTCAGGTATTGTTTTAGGCACTGTAGATATATCAGTTTAATATATATATAATTTTTATATATTACTTTTAAAAACTGGAAAAATTTTTATATATTATATATTTTATATATTACTTTTTATTTATTTTATTTATTACTTTTATATAAAATATATTTTATATATCACTTTTTAAAAACTGGAAAAATTCCTGACCTTGAATAGTTTACATTTTACATTTTAATAAGTACAAGGGAACAGAAATCTAATAAATACCTAAATTATGAAGAGTATTAAAAGGTGCTAAGTGCTATGAAAACTAGAGCAGGAAAAAGAAAATCACAAATACATAAGTGGGTTATAATTTTAAGTAAGAAAGTCGGGGTGGGCCTGACTTAGCGTTTGAGCAAAGACTTAAAGAAGGTAAAGGATAAAGCCAGGAAGATATTAACCAGATAGAGCATCCCAGACAAAGGGAACAAAAGTACAAAGGCCCCAAAGGAGGGGGATATCTGGATTGTTCAAGAACAGCAAAGAGTTCAGAACGTCTATAAAGGAATAAAGAGAGAGGATGTAGTCAATACTATCCTCAATGAAAAAAAGTGGAATTTCATTTTGAAGGAGAAAGTTACAGTAAAGCACTGAGCAAGGTCAGAAGATACAGGTTATGCTCTATTAGATTCTACTGGCAGGTCTTTCACTTTAATAAATCAGTCTAAATACAGACAATATAAAAACCAGAAAATCCTACTACTTCAAGAGGTAAGAAATCATAAAATCATCGTTACCTCTGGGTAAACCACAAATGACTATTTAAAAACCTTCGTAGGGCAGCCCCGGTGGCTCAGCGGTTTAGCGCCGCCTTCAGCCCAGGGTGTGATCCTGAAGTCCCGGGATCGAGTCCCGCATTGGACTCCCTGCGTGGAGCCTGCTTCTCCCTCTGCCTGTGTCTCTGCCTCTCTCTGTGTGTCTCTAATGAATAAATAAACAAATCTTTTAAAAATAAATAAATAAATAAATAAATAAATAAATAAATAAATAAATAAATAAATACCTTCGTAATGTATGAACTGAAATCAAGTATAAAAATTAAGCCCAAATATTTATTGTCAATAGTCAAATCAAAGAAGAAAAGCCTGGGACCAATATTCAGATGCATGGTATGAAGCATAAGAAAATACAAATGAAAAGCCCCTATTTGTTTGGGGGGAAAGATGTCCTAAAAATGCAAAATTTCTTCTCTGAGTTTGACTCCCAAATTTATACTTGGACATATCTTAAAAAGTTCCTGAGAACACAACAGTGACACAGAATCCTGAACTCAGCACAGGTGATAAAATCTAACCAGAACTAGGCAGAGAACAACAGTAGCAGCAGCAACTCAATCTAGTAACTTAATTCTAGAAATAGTGCATAAACAGTACTTTTATTCTAGAAATGCAACAATGGTTCAATATTAGGAACTTATTAATATAAAAAACTGTATCACTAGACCTATGGAGATAAATCATATAATAATCTCTAGTGATGTCACCAAAGCATTAAATAAATTAATGAATTTTAGATTTTTTTAACTCAATGAGAATCAAAAATCGCATCACACACACAAGCCCTACCTCAGCCTAAAAACTATCTTAGTGGTTAGTGGAGAACCCTAAAAGTATTCCCACTAAAATCAAGACATAGTCAAGGATTATCCAAGTTTTTATTCTAGAGATCCTAGCCAATACAATTAAGTAAGAGGAAAGTACAATCAGCTCTAGCCAATGCAAGTAAACAAGAAGAAAGTAGTAGAGGTTTAAAGGAAAGGATAAAAAAAGATGTGCAGATGCAATGATTGCATGTCTGAAAACTCTAAGATAATCAATTTTAAAATTACTAAATAATGGGGGGTGCCTGAGTGGTTCAGTCAGTTGAACATCCAACTGGTTTGGGCTCAGGTTGTGATATCATGGGTTGTGGGATCCAACCCCACCTCGGGCTCCAAGCTCAGCATGGAGTCTGCTTGAGATTCCCTCTGCCCCTTCCCACACTCACTCTTGCATGCTCTCTAATAAATCTTTTTAAAAAATTACTAAGTAAGAATTCAGTATTGATACCAAATTAATATGCACAAATTCATACCCTTCAGGTATATAAGCTCTGGTTAGAAGATACAGTGAAAGAGCCCTTTTACTATAGCATTGAAAGAGATAAAATAGCTAGCAATAAATTTTTAAAATACTCCATCTACTGGCACCCTTCAACACTCTCTCCCTTTTGAAATATTTTCCTCACTTGGCCTCATGAAAAAGTACTAACTCTACCAGATATTAAAAACCTTAATAATTAAATCAATGTAGCATAGGCCATTGGACAAACCAATGGGACAAATGAGAAAGTCAAGAAGTAGACCCAAGTATAGAGGGAAATTTAATGAGTGATAAAGGAATCATTCTTGTATCAGTGTGGATAAAATAGACTTTTCAATAAGTGATGTTGGGAAAATTGGATAGCCACCTGGAAAAAAAAAAATGAAAGAAACCAAAGAAATACTAGAAGAAAATATGAGTGAATCCCTTCAAAATCTGAGGTAAGAAAGAACTTTCTATTCAAGACTCAAAATTAGAAGCCAAAAAAATTAAGGTAGACAAATACAACATCTGCATGAAAGAAAGAAAAAGCACTGAAGGCAAATAACTAAGGAAAAGTATTTCTGCGTATAAGGGCTAATCTCCCCCCAAACAATATAGAGCTATGTGAAATCAGTAACTACACCAGTAACCCAATTTTTTAAAAAAATAGACAAGTGTTATGAACAAGCAGTTCCTGCAAAAATAGAAATAGTCCTTAAACACATGAAAAGTTAAAAATTTCACCAAGACAAATTTTCTACTTTTTATAATGGCAAACATCCAAATATTTTATTACACTCCATTGGCAAGGCTGTAAGAAAAGCAGCACTCTTAAATATTGTAATGGGAGTATATCCTAAAATAGAGTTTAGGAGAGCAATGTAGCAATATCTGACCAAATACATTTGCCCTTTGGCCCAGAAATCTCATTTCTAGGGATTTTTTTTTTTTTTTAAGATTTTGAGTAATCTCTACATCCAATGTGAAGCTTGAATTTACAATACCCTGAGATCAAGAGTTGGATGCTTCAATGACTGAGCCAGCCAGAAGTCCTGCTGGGGGTTTTTTAAATCGATATAACTACACATGTATGAAACGTCATAGATGTGGTCATTCAATAGCAAATGACTGAAAACTCAAATATTTCTCAGTTGGGGATCAAATATTCATCAGTTGGGGATCAGTGAAATAAACTTTAATAATTCTACAATGGAAAATCATACAACTATAAAAATATTAGGACAAAGATCTCTAAGATATATTGTTAATGTCTTAAAAGATAAGGTGCAGGATACAGTATTGTCTATGCTATCTTTTAGGCTTCTACTTGAATAAAAAGACCCTGTAACTATATTAAGAAATTAATATACTTGGCTACATTTTTTACACTTAAGGAAGAAACAGGAAGCTACTGGAAGGTAACACAAAATGTGAAGGAGTAAGAATCAGACTTTCCTTGCTATGCTTTTATAGTGTTTGATTTTTTGCCAGGCATGTATGCATTGTCTATTTAGAAAGCAAAGCATATATATATAAAGAGAAAGATACTGTTACACACTTAGCAATTACCGTACCAGGATCTAACAGAGCCAGCTATAAATAAGCTAAGGTTCGCTAAACTGTTACATGAAGATGCAACATTTACATTCCACCATAGTGTCCAATTATGGCATAGAACACTCCCACTTATAGAAAAAAGGTTGCATTTCATCATTAATCTTCCCTATAATATCATTATTACTCTAACCTTTACATTAATCTTAGACATTCTCTAAGCCTCTGAAATAACATGATTATATCCTTTAATTCTCACTCTGAATGGTGACCAATGACCTTCATTTAACTCTTTTTCATGGCACATCTTAATATTTTCAAGGTTTTCCCCAACTGTTAACTTACAAATTTTAAAGGTAAATTCCACATGGTCATCAAAGCCAGATAAAATATACATTAAAAAAAACACCAAAAAACAAAAACAGTACTTCTCAAAGTTTAATAAGCAGGCAAATCATTCCACGGTCTTATTAAAATGTCCATTCTAATCCCATACTCTGGGGTAAGACTCAAAGGTCTGTATTTATAACATACTCCCAGGCAAACTAATGCTACTGGCCTTCAAAATGTACTAATAAAGCTCTTAAAAGACCTAAAAGACTTCAGAAAAGGCTGAAAACTCTTTCAATTTACTTGAGTTTGGTTATATTAAGTACTACTTGAAATAAGCCAACCAATGCCCAGATCAAAGTTATTCTTTCATAAAAATCCACTGTTAGCAGTAGTCCCTTTCATTCCACTTTGACCTTATAGATACATTTTCTTTGCCAGCTATATTCTAACTTCATTAACTCCTTTTAACAATGATTCAATGACTCCCCAATGTCTTGGTTTAAAATGCTTAGGACTGGGCAGCCCTGGAGACTCAGCGGTTTAGCACTGCCTTCAGCCCAGGGTGTGATCCTGGGGACCCGGGATCCAGTCCCACATCAGGCTCCCTGCATGGAGCTTGCTTCTCCCTCTGCCTGTGTCTCTGCCTCTCTCTCTCTGTGTCCCTCATGAATAAATAAATAAAATATTTAAAAATATATAAATAAAATAAAAATAAAATAAAATAAAATGCTTAGGACTATTTTTAAAATATCCATCAATTAGAGAGGACTCTCAGACAACTAGATTTGTTAACCCTATACATCCAATATCATTTCTTCTACCTGTCCTGTAAGAAGCAAAGACAATGCATGAGAAAATACTTTGAAAAATACAAAGTAGGGATCCCTGGGTGGCGCAGCGGTTTAGCGCCTGCCTTTGGCCCAGGGCGCGATCCTGGAGTCCCGGGATCGAGTCCCACGTCAGGCTCCCCGTGCATGGAGCCTGTTTCTCCCTCCTCCTGTGCCTCTGCCTCTTTCTCTCTCTCTCTCTATGTCTATCATAAATAAATAAATAAATCTTTAAAAAAAAAAAAAAAGAAAAATACAAAGTACTATGTAATTAATGACAAGCTATTTCTCACAATGCAGTACAAAATGTATACTATACCCGTAATGGTCTAGAAAATTCTCTGTGACTCTATTGAATGCACACATAACTTAGTGCCTTAGATTGTTTTCTTCATAGAAGGCAATACACTGTTTATAAGAAACTAAAATAAGTTTCAAACTAAGAATGGTCTCTTTTCTATTACCTATTCCTTCTTATGCTTATGTTTACCAGCATCTAAATTGCCATTTTCTATCTATATAAAATGTTATAGAAGAGAAAACGATCTTATTTTTAGAGAAAAGGATTTATATTTATAGCAATTCAAAACACCATCCTCTGTTTCTCCTGAATATATTGGAATTGTTACTGAAAAAAAGGCAAAGATGTAAATATGCATTAGTCATTGGGGAAATGCAAATCAAAATCACAGTGGGATACCACTTCATACCAAGTAGGATGGCTAGAATCAACAAATCAGATAACAAATGTTAGGGAGAATATGGAGCAATATAAACCCTCATACATTGCTGGTAGGAATGGAAAAGGATAGATCCACTTTGGTAAACAGTCTGGTAGTTCTTCAAACTATTACCATATAACCCAGGAATTATTTTCCCTGGCATATACCAAGAGAAATGAAAATATATGTTCACACAGAAACTTGTACATGAATGTTTAAAGCAGCATTCTTTGTAATACCTAAAAAATGGAAACAACCCAAAAGTCCACCAACAGTTGAATGGACAAACAAATGTGGTATATCTATTCAATGGACTAGTATTCAGCAATAAAAAAGAATGAATAACTATTCGTGCTATGACATGGATGGATCTTAAAACACTGTGTGAAGTTAAAATAGCCAGTCACAAAAAAAAAAAAAAAAAAAAAACACATATTATATAATTCTTTTCATTTGAAACTCCAGAAAAGGAAAATCTAAAGAAACAGAAAGTAGTTGATGATTTCTTAGGTCTGGGGTAGGGATGGGAGGAAACAGAGATATAGGAGTGAGAACTAAAGAGAATTGAGTTTCTTTTTGAGGTGACTAAATTCTCTAAAACAGGGTATGTTAATAGGCTGCACATATCTATGAATATACAAAACCACTGAATTCTATGCTTTAAACATGAGTTTTATAGTATGTGAATTCTATCTCAAGGCTGCTAAAAACAAAGATGTAAATATGCATGAATTAAAGACAAAAGCTGACCATTCTACTACATAATCACAGATACAGTATTTAAAAAAGAAAAGAAAGCAGTATTCTATTTTAGTTGCTAAAGTTAAATTGCTTCTAACTTAATTTCTAGGTTTAAAAAAGGATGCACTTTTGACAGTGTTTGTTCCTCTGTTTAAATGGGCTCCATGCTACATATGCAGCCGAATGCAAAGCTTGAACTCATGACCCCTGAGATCAAGACCTTAACTGAGATCAAGAGTTGGATGCTTAACCGACTGAGTCACCCAGGTGCCCCTTAACTCTCTTTGTTGATCATTCTCTAATGTCCAACTAATCACTACATCTCGTTGATTCTTCCACCATCATCTCTGACTCTTTCATGTTCCACATTGCCATCCTTATTCTGGGTTCTGGTTACTTCATGTCTGCACTATTCCTGTTCTTACCATTTGCCTCTGCCTAATTAGCAAATACAGCCAATTTAAAATACAGTTTTAAACCCAATTATGATGTTATCAATAATATTCTCAGAATGCTAACATCCATCAAATCATGTTTGAATTTCTCCTACCAGGATTCTGAATTTTCCAATCTGCTGCCAATCTGTCCCCAACCCTGCCTCATTTCCTAATAAATCCAAAAGAAGAACATTTTATTTAAGACAGGGCTGTCTCTTCACTTACCCTTGTACATTCTACATGCATTCATTTCCTGCCTTTTATTAAGCTGTTCTACTAAGAACGTCTACTCTCCACACTTATCTATAGCTTTACAAATCATTTAAGACCTATTTCAAAGTTCCACATCACCCATGAAGGATTTGTGGAGAACTCCAACTACAAATGATTTCTTGTACTTCCTAGCTACTTTTTGGACTTACTATCTGTGCCACATATCTAAGCATTTGATTTACATGCCACTCATCTTAGCATTTGATTTATACGCCATGTATTTTAGCATTCGATTTATCTGTCACATATTTTAGCTTCTGATTTACCTACCATCTTATTGTATGCCATTCTTTTATTACATACAGAAACATCTTGTTTCAATAAGATTGTCACCTCCTTAAAAACTAACATTTTTTTATATCACTGAGACCACACAGCACAGTGTTAGACACAAAATATATACAATTAATTAGCTTTTCCAAGATTAACTGTGAACTGTAACTTATCATCATATTTTCCATCATTCTGCACACCTTTCTACCATAAATGCAATTAATAAACTCAAAGTTTAAAGGTAAATACAGTACCTTGTCATACTGGCAGACGATTACATTATCTGTGTCAAACAGGTCTGGCACATCCTGCTCACTAACATCATCTCCAGAATTTAAAGGGTCCTAAAGATGAAAGATAGTCACATTAAGGAATTTCATGATGCTCTGAATTTTTTAAAGACAGAGATACATATAGAAATAAAGGAATTTAGAAAGAGAATAGTATTGTACTTAAAAAGTCAAATATCCTGAGATTGAATTCCAGCTTGGAAATTTAGTAACTGACCGTTGATTTACTAAAATTGCATCTCCGGGTTTTCTCATCTGTTAAATGAGGACAGAAATGGGACCCACAGGGTGCTAGGAATGTTAAATAACATAAAACAGGTAAGACTTAGTGTGGTACTGGTACATCTATAAGGCCACCATTAATGATAGTACTACTCACCACAT
Source organism: Canis lupus dingo (assembly GCF_003254725.2). Lineage (NCBI taxonomy): Eukaryota > Metazoa > Chordata > Mammalia > Carnivora > Canidae > Canis > Canis lupus. Next base: position 51,365,582 of record NC_064252.1, on the reverse strand, counting down.
TCCACAAAGATTTAGTGCATTCATTAGAATCAGAGCAGATACTGTATACATCTAACCTGGCTGCCTTCTGTACCTTCACTCCCATCCTCTAAACCTCCCATTATCTCTAGTTAAGACCAATAAATACAGTAGCTGATTCCCAAATACTTAATATAGTTTGAATTACAGTTTAAGATTAAAAGTTTAGGGGCACTTGGGTGGCTCAGTCAGTTAAGGGTCTGCCTTCAGCTCAGGTCATGATCCTAGGGTCCTGGGATTGAGCCCTGAATAGGGATGGGGAGGGTCCTTGCCCAGCTGCTTCTCCCTCTCCTCCTACCTCATGCTCTTTCTCACTATCTCTGTTACTATCTCTCTCTCTCTCTCAAAAATAAATAAATAAATCTTTAAGTTTCAATATTAGGGTATAAATAAGTCTCATTTTAAAAGACTAAAGACGGAGTTAATATTGTTATTCTTCATGAATAGAGTATTATTAATACAAAGCATATTACAAAGTAATACAAAGTATATTAAAGTACAAATGCTATAAATTTAATTTTAAAAAAAGTTTCAACTCAAAAGTGATCCTCACCTCTTCTACAATGTCTATTTGAGGATCTTCATTATCACTACTGTTGGCAGTTGAATCTTCATTTGATATACTGTCAGCTTCTTCTTCAAGTACCTTTAGGTCTCCTGCATCAATAATCCCTAGAAATTCGTTCTCATCTACATCTCTTGTACTTCCTATTTCATCATTGGAAGATGCATCACCGGTTCCATCTATTTGAATTATTTCATTAATATCATCAGTTACCTGAATGCTTAAATCCATCTGAGAATTAGAATCCTAGAAAGAGAAAGAAAGGCAATAAAGTTTTTCAAGTCAAAAAGGTGTGTAAAGCACTGAATCACACAAAATATAAAACTAAACATTTCACAAGCGATCTTAAAATATATTTTTCTACATTTCTTTCCTTTCCTATATATGTTCCCTAATTTTTCATTTTAGAACACTCTCAGCATTTCTATGAAACATGGGAATAAGTTTTAAATCATAAATAAAGTAAACCCACTTACACTTATACATAGACAACAAATGAGTTCACTAGTTTCCGGTAGTAACTGCTAGCTTTTATATATATACTTTAAATTTATACAGTATTTGTTAGGTTTTAACCATTTCATTTCATTTTAAACAATAATTCAATGAAGTAGAAAGTACCAGTGATATCATGCTCAATGGATAAATAAAAAACATAAAGGGGGATGCCTGGGTGGCTCAGCAGTTGAGCACCTGCCCCTGGCTCAGGGTGTGATTTGCCGTCTCAGGATCAAGTCCAACATCAGGCCTGCTTCTCCCTCTGCCTATGTCTCTGCCTTTCTCTCTGTGTGTCTTTCATGAATAAATAAATAAAATTTAAAAAAAAACATAAAGGGTTGTACTAGCTGAAATAAGCCAAGTACACAAGAACCAAAAAAAGGAATTAAAACTGATAGAAATGAAAAGAGAAACAGACAAATCTTTAATTTAATCTTTTATTTAATTTAATAATCTATATTTATTTTTGGAGAATTTAACATTCCTCTTCCAGTGAACAACAGATAAAGTAGACCGAGATTGAGTAAGGATGTAAAAGACCTGAAAAACACAATCAATTTAACCTAATTGACATTTATAGAATACTCCACCCCAAAATAGCAAAAGCCATACTCTTTTAAAGAGCACACAGAATATTCACCAAGATGGACCATATTCTGGGCTCTAAAACAAATCCTGATAAATTTAACACACACAGAGTATGTTGTCCAAGCACAAAGGAATTAAATCAGCAATCAGTAACAGAAAGGTCTAGAAAATCCTCTAATATTTAAAAATTAACACATTTCTAAACACCCATGGATCAAAGAAGTCATGAGGGAAAACAGAACATAATTTTAATTGAATGCAAACAAAAATATAACATTTCACAACTTGTGAAATCTAGCTAAAGCAGTGCCTAGAAGGAAATTTACAGCATTACACGATTATATTCATGTATGTGTCAGTTCTAGCAATTGAGTCTTCTCAACTTGGCAGAGTCTTCTGGGTTTTCTACAGAGTATCAAATCATCCACAAACAGTAAATGTTTGACTTCTTCCTTGCTGATTTGGATTCTTTTTCATTGCTGAGGTCAAAAAAAACCTTCTAGTACTATGTTAAATAACAGCAGTAAGAGGAGACTTCCCTATCTTATTCCTTACCATAGATTTTTACCCAATGAGGATGATATTAGCTGTGGATCTTTCATATATGCCTTTTATTATATAGAAGCATGTTACCTCTATCCCTACTTTGCTGAGGGTTTTTATCATGAATGGATGTACTTTGTCAAAAGCTTTTCCCACATATATTAAAAGGATCATATGGTTCTTATCCTTCCTTTCATTAATGTAGTGGTCAACTAATTTTCAACAAAGCAGGAAAGAATATCCAATGGAAAAAAGACAGTCTCCTCAACAAATGGTATTGGGAAAACTGCACAGTAATGTGCAAAAGAGTGAAACTGGACCACTTCCTTACACCATACACAGAAATAAATTCAAAATAGATGAAAGACCTAAATGTGAAACAGGAAATCATTAGAATTGTAGAGGAGAATACAGGCAGTAACCTCTCTGACATCATCCATAGCAACTTCTTATTTGATACGTCTCCTGAGGCAAGGGAAACAAAAACAAAAATAAAAATAAATTACTGGGACTTCATCAAAATAAAAAGCTTCTAGATGCCCAGTAAAGGAAACAATCAACAAAATTAAGAGGCAATCTATGGAATACAAGAAGATATTTGCAAGTGACATATCTGATAACAAGTCAGTATCCAAAAATCTTTAAAGGACTTATAAAACTCAACACCCAAAAAACAATCCAGCTTAAAAATGGGCAAAAATGGGCAGCCTGGGTGGCTTAGTGGTTTAGCGCTGCCTTTGGCCCAGGGCATGATCCTGGAGACCCGGGATCGAATTCCACTTTGGGCTCCCTGCATGGAGCCTGCTTCTCCCTCTGTGTCTCTCTCTCTCTCTCTCTCTCTCTCTCTCTCTCTCTCTGTTTCTCATGAATAAATAAATCTTTTAAAAATAAAAAAAATTTAAAATTTTAAAATAACAATGGGCAAAAATGAATAGACATTTTAACAGAGAAGACATACAGATGGCTAACAGATGCATGAAAAGATACTCAACATTACTCATCATCAAGAAAATGCAAATCAAAACTACAATGAGTAAGGTAAGGTAACTACAATGTTACCTTACACCTGTCAAAATGGCTAAAAAATTAACAATACAGGAAACAACAGGTGTTGTTGAGGATGCAGAGAAAGGGGAACCGTCTAACACTGCTGGTGAGAATGCAAACTGGTGCAGCCACTGGAAAACAGTATGGAGATTCCTTAAAAAGTTAAAAATAGGACTACCCTACCATCCAGAAGATCTCTGGTCAAAAAGAACGAAATAAAAAAAAAAAAAAAGAAAGAAAAAGAACGAAATCTTGCCACATGCACAATGGTGTGAATGGAATTAGTATTATACAAAATAAGTCAGAGAAAGACAAATGCCATATGATTTCACTCATATGTGGAATTTAAGAAACAAAACAGATAAACAAGGGGGGAGGAAAAAAGAGAGGCAAACCAGAAAACAGATCTTAATCATAGGGAAAACACTGAGGATTGCTGGAGGGGAGGTGGGCGGGGTATGGATTAAATGGCTGATGGGGAGCACTTGCTGTGATGAACACTGGATGTTGTATGTAAGCAATGAATTATTTAAATTCTACACCTGAAACTAGTATTACATTACATTACATTATGTTAACTGGAATTTAAATTGACTTGAAAAAGAAAAAACAAAAACCAAAAAAATCTTTTATGAAAAGATATCTTAAGACTAATAAAAATGAAAATACAACATACCAACACTTATGCAGCAAAATCTAAGAATGAGATTTATAGCTATAAATGTTCACATTAAAAAGGAATAAAAGAAAAAAAAAGGAATAAAAGATCTTATATGGACAGCCTAAATTTACACAGTAAGGAACTAGAAAAAGAATAAAGCCCAAAGCTAGTATAAGGAAAGAAATAAAAATTAGAGCAGAGATAAACAAAGTAAAGAATAGGAAAAAAATAGAGAAATATCAACAAAACTAAGAGTTGGTTCTCCAAAAACAACAACAAAATTGATAAGCTTTTGGCTACATTGATGAAGAAAAAACGACTCAACTAAGTCAAAATGAAATTTTACTACTGATTCTACATAAATAAAAATAATTATGAGAATCCTATGAAATATATATCAACAAACTGGATAATCTAGATGAAACAAATTTCTAAAAATACACAATTTACCAAGAATGAATCATGAATAGAAAATCTGAATAGATCTACAAGAAGATATAATCAGTCATCAAAAATCTCTCAACAGAGAAATGTCCTGAACCAGATGGCCCCACTGGAGAATTCTACTGAACACTGAAAGAATTAACACCAATACTCAAAAATCCTAAACAAAATACTAACACAAACAGAATTCAAAAGCACATTAAAAAGATCACACATCATGACCAAGTGGGATTTATTCCTGGGATGCAAAGATGATTCAACATATGAAAAACCAGTGTAATACAACATATTAACATAATGAAGGTGGATACACACAATCACCTCAACTGATGCAGAAAAAGCATTTGACAAAATTCAACACCATTTCATGATTTTAAAACAACACTAGGAATAAAAGGAAATTGCCTCAATATAATAAAGGCTATCTATGAGAAGCCCTCAGCTAACAGCATACTCAATGGTGAAAACCTCAAAGCTTTTCCTCTAAGATCAGGAACATGGTAAGGATGCCCACTCTTGTCACTTCTATTCAATAATGTACTCCAAGTCCTAACTAGGGCATTTAGGCTAAATAAATAAATAGCTAGCATCCAAACTGAAAAGGAAAAAGTCATATTACCTATTTGCAGATAGTACTCTCATACATGTACAAAACCTGGAAGATTTCTCACACATAAAAATATTAGAATTAGGGCAGCCCGGGTAGCTCAGCGGTTTAGTGCCGCCTTCAGCCCAGGGCCTGATCCTGGAGACCCAGGATCGAGTCCCGCATCAGGCTCCCTGCATGGAGCCTGCTTCTCCCTCTGCCTGTGTCTCTGCCCACCCCACCCCCTCTGTATGTCTCTCATGAATAAATAAAATCTTTTAAAAAAAATTAGAATTACTGAACAAATTCAGCAAAATTACATAAGACAAAAATTAGCACACAAATATCAGTTGCATTTCTATCCACTAACAATTAACAACCTGAAAAAGAAATGCAGAAAACAACTCCATTTAAAATACCATTAAGTAGAATAAAATACTTAGGAGTAAGCCTAACCACAGAGTCCCAAAGACTTGCTCACTAAAAACTATAAAACTTTCCTGAAAGAAATTAAAGAAGCCAGAAATAAATGGGATGACACTGTTTGTGAATTTAAAAGACTTAATATTGCTAATACCACCCAAAGCCACCTAGACATTCATTGCAATCCCTATCAAAATCCATATAGGGGAGCCCGGGTAGCTCAGCGGTTTAGTGCTGCCTTCAGCCCGGGGCGTGATCCTGGAGACCCGGGATCGAGTTCCATGTCAGGCTCCCTGCATGGAGCCTGCTTCTCCCTCTGCCTCTCTCTCTCTCTCTCTCTCTCTCTTTTTTTCTCTCTCTCTCTGTGTCTCTCATGAATAAATAAATAAAATCTTTTTTAAAAATCCATATAATATCTTTGTAGAAATAGAATATCCATCTTAAAATTCATATGGAATTTCAAGGGACCCTGAATAACCAAAACAATCTTGAAAAAGATGTAAGTTGGAGCTATAACACACCCTGATTTTAAAACTTACTACAAAACTACTAAGTCAAAACAATGTGGTGTTGACATACAGACAGACAACAAACCAATGGAATAGCACAGAGATCCCAGAAACAAATCTTCACATATATGGTCAAATGGTTTTTGACAAGATGACAAATGAGGAAAGGGCAGTCTTTTCAACAAATGGTACTGGGAACACTGGGTATCCACATGCAAAGAATGAAGTTGGATCCTTAACTTACACCATATACAAAAATCAACTCTAAAAATTTAAACCTAAGAACCAAAATTATAAAACTCTTAGAAAAAAATCATAGGGTAAAATCTTCATGACACTGGATTTGGGAATGATTCCTTAAATATGATACCAAAAACAGAGGCAAAAAAGGTGGAGAATAGATAAAATAACCTTTATCAAAATTTTTAAAGTTTTGTATGTCAAAGGACATTGCCAACAGAGTGAAAAGGTAACTCATAACCTGGAAGAAAATGTTCGCAAGCAGTACATATTAGGAGTTAATATCCAAAATACATAATAAACCCTACAACAACAAAAAAACTTGATCTAAAAATGTACAAAGGACTTGAATAAGCATATATCCAAAGAAGATATACAAAATAGCCAATAAGCACATTAACAGATGTTCAGTATCATTAATAATTAGGGAAATACAAATCAAAATCACAATAAGATAGCAGCTCACACCTATTAAGATGGCAATTATCAAAGGAAAAAGCACAGAAAATAAGCGCTAGTGAGGATGTAGAGAAATTAGAACCCCTGTGCATTGGTGGGAATGTAAAATAGTACAGCTGCTATGGAAAATAGTATGGTAATTCCTTAAAAAATTTTAAATAGAATTGCCATATGATCCAGCAATTCCACATTTGGCTATGTATCCCAAATAACTGAAAGCAGAGAGTTGAAATATTTGTACTCCCAAATTTACAGTAACATTAGTCAAAATTGCCAAAGGGTATAAGCAACCCAAGTGCCCATGGACAGATTTATATACTATATATATACACACACACACACACACACACACACACACATACATGCAGGGTATTACTTAACCTTAAAAAGGAAGTTCTAACACATGCCTCAACATGGATAAACACTGAAGACGTTATTCCAGGTGACAAGGAATATAAAAGGACAAATATCATCTAATTCTATTTTTTATGAGTTATCTGAAATAGTCCAATTCATAGAGATAGAAAATAGAATGGTGGCTGCTAGGTTGGGGTGAGGCATAGACAGGGAGTTATTTCAATATGGGAAAGCAAAAATGTTCTGAAGATGGATGATGGTGATAGTTGCACAGCAATGTGAATGCACTTACTGCCACTGAACTGTGCAGTTAAAAATGGTTAAAAAGGTAAATTTTCACAATAGGAAAAAAACAGAACAAATCAATGGTGATACTGAACTGTCAAGCATGTAATAAAATACAGTGATACAGACTGCTGGTAGCAGGAAAACTGGCACAACCTCTTTTGAAATTATTGTGGCATAAAGAAATTAATATACATAAAGAACTATGGAAATTTTCAGTTTTTTTCTCAATAGCTACCTTTGAAAATATTTTTACAAGTAATTCAAATAAAGCATATAATATAAAGTTGTTCTTTATGTCTTTTAGTACTATTTTTAATTGCACTCAAAATAAAAAAATACTTAGATAAAACATAATACGTGTAATCTGTGTATGTTGAGAACTACAAGACAATGAGAAAAGTCAAAAACTTAAATAGAAAATGTGTCATATCTATGAATTGGAAAACTCATTATTGTGATAAAGTCAATTCTCCCCTTATCTACAGACACAACACAACTCAAATCAAAGTCCTAGCAGTTTTTTTTAATTGATAAACTCATTCTCACTTTTATATGGAAAAGTAAAAGAATAACCAAAACAACTTTGAGAAAGAACAAAGTTGAGAGACATAAACTCTCTGATATCCAGAAACACTATAAAGCTACCATAATTAGGACAGTGTGGTATATCTGAAAAGATAGACATGAATTCATCAGTGAAAGTCCAGAAGTAAACCAACATACATATAGTAACTGATTTTCATGATGATGAAGTGCTTTAGAAACTCAATGAACTTCAGACAACTCAATGGAGATAGGCTAGTCTTTTCCACAAGTTATGCTAAACAAAATGAACATTCACACGCAAAGAACAAAGAACCAAACCTTGTACTATATACAAAAATTAACCCAACATTGATCACAGTCCCAAATGGGAAAACCTATAAAAAAATTTTTTAGATGTATAAGATCTTTACAACCTTTGGTTAGTCAAGATATATAAACAGAAATCAAAAGGAAAAAATAAGTAGATTTCATCAAAACCACAAACATCTCTTCTCCAGAAAACAGTATTAAAGTAGCAAGGATGTGAAGCAGCTACAAATCTTATTTATTGCTAGGAGAAATGCGAAAATTCTACCATACGTTGCTGGTGGAAATATGATCACTTTGGAAACAAATGTGTTGATTTCTTACAAGGTTACATGTATCATATGGCCTACAAATCCCAAATCTGGGTATTTACTCAAAAGAAAAGAAAATATGCATCCACACCAAAAACAACAAAAAAACTGCACATGAATATTTTTAGAAGCTTTATTCACAAATGCCAAAAACTGGAAAGAATCCCCATGTCCAAATGGTGAATAAACAAACTATGATACAATAGAATACTTATATGCAACAATATGGGTGAATCACAAATGCATTATGCTGAAGTTACATGTAGGATTCCAGTTGTTTGATATTCTGGAAAAGGCAAGCCTATGACAAAAGAAAACAGATCAGTGAGTGGCTGAGAGGGACCAGAGGCAGTGAGAGGATATTAACTACAAAGGGGGATGTGGAACTTCTTCGGGGTGACAGAAACGTTCTGTATCTTGGGTTGGTACTGGTTATGTAACTCCAAGTGTTTGTCAAAGTTCCTATTATAAACCTATAAACTGTGTACCTATAAGAGTATGTAAATTCTACCTCAATAAATCTAAGTAAATTATTGATTAGGTTGGTCTTAGGCCTAAACCACATGTTGGAATTGGCTCTTGGTTTTAATAGTGACAAGTACTGAAAACCTCAAACCACAAGACCTTTTGTTGCAAAATTAATCAGAGCTCCCATAGTACTCTGCAAGAAAAGTTTAAGCTTATTAAGGAATACTGAAGATTCCAGGATTCTTCTGATTAAATTCATGTAGCATCACTTTTTACTTAAATCAGGAAGGTCTTATTTACTTTTCAAGAGGAGTAGGATTACAAATACAAATTAAGTATCAGTAACTGCAGATTTTTGTCATTCTCAACTTCTTCAGAAGCACTTCCACCAAGTGCTGGAAAGTTCATTTGCTTATCGGACTCCAACCTCCGAAAGTAGGAATTTGACCAAAATAGCAGTTAGCAATTTTACAGCAACATCCAAAACTGATACTGCAGGATCATTAATAGAAAAACTTAAGTCTTTCTTATGGCCAAACATTCACCACATACATCATCAATGGACTTCTCCCTGTCAAATTGTAAAACAGGAGTTTTCATTCTCTCTCAAAAATAATCAGTCTCCCCAAGGATCAATTAAGAACTTCAAGCACTGTCCTTTGAAAAGCCAGAAAAATTCTACATGAAGAACTTAACATTTTGCCCACATTTTTTGACAAATGTCTTGAAAAAGGCAATAATTCAATACTTCTGCTCTGAGTTTCATGGCAGCCAATGAAACTTCTTTTAGAATTATTGGCTATGTCTTAGCATTAATGTATGCCATGTGCTGAAACAGATAGCAATGCTCTCTTTACTGAAGTAGCAAAACCATTTGTTGCCAACCATCTCAGAAGCACCCTCAGTATAGACAGTACCAAATTTTGCTACAAAAAATATTAATAAAAAAGTTTCACAACATAGCAACTTTTTTGACAGTGCCAATGTACAAATGATGATTAAAATCAAATGCTGGCCACGCTGAGAAGCATTCATATTTTTATCCTATTGAATGTTAAAGTTGCTGCTGATTCTTCTATGAATTCCAGCTGAACGTGAAAAAATGTCAACAACTCTTGTACAGATATCATCTGACAGAGGCACTGCTTCAATTTTCTTTCTCTGCTCAAAAAGAAGGCAGCTTTGGGCGGCCCGGGTGGCTCAGCAGTTTAGCGCCACCTTCAGCCCAAGGTGTGATCCTGGAGTCCTGGGATCAAGTCCTGCGTCGGGCTCCCTACCTGGAGCCTGCTTCTCCCTATGCCTGTGTGTCTGCCTCTCTCTCTCTCTCATGATTAAATAAATATTTAAAAATTAAAAAAAAACAAGGCAGCTTAATAATTTCCAAGATTCTCAGCTTTGCCAAGGTCACTTCAATTGTTTTTTATAATAAATTTATTTTTTATTGGTGTTCAATTTGCCAACATACAGAATAACACCCAGTGCTCATCCCGTCAAGTGCCCCCCTCAGTGCCCATCACCCATTCACCCCCACCCCCCGCCCTCTTCCCCCTTCCACCACCCCTAGTTCGTTTCCCAGAGTTAGGAGTCTTTATGTTCTGTCTCCCTTTCTGATATTTCCCACACATTTCTTCTCCCTTCCCTTATATTCCCTTTCACTATTATTTATATTCCCCAAATGAATGAGAACATACAATGTTTGTCCTCCGATTGACTTACTTCACTCAGCATAATACCCTCCAGTTCCATCCACGTTGAAGCAAATGGTGGGTATTTGTCATTTCTAATGGCTGAGTAATATTCCATTGTATACATAAACCACATCTTCTTTATCCATTCATCTTTCGATGGACACCAAGGCTCCTTCCACAGTTTGGCTCTTGTGGACATTGCTGCTATCAATATCGGGGTGCAGGTGTCCCGGCGTTTCACTGCATCTGTATCTTTGGGGTAAATCCCCAGCAGTGCAATTGCTGGGTCGTAGGGCAGGTCTATTTTTAACTCTTTGAGGAACCTCCACACAGTTTTCCAGAGTGGCTGCACCCGTTCACATTCCCACCAACAGTGTAAGAGGGTTCACTTTTCTCCGCATCCTCTCCAACATTTGTTGTTTCCTGCCTTGTTAATTTTCCCCATTCTCACTGATATGAGGTGGTATCTCATTGTGGTTTTGATTTGTATTTCCCTGATGGCAAGTGATGCGGAGCATTTTCTCATGTGCATGTTGGCCATGTCTAGGTCTTCCTCTGTGAGATTTCTCTTCATGTCTTTTGCCCATTTCATGATTGGATTGTTTGTTTCTTTGGTGTTGAGTTTAATAAGTTCTTTATAGATCTTGGAAACTAGCCCTTTATCTGATAACATCATTTGCAAATATCTTCTCCCATTCTGTAGGTTGTCTTTTAGTTTTGTTGACTGTATCCTTTGCTGTGCAAAAGCTTCTTATCTTGATGAAGTCCCAATAGTTCATTTTTGCTTTTGTTTCTTTTGCCTTCGTGGATGTATCTATGAAAAGCCCACAGCAAATATAATTCTCAATGGGGAAGCACTGGGAGCCTTTCCCCTAAGATCAGGAACAAGACAGGGATGTCCACTCTCACCACTGCTATTCAACATAGTACTGGAAGTCCTAGCCTCAGCAATCAGACAACAAAAAGACATTAAAGGCATTCAAATTGGCAAAGAAGAAGTCAAACTCTCCCTCTTCGCCAATGACATGATACTCTACATAGAAAACCCAAAAGCCTCCACCCCAAGATTGCTAGAACTCATACAGCAATTTGGTAGCATGGCAGGATACAAAATCAAGGCCCAGAAATCAGTGGCATTTCTATACACTAACAATGAGACTGAAGAAAGAGAAATTAAAGGAGTCAATACCATTTACAATTGCACCCAAAAGCATAAGATACCTAGGAATAAACCTAACCAAAGAGGTAAAGGATCTATACCCTAAAAACTATAGAACACTTCTGAAAGAAATTGAGGAAGACACAAAGAGATGGAAAAATATTCCATGCTCATGGATTGGCAGAATTAATATTGTGAAAATGTCAATGTTACCCAGGGCAATTTACACGTTTCATGCAATCCCTATCAAAATACCATGGACTTTCTTCAGAGAGAACAAATTATTTTAAGATTTGTGTGGAATCAGAAAAAACTCCAAATAGCCAGGGGAATTTTAAAAAAGAACACCATAGCTGGGGGCATCACAATGCCAGATTTCAGGTTGTACTACAAAGCTGTGGTCATCAAGACAGTGTGGTCCTGGCACAGAAACAGACACATAGATCAATGGAACAGAATAGAGAACCCAGAAGTACCCTGAACTTTATGGTCAACTAACATTCGATAAAGGAGGAAAGACTATCCGTTGGAAGAAAGACAGTCTCTTCAATAAATGGTGCTGGGAAAGTTGGACATCCACATGCAGAAGAATGAAACTAGACCACTCTCTTTCACCATACACAAAGATAAACTCAAAATGGATGAAAGATCTAAATGTGAGACAAGATTCCATCAAAATCCTAGAGGAGAACACAGGCAACACCCTTTTTGAACTCAGCCACAGTAACTTCTTACAAGGTCACTTCAATTGTATATTGCTTCTGTGGCTGGGTAGTACAATAAGTAAATGCGTAGGATGCAAAGATAAAGCTTTGTTTGCCACATCCAGATTCCAATCCTGTCAATTTAAGCTTTCTTCTAATCAAAGAACAGTATTTTTCAGGGTGCCTCAGTCAGTTAAGCATCTGCCTTCAGCTCAGGCCACAAGTCCCAGGATGGAGCCCCCACATTAGTGCCCCTGCTCAGCTGGGAGTCGGCTTCTCTCTCTGCCCCTGACCCCACCCATGCTCTCTTCTCTTGCTCACTCTCTCTCAAATAAAATATTTTAAAAATAAACTCTTAAAAAAAAAAAAAAAAAAAGAACGAACAGTATTTTTTCCAATGGCTAGTAAGGACTGACAATTCCACATCTATATGTGGGGATAAATGTAAAATAAAAGAAACTTAAGCTCTGATACACTTTCTTTTCACATTTTCAAATTTAACTATGTGAAAATGAATTGCCTATAATCATAATGGCAAAGTACATCTTTAATTCTTAACAGAAATTCACTCCAGATATTTACCATAACGTAATGAGTGGCAATAATAATAATTATCTGCCCACATACACTAGCATCCTATGTCAATGCATTCCAATGTGGCATGAAATATACCTTATTTTGACAAATACAAAAAAAGCATTTTGTTAAAATTGGCTTTTTTCCTATAAAGAAAAATATCACCTATCTGGTTTAAAAATCTTTGATTTGGAGATATTAATTTAGGAGTAACACATAGTGACTCAAAAAATATTTGTTCAGGGGATGCCTGGGTGGCTCAGCCGTTAAGCAACTGCCTTCGGCCCAGGGCATGATCCTAGAGTTCCAAGATCAAGTCCCACATTGGGCTCCCTGCATGGAGCCTGCTTCTCTCTCTGCCTATGTCTCTGCCTCTCTCTCTCTGTGCGTCTCTCATGAATCAATAAATAAAATCTTTTTTAAAAATTGCTCAGGGATGCCTAGGTGGCTCAGTGGTTCAATGTCTGCCTTCGGCTCAGGGCATGATCCCAGGGTCCTGGGATCAAGTCCCACCATCGGGCTTCCCCACAGGGAGCCTGCTTCTCCCTCTGCCTATGTCTCTGCCTTTCTCTGTCTCTCTCATAAATAAATAAAATCTTTAAAATTTACATATTTGCTCAGTTAACTGAATTCTATATTCAAAAAACTATTCATATGACTTTTTATCTTTTGGTAAAATATCAGAATGGATTTGAAAGAAAAATTAAAGCTCCTGAAGTTATAAATTCTCTTACCCCCTCACTCCATCCATTTTTCATTTATACACTGACTTTGAGCTGTCAGTGGTTCTTAATCTTAACTACCATTATTACAAGCCATAGAAGGTTCTTAAACACTAATGAGTGGAACCTACTCCAGACTAATTAGATCCAAATCCCTTGAGGTAGATCTAAACATTATTTTTTAATACCCTAATGATTTTTAAGATTTTATTTATTTGTGAGAGAGAGAGCGAGCATGTGCATGTGGGGGGAGAGGCAGAGGGAGAGGAAGAAGGAGACTCCCCACTGAGCAGGGAGCACAATGTGGGACCATGGGATCACAAACTGAGCCAAAGGCACACACCCAACCAACTGAGCCACCCAGGTGCCCATAATGCCCCAATGATTCTAATACCTAGCCAGAGTTGAGAACGACTAAGCCAAATAACTAATCATAAACCTTGTTCTTTAAAAGCTTACATTCTAGGGGTGCCTGGCTGGCTCAGCTGGTATAGAATATGGGACTCTTGATCTCTGAGTCTTGAGTTCAAGACCCACGTTGGGCACAGTATATTCAAGTATACATGAATGTGTATATATTCTTAGGTGCTATGTATACAAAGATTAATAAAATGTACCCCTCAATGCAAACAGGACACTTTATCTTTTAACTACATTATGATACACACATATTTAAGGTGCAGTAACACAGAAGACAGACAGCCACAGCCAGTCCAAAAATGAAGAAGGGGGGGTAGGCTGGTAGAGAGGCATTGAAGTAAAATTTCTGGAGGAAGTATTTAGTGGATAAGAAGCCATTAGCCAGGGACACCTGGGTGGCTCAGCAATTGAGCGGCTGCCTTCAACTCAGGGCGTGGTCCTGGGGTCCTGGGTTCGAGTCGCACATCAGGCTCCCTGCATGGAGTCTGCTTCTCCCTCTGCCTGTGTCTCTGTGTCTCTCATGAATAAATAAAATATTTTTTTAAAAAAAGAAGCCATTAGCCAGAGAGAAAGATGGGCAAGAAGATTCAGGCACCAAGCAGAGGGAATAACAAAAACAATAGAGAGGTGGATACACCAAGGTTAACAGAGAATCACTCACAGTTTGGTGTTCCCACCAAAGTAGTAGGCATGAAATGAAGGAAAAATAAATAAGAAAATCTGGCAGAGAAAGAACATGGTCCACATTAAAGAGCTTGAACTTTACCCTGCAGGTAAATAACTGTCAGTGACATGTTGAGCAGGCTGCATTCTGGGTTAAGTCTCCGGTCGCCATGAGAAACCATGAGATAACAGCTAACACACTCTGAACACTACCATGTGCCTGGCAGTGTGCTGCTGAGCACTTCTCTCTGATCATCTCCTGCAATCCTCCCACGCTGACTCCATCGCAGATACCATTACCTTTATTACAAGTGAGGAAAAAATTAACTTGCCCAAGTCACGTAGTTTTTAAGGGATACAGAAGGGATCAATAACTCTGACCCCTAAAGCCTAAGCCTTTCACCTCTAAAATGGATGGACTGGCCAGTGTGGAGTGGAAAAAAAAATCAGACTGATAGGATAGTAGATCAGTTAGGAAACTATTGTATTACCTCAAATGAGAGACAATAAGGACAATAGCAGGAGAGATGAAGAAAAGGGAACAAATTCTCAAAATATTTAGTACTGAAGTTATAAATAAAGTTATCAAATGATATGATTCAGTCTTCAAAAGAAATTAAATTCTGACACATGCTATGACATGCATGAAACTTGAAAATCTTTTGCTAAGTGAAATAAGCCAGTCACAGAAGGATAAATATTTTATGATTCCAGTTAGGAGGTATCAAATTCATAGAGAAAGCACAAGTTACCAGGGGCTGAATGGAGGGGGTAACTTGCCATTGCAAGTTATTATATAATAGGTACAGAGATTTGGTTTGGGACAATGAAAAAGTTCTAGAGATGGATGTAGTGATGGTTACACAACGATGAATGTACTCAATGTCAATAAACTGTACACCTAAAAATGGTTAAAATGGTAACTGTATGTTGTATACATTCTACAGCAATGTAAAATATAATTTTTTAAAAGCAAAAGATATAAGGAGAATAAGGGGGAAAAAAGAACCAAAAATTAATTTTAAGTCCTTAGCATGAGAGACCAGCTGGGCAGTGGCACCATGCAGTGTCTCTGGAGGACCAGTAAATTACTGTGATGTTCAGGTAGCATTGTCTAGAAGGCAAACAGATATGAGAATGAAGCTCAAGGGAGTAATACAGTTAGAAACATAGTCATCGGACAGCCGGGGTGGCTCAGCAGTTTAGTGCCGCCTTTGGCCCAGGGTGTGATCCTGGAGACCCGGGATCAAGCCCCACTTCAGGCTCCCTACATAGAGCCTGCTTCTCCCTCTGCCTACGTCTCTGCCTCTCTCTCTGTGTCTCTCATGAATAAATAAAATCTTAAAAAGAAAAAAAGAAACATAGTCATCAACAAATAGGTGGTAGGTAAA
Organism: Canis lupus dingo; assembly: GCF_003254725.2. Lineage (NCBI taxonomy): Eukaryota > Metazoa > Chordata > Mammalia > Carnivora > Canidae > Canis > Canis lupus. Next base: position 51,349,402 of record NC_064252.1, on the reverse strand, counting down.
ACCATAATAATCCATGAGATTGCCCAAAGGAAAACTTCAAGTAAGAAGACAAACGGTCTGAGGACACAACCTTTGGAAACAGGAAGGAAACAAAGAGGAGCTCAGAAAGAAGGTAAGAAGATGTAGTGAGATAGGTAAAGAATTAAAAGATGAGGCAGTAGAAATGACAATATTTAGAGGCAGGGCTTATGATGATGATGGTGAAGGCAGAAAAGAGATAAAAAGTAGTTAAAGAAGACACTTTACTGAACCATTTCTCTCCTTCTACTCCTACTTTTTGAAGTTCCAATGAAGACCTGAGTTTCTAGTTCTCTGTAGCCTTCTAAGATTATAAAACAAAATTCCCACACTTAAGAATAACCTAACACAGTAACACGTACTTTAAAATAGGAGCACATCAAAAATTGTCAGGAATATATTGTATGCAACAGTAAAAATGTTAAACCTACATAGAAACCTACATAGAAGCATAGAAAAGCTACATAAATCTCTGGTAGTCTACATAGGACAAGTAAACATGTATACTTAATTGTAACTTGCTTTAAGCAATAAGAATTTCTGAGAAGCGATCTTTTAAAATGGAAAACCTATTTATAATTCTTTTCAAAATTTTATCAGCATAAACTTTACCAGATTACTACTATTTTAAAGGTCTCTTCTGTATATTGATAAAAAAAAAAAAAAACAACACCTTATAAAGTAGATACTCTACTTGGATTTGGGTGTTTTAAATACAGCTCTATTTTAAAACCAACAGAAGAATTATATGAAAAGTCACCTGATTTATCACATGCTTACAAAGCATAATAGCATTAATCTAAAGCTTATTTTGATCCCAGAAGCTATTAAAAACTCTATACAAATCATCTCTGATAATTGAGGCTGGTTTCAGGCCCAGTTTACAGACTATAACTGGATTTCAGAAAGTAACATTACATAGCTTGTTTGTAAATGGTGAATCTGGAATTTGAATCTGTTGTGGCTTCCAAACTAAGCTCTCGACCACTATCTCCTAAACAATTCTTGATTAATCTTCCTTAACTAATCTATTTTCCCATTTCAGAACAAAGTACAAGGTAATATCTAATAAGTAACAGCAGAGTAAGTCCTTGATACCAAGTATCTACAAAGTTCATACAGAGTTCAGGAGAAAAATTACCTCCAAAAGTTTTAAGTGATGAAAACACATGCTTATTTTAAATTCAGTTATTTTTTTTTACCTTAAAAACAAATGTTTCACAATTATGAGTCTAGTCTACATTTCTTAAATTTTTTATATTATGTGGAAAATAGAGTGAAAAATACTCAAAAAAAATCTTTTTTTTTCAAAAAAATTCTTAATCTCTATACTCCATATCAAAACTCAACTTGCTAAAAAAGACTTGCTAAAAGATTTTGAAAAGGCTTCATCAAACATCAGAAATTTTCTCAAACAGGTCCAACAGCTTCTGACATTTCCTTCACTCATTACCCTTCATTTAACCATTAGCTAGACACACAGACCTTTTGTTAGTTGTCATATGTGACTAAACTGTATACATGGAGTTAGCTGTGCGACGTATTTTACATTAGGAAAAAGAACACAAGATTTTATTTTACCAACCGAAATTCGCCATGCAACTGTCTGCCTACACTATGAATTTCTTGGCAATTAATAATTTGAACCTATTTTCTTTTTTTTTTTTTTTTTTTTTTTAAAGATTTTATTTATTTATTCATGACAGTCACACAGAGAGAGAGAGAGGCAGAGACATAGGCAGAGGGAGAAGCAGGCTCCATGCAGGGAGCCCGACGTGGGATTCGATCCCGGGTCTCCAGGATCGCGCCCTGGGCCAAAGGCAGGCGCCAAACCGCTGCGCCACCCAGGGATCCCTGAACCTATTTTCAATATGCAAAGTTAATTGGAAGATATGTTTTAGTGGTTTGAATTCCAAAAGACAGTAACTCATATTTCAGCAAGCAGGGAGAAATTAAGTACTAGGCAAGAAAAGGGAAAATTTCTTATGGGAGCTTAGGAAAATTTGATATTTTCACTTAATTACTAGGATTGATTTCTGAGTCTTTTAAACTTAGATATAAACAAATATTCTCACAATGTAAGGGAGAGGTAAAATGGAATTCTTTAAAACAAACCCATTTTCTCTGAAGACTATTCTAACTCATTAACTGAAATTAAAAGTTAGAAATGCTGGGCATTTATAAGAACTTATAGTTATATTAAAAATAATAATAAATAATCTTCTAAAGGAAAAAACAAAATATTTATACTTCTGAGTATCTTACAGCTTAAAAAAAAAGAAAAAAAAGAAAAAAAAAAAAAAACCTCAGGATGTCAAATCACCAGTCACTGTCTGTCCCCTAATACCATCAACTTGAACAGAGAGCTACCTTCTCTGAGACAGGTAGGTTGCTGGGCTCCTCTGTATTTCTTTGTTGCTTTATAGAATCACATCCAAACATCCTATTTTTAAGAACATGAAGCTGAGTATCAGACATGTGCCGGTGCTGGGCCCCCTGTTGGCTGGTGGAGAAGGGCCTACCATTCAGATTTTGAGTCATGCTGCCTGAAACACTGAGCACGGGCTCCACTTGGGAATCTGTCTGAGAGACCTGTGGAGGAAACACAACACCTGGAAGACTGATATACTGCGAGCTTTCCGGCTGACTCAACAAGGCTTCAGACATGATTTCACGCTCATTTGCAGGAGGTGCAAGTATATCACTGGTGGCATTTTCTAAATGTTTCCTATCCACTGTCCCAGAATGAAGAATTGTGGGTTGCTGGAGCACAGTTTCTATTCTCTGTGATTTTTCAGTTGTGGCGTGGAGAGAACATGGGTTCAATTGTGGAACACTGGTCTGGATTATTGGAGGCTGCCCCAGCTGCTGAAATACTTGCTGAATTGGATGTAGAATACTTGCTCTTCCAGAAGTCTGTGTCACCATAATTGGTACATTGACTTTATAAAGGTGACCTCAATAAAGAGAAAATAAAACCGTAAGTAAGATAGAAACCTAATTTCCTTTAAAAGAAAGAAGAAAAGAAAGAAAAGAAAAGAAAAAAAGAAAAACGAAACCAACCTTCAGGCACAACAGGCTGTCCACAAATACATCCATATGTTAATAATGATATCTCTATGAGTTCTTATTTTATTCTTCATGTTTTCTGTGTTCTCTATAATAAATATGTATTACTCTATTTTTAACAATCAAAGCAGTCTCACTTGAACTCTAGCCATTTCTCACTATTGCTTATATGGCAATTTTGAGATATATACAGGCCACCAATATTTACTCCATGGACCTATCCCATTGTTTGATAAATTACTATGTTACCAACCCAAATTGGGATTTTAACAAACATAATAATGGAAAATGTATTTCAGATATTTAAGATCTAAGATACTGGGATGCCTGGGTGGCTCAGGGGCTGAGTGTCTACCTTTGGCTCAAGGAATGATCCTAGGGTCCTGGGACAGAGTCTTATATCGGGCTCCCAGTGGGGAGCCTGTCTCTCCCTCTACCAATGTCTCTGCCTCTCTGTGTCTCTCATGAATAAATAAATAAAATCTTTAGAAAGAAAATCTAAGATACCATGTAACTACTATAAGATAATGCTATCCAAAAAGAGTTTAGTAATTTCAAAAGTTATCAAATCTCCCCCTTTTCTCCTTTAAAATAACACTAAAATAAAGGAGGAAAAAAATTATTTTTTAAAGCACTGAGTTAGGTGCTTTATACTTTGCAAAAACCTAAAAAATAGTTATGATCTCTTTCAAATAGTACTCTGAAAAGCAGAATTGGTTCATCTCCAAACTTTTTGGATATTCTTTCTATTATGCAATCTCTAT